>NW_016814053.1:4775163-4791808 GCF_001698545.2 Rhinopithecus bieti | reverse complement strand
TATCTTTTTTTTTTTTTTGAGACAGAGCCTTGCTCTGTCGCCCAGGCTGGAGTGCAGTGGCCGGATCTCAGCTCACTGCAAGCTCCACCTCCCGGGTTTACGCCATTCTCCTGCCTCAGCCTCCCAAGTAGCTGGGACTACAGGCGCCCGCCACGTCGCCCGGCTAGTTTTTTGTATTTTTTAGTAGAGATGGGGTTTCACCGTGTTAGCCAGGATGGTCTCGATCTCCTGACCTCGTGATCCGCCCGTCTCGGCTTTCCAAAGTGCTGGGATTACAGGCTTGAGCCACCGCGCCCGGCCATAAATGTCTTTATTGCAAATGTATTCCTGCTCACACGTGAGATCCACTCAAGCGTTTACAAAGTAGAAAATGGACCTTAGAACTATTTTTCATTCAAGAAGAACCCGTGTTCTTCTTTTGATTCCAATAAAGACCATTCTTCCTAATAATTGTAATTAGGATAATGACTTAGTTATTTTCTCTTTTTTTGAGATGGACTCTCACTCTGTCACCTAGGCTGGAGTGCATGTGCAGCGGTGCGATCTTGGCTCACTGCAGCCTCTCCCTCCTGGGCTCAAGAGATTCTTCTGCCTCAGCCTCCCGAGTAGCTGGGATTATAGGTGTGTGCCACCAGACCCAGCTAATTTTTGTATTTTTAGTGGAGACAGTGTTTCACCATATTGGCCAGGTTAGTCTCGAACTCCTGACCTCAGATGATCTGCCCTCCTTAAGTGCTGGGACTACAGGTTTGAGCCACCATTCCTGGCTATGATAGTTACTGTTATCTTTTGAGTTCTCAAGATGTATGAAGACCTAACACCTGTATCTAAGAATCCTATGGAAGGGAGGAAGACTAAATAGAATATAGTTAAGAAAAATACTGACAGACATGTACAGAATTATTTCAGTGAAATCATAGAAGGTGATGAAAGACTTTCCTGAAGAAGTAAATATAAAAGCTAGCTAAATGTAGAAAACAAGCAAGAGCATCCCAGATAGAAGGAACAGCATATGCAAGATACAGAAGTAAGAACCAGCACAACACATCCTGGGTTTTAAGGGGGAGACAGTAAATGAAGGAAATCTGAATGTATGTGCATGTACTTACATATACACTTGCTTGTGAGTAGGCATTGGGTAATGGTGGTGAGAGTGTTGTAGAGTTGAAACTAGGGATACTGAGTTTACATAGGAGGCTTCTGAAATAATACAAGAAATGATTAGTGTGAACTCAGAAAATGACTGTAGGCCTGATAAGCAAGGGATGAATTTGAAAGTGATTTAGGAGATGGAATAAACAGCACTTAGTGTCCAGTTGTAAGAAGTACTTAAGGAGGTAGCATGTTGGATGACTCCCAGTTTTCTGCCTTGAGTAGCCACCTAAATATTGTCAGCTTTCCATTCACTGTGATAGAGAACACAGGTGGAGAAACAGCTGTGTATTCTGTTTTGTTCAATTTTTTTTCCAGGAAGCTAAGGGTTTCATGACTATTTGTGGTTGAACACCACTAAAGAACCTCTATTGCTTGGGAGGCGAGAGCTAAATGAGAGCTAAAATGTGCTTTTCTATTTGAGAGTATAGGTTTGTATTATGTAGTAGAAAGAGCTTGAATGAACTTTGAACTCAAACTTTGGTTGGAATCTTGGTTCTCACATTACTAGTAGCTATGTGCCTTTAAGCAAATTATTTAGTTTCACTAAGACTTAGCTTATTCATTTGTAAAGTTGGGAGATTAATAGCCTTTTAAGATTACTGTTAAATGAGATAAACTTCTGGGTCTGGAAGATAATGGCAACTGTCCAAATCTAAATATCTCCACATATCCTCCCCAAAAGCTGTAAGAACAAAAGGACTTCACACACACACATGCACACACACAAACCATACATAACTCACACTTTCAGCACTACTGAAAGACAGATGATACCATGAATTTTTAATTACCTTTATACATTCAATAGTTCCTGTTGCTGCTACAACTCTGTGTGGGAAGAATGGGGTAAGGAAAGGCTTGAGAGACTGAGAAAAGAGAAGAAGGGACTAGAGGTTAAAATAAAGCACAGACAAAAATCACCCTCAGAAAAAGTCCCCAACTTTGCCAAATAGAAAGACAGGTCTAGGACTTGGTAATTTATAGAACTAGCTACGTTAAGCTGTATGAAAGTGAGCGGGACCACAAGTAGCAGCTTCAGAGTAGCATTGCTCCTACAAGAAGCTTCAGAGTAGCATTGCTCCTACAAGAAGAGACAGAGAAAAGATAATACCTCATGGAGGCATGGCAGCAAGAGGAAAGAAGGAAGTGGGGATAAAATTGAGGCTTCTAGAGAAATGAAAGAGAAACAAGGCACGGCAACCCATCCCCCACCCAACAACTCCACCATAGCACCGTCCATTATAGGCGCTCCTCTTTACTAATCTGCAGAAGTGAATGCTCTTAAACTAAGAGCCCGAGAACCCTATTCACAAAATGCTAAAGAATAGAAATGAATCAAATGCTACACAAAACTACTCTAAGAGGAATATAGAAATTTGAATGAAAGTGTTTCAGTTGATAAAACTTCTCCCCGAAAAAGCAAATACAAAGGGAAAGGGGATCTCAGTGCTTCAACCAAATAAAATATCCTCAAATCTGTGAACATACTACAAAACCACAAACTTAGAAGCAGAAATCTAAACTCTGACATGAGAAAAAAAGAAGTGAAAAGGAAGAAGTGCAACAAAATTTTATTGAACACAGGAAAGAAATTGAAGAGAAAGGCAAGGCCATCTCAGAAGACTACAGTAATCCAGCTTTAGAGCTGTGGTTTTGCTTTCTGCAGTTTCAGTTAGCCAGTCAACCAGAGTCCAAAATATTAAATGGAAAATTCCAGAAATAAGCAATTATAACTTGTTTTGGTTTTGGTTTTTTTGAGACAGAGTCTTTCTCTGTCACCCAGGCTGGAGTGCAATGGCACTGTTACAGGGGTCCTTGCTCCCAGAGCTCCCAAGATGGCGGCCGGCCACTTCCAAGATGGTGGCAAGCCTTCTGTTCTTGGCCTCACAGATTCCAAGGAATGGAATCTTGGGCCATGTGGTGAGTGTTAGAGCTCTATTAGAAGCCGTGGGTCATGGAAGAGAACTTTGGAAACCAGTGACTAGTGTTCAGCTCGATTAGGACGAACCCAGACCCTTAGCCCTGCAGGAACAATGGCAAAGCTTTAGCCCGATGGGGGGTTCAGTGGGCGCCTTGCTTGATCAGGAGCACAGCAGTCACCCTGCCGGATCCTGAGGGATGGAAGTCAGCGGCAGGTCTGCGACAGCAGCAAACAACAGTGGTGGATGGCGACTGGAAGCTCAGCTCGCGTCTTAACAAACACGGACCAGAAGAGAGGGCAGTTGCAAGATTTTAATAGTGAAAACAGAGCTCCCATACAAAGGGAGGGGACCTAAAGAGGGTAGCCATTGCTGGCTCAAATGCCTGGGTTTATATTCTGATCATTGTCCCTCCCACTGTGCTCTCAGGCGATAGATGATTGTCTGTTTCTTTACCTCCTGTTTTGCCTAATTAGCTTTTAGTGAACTCTCTTTACTACCTGATTGGTCGGGTGTAAGCTAAGTTGCAAGCCTGGTGTTTAAAGGTGGATGCAGTCACCTTCCCAGCTAGGCTTAGGGATTCTTAGCCTAGGAAATCCAGCTAGTCCTGTCTCTCTGTCCCCACTCTCAACAGGAAAACCCAAGTGCTGTTGGGGAGGTTGGCCGGTGACTGCTCTTCTTCCTGCTCAATTGGGGCGTAGTAGGGGTTGTGTAGTTGAGATTTCCTCGGAAGGGGTGCGTTCGATGTCATTAACATCGGAGCATGGGCTAGCAGGCCAGTCCAGGGGCCTGTGGTAGATCTTAGTCATGGACTATATCTGGGGCTCCATTTGAAGAACCGTTTGTAGTTTTACAGCTTTGATGTGGAAACCTTGTAGCCATAGGTAGTGAGGAAATTTAAGAGCACTTGGGTGGCTTGATGGCACAAGGTTTCTGAACGGGCAGCTAAAAGTAAATCATCCACGTACCAAAGGACAAGAGTGTCCAGGTATGAGAACTGGCTCAAGTCTTGGGCTAGTGCCTGGCCAAATAGATGGGGCTATCCCTGAACCCTTGGGGAAAACAGTCCAGGTGAGTTGAGATGTTGGGTGCAAAGGATCTTCAAAAGCAAACAAGAATTGAGAGTCAGGATATATAGGGATGCAGAAAAGGCATCCTTAAGGTCCAGGACTGTAAACCACTCTGCTTCCTCTGGTATTTGGGAAAGCAGAGTATAAGGGTTAGGTACAGCTGGGTATAGAGGGACAATGGCCTCATTGATAATCCTAAGATATTTCACTAACCTCCACTGTCCGTTGGGTTTCTGTACTCCTAAAATTGGAGTATTGCAGGAGCTATTGCATGCTTTTACTAGGCCTTGGGCTTTTAGGTCCTTAACAATTTTGTGAGTCCTTGTTGGGCCTTGGGTCTAAGGGGTACTGCCCTTGGTAGGGAAATGAGGCAAGATCCTTTAGTTTAATTTGAACAGGACGGGCATTTTTTGCTCATCCATTTTGTCCCTTCTGTTGCCCAGACTTCATGATTAATTCCTTCTTCCAGCAGGGGACAACAAACAGGTGTTCCTTCTCCTATGTTCAGGTGTATAATGGCCCCTGCTTTTACTAGAATGTCTTTCCCTAACAAAGGAGTAGGGCTTTCAGGCATAATTGGAAAAGCATGTGAAAGGAGTATAGTTTCCCAGTCACAACTTAGTGGCTTGGAGAAGTATCTAGTGACTGGCTGTCCTAGGACTCCTCAGATAGTGACAGATCTGGAGGACAGTTGTCCGGGACAGGAGAGTGAGACTGAGAAGACCGTGCCAGTGTCCAGGAGACAGTTAANATATAGAAATTTGAATGAAAGTGTTTCAGTTGATAAAACTTCTCCCCGAAAAAGCAAATACAAAGGGAAAGGGGATCTCAGTGCTTCAACCAAATAAAATATCCTCAAATCTGTGAACATACTACAAAAACCACAAACTTAGAAGCAGAAATCTAAACTCTGACATGAGAAAAAAAGAAGTGAAAAAGGAAGAAGTGCAACAAAATTTTATTGAACACAGGAAAGAAATTGAAGAGAAAGGCAAGGCCATCTCAGAAGACTACAGTAATCCAGCTTTAGAGCTGTGGTTTTGCTTTCTGCAGTTTCAGTTAGCCAGTCAACCAGAGTCCAAAAATATTAAATGGAAAATTCCAGAAATAAGCAATTATAACTTGTTTTTGGTTTTGGTTTTTTTGAGACAGAGTCTTTCTCTGTCACCCAGGCTGGAGTGCAATGGCACTGTTACAGGGGGTCCTTGCTCCCAGAGCTCCCAAGATGGCGGCCGGCCACTTCCAAGATGGTGGCAAGCCTTCTGTTCTTGGCCTCACAGATTCCAAGGAATGGAATCTTGGGCCATGTGGTGAGTGTTAGAGCTCTATTAGAAGCCGTGGGTCATGGAAGAGAACTTTGGAAACCAGTGACTAGTGTTCAGCTCGATTAGGACGAACCCAGACCCTTAGCCCTGCAGGAACAATGGCAAAGCTTTAGCCCGATGGGGGGTTCAGTGGGCGCCTTGCTTGATCAGGAGCACAGCAGTCACCCTGCCGGATCCTGAGGGATGGAAGTCAGCGGCAGGTCTGCGACAGCAGCAAACAACAGTGGTGGATGGCGACTGGAAGCTCAGCTCGCGTCTTAACAAACACGGACCAGAAGAGAGGGCAGTTGCAAGATTTTAATAGTGAAAACAGAGCTCCCATACAAAGGGAGGGGACCTAAAGAGGGTAGCCATTGCTGGCTCAAATGCCTGGGTTTATATTCTGATCATTGTCCCTCCCACTGTGCTCTCAGGCGATAGATGATTGTCTGTTTCTTTACCTCCTGTTTTTGCCTAATTAGCTTTTTAGTGAACTCTCTTTACTACCTGATTGGTCGGGTGTAAGCTAAGTTGCAAGCCTGGTGTTTAAAGGTGGACGCAGTCACCTTCCCAGCTAGGCTTAGGGATTCTTAGCCTAGGAAATCCAGCTAGTCCTGTCTCTCTGTCCCCACTCTCAACAGGAAAACCCAAGTGCTGTTGGGGAGGTTGGCCGGTGACTGCTCTTCTTCCTGCTCAATTGGGGCGTAGTAGGGGTTGTGTAGTTGAGATTTCCTCGGAAGGGGTGCGTTCGATGTCATTAACATCGGAGCATGGGCTAGCAGGCCAGTCCAGGGGCCTGTGGTAGATCTTAGTCATGGACTATATCTGGGGCTCCATTTGAAGAACCGTTTGTAGTTTTACAGCTTTGATGTGGAAACCTTGTAGCCATAGGTAGTGAGGAAATTTAAGAGCACTTGGGTGGCTTGATGGCACAAGGTTTCTGAACGGGCAGCTAAAAGTAAATCATCCACGTACCAAAGGACAAGAGTGTCCAGGTATGAGAACTGGCTCAAGTCTTGGGCTAGTGCCTGGCCAAATAGATGGGGGCTATCCCTGAACCCTTGGGGGAAAACAGTCCAGGTGAGTTGAGATGTTGGGTGCAAAGGATCTTCAAAAGCAAACAAGAATTGAGAGTCAGGATATATAGGGATGCAGAAAAAGGCATCCTTAAGGTCCAGGACTGTAAACCACTCTGCTTCCTCTGGTATTTGGGAAAGCAGAGTATAAGGGTTAGGTACAGCTGGGTATAGAGGGACAATGGCCTCATTGATAATCCTAAGATATTTCACTAACCTCCACTGTCCGTTGGGTTTCTGTACTCCTAAAATTGGAGTATTGCAGGAGCTATTGCATGCTTTTACTAGGCCTTGGGCTTTTAGGTCCTTAACAATTTTTGTGAGTCCTTGTTGGGCCTTGGGTCTAAGGGGGTACTGCCCTTGGTAGGGAAATGAGGCAAGATCCTTTAGTTTAATTTGAACAGGACGGGCATTTTTTGCTCATCCATTTTGTCCCTTCTGTTGCCCAGACTTCATGATTAATTCCTTCTTCCAGCAGGGGACAACAAACAGGTGTTCCTTCTCCTATGTTCAGGTGTATAATGGCCCCTGCTTTTACTAGAATGTCTTTCCCTAACAAAGGAGTAGGGCTTTCAGGCATAATTGGAAAAGCATGTGAAAGGAGTATAGTTTCCCAGTCACAACTTAGTGGCTTGGAGAAGTATCTAGTGACTGGCTGTCCTAGGACTCCTCAGATAGTGACAGATCTGGAGGACAGTTGTCCGGGACAGGAGAGTGAGACTGAGAAGACCGTGCCAGTGTCCAGGAGACAGTTAACCTCCTGGCCCTCAATGGTCAAGCATACCCAGGGCTCTGTGAGGGTGATGGCATGGGCTGGCACTTGCCCCAGGCACCCTCAGTCCTGCTGCTGGATCATCTGGTTAATGGCTTCTGACTTAGAGGACCCTCATCCCCTGGGGCAGTGGGCCTCCCAGTGATTCCCTTGACATAAGGGGCATGGACGAGGGGGCGGCTTCTTTCTATCTGGACAATCTTTTTTAAAGTGTCCTTGTAGACCACATTGGAAGCAAGCCCTATTAGGCATTCGATGTGCCCAGCCTTTCCCTTTTCCAGAGCCTCCAAAGTCCGCTTGCCTGAAAGCCGTGACTAAAGTGGTAGCCTTTTTGTATCCCGTTTGTCCCATTCCGCCTGCTCCTCCTGATCTCTATTATAAAAAACCTAGGTTGCCAAGTTCAATAGGGTTTCTAAGTTTTGCTCTGGGCCTCAGGCAGACTTCTGAAGTTTTTTTCTAATGTGTGCAGCTGACGGAGTGATAAACTTATCCTTTAAGATTAGTTGGCCTTCAGTAGAGTCAGGTGACAGAGAGGTGTGCTTCCTCAATGCCTCCCTTAGTCTCTCCAGAAAGGTGGTAGGATTTTCCTCTTTTCCCTGTGTTATAGTGGACCTCATTGAATAATTCATAGGCTTCTTGCTAGTTTTCCTTAGTCCTTCTAGCGTGCAAGTTAGCAAATGTCTGCGGCACCAATCTCCATGTTCTGATTCTGTGTCCCATTGAGGATCTACACTGGGAACTGCCTGCTGGCCTGTGTGGAATGGTTCTATTTCCTCTGTTGTCATCCTATCATTGACCTGACTGAGATAACAGAGATCGCCAAACTCTCGGGCTGCAGTTATGGCAGCACTTTTCTCATTTGGGGTTAGTGTCTGATTTAGCAGTAACATTATATCTCTCCATGTCAGATCAAAGGATTGTCCTAACCCTTGTAAAACATCAATGTAGCCATCAGGGTTATCTGATAATTTACCTAGGTCTATTTTAATTTCCTTTAAGTCTGAGAGAGAAAAAGGCCCTACATGCACTCTGGCTGGGCCAAATTCTCCTCCTCCTACTGCTTGGAGAGGGCATAATCGGGGAATATTGACACTCTTTGGTTAATCGTTTACCCCTTTGTCTATCTCCTTTTGGACCATTTGACCATTTGGGTTGAAGGGGGGTCTTTATTAGCTGGGGAAGGAGTCAGGGGGACACCAGGGTAGGGAGGTAGACTCTGAGGGCTTCCTGTAGGACATAAATCACACTTTTTACATAATTGTGAGTTGTCTCTTAATGAAAAGAAGGTTTGTACATATGGCACTTCACTCCACTTGCCTTCTTTTCTACAAAAGAGGCCTAGCTGTAAGATGGTGTTATAGTTTATATTTCCCTCAGGAGGCCAGGTTTCTCCCTCTTGAAGAGGATATCATGGCCAGGCGGTACTGCAGAAGAATATGAGTCATTTCTTTCTTAGCGTCTGAGGGTCAAGTTGGTCCCAGTTCTCCAGAATACATCTTAGAGGCGTTTTTGCCTTGGGGGGAACGTTTCCCATCTGAAAAAAAGAGCATAGGGATGTCAGCACCCCTAGTCATTTTCCGATGAGCATTAGTCCTAGAGCGTCCTCTATGGTCCTAATGCTTATTCCTTTCCAGGGTGCGTAACCACCCATGGACCTCTGCTTATCGGATTAGTTATGCTCACCGATGTAGCAGTCCTATACCCCTTTTCCCTCATTTCTTGACCACAAAGAAAGGGGTCCAGGCTGCTGGATTCTAGTGGTCCTTTACCAGCGTGCCCAACAGTGCCTTTGTGCTCAGGGGTGAGTCCTAGAGCTGGGCTGGGTTCCGGAGTATTTCATAAAACCCAGCCGCCCCATCAAGATGCATTCCCATAAACAACAGTTCTTACACAAATTCGTTTCAGAGAGGATGTAGGTAACCTTTTGAGTCAGGATTAAGATATCTTTTTTGATTCTGTAAGTACTTTAAGGCTTGGCTGAGTGCAAACAGCTCGCGCCTTTGAGCAGACCAATTATTCGGCAATTTTTCTAACTCTGCTTCCACAAGAGTATCCCTATCAATTACTGAATACCCATTTTGGTTTTTCCCTCAATCACCTGGGAGGAACCATCTATCATCCTGTCCTGAAGGGAGTTCCTCCTAGGTCTGGTCAGACCTTTGTATGGTAATTAAATTTAAATCCCCTGTTATGAAATTTGCTGGGTTAAGGGAATTGTAGTAGTTAGTGTTAAATTACCTTTTTTTAAACAGAATAGCCCCATACTTGAAGATTTTGAGTTAGTAAGCTACCTTTTGGTTTTTTGACTTAGAATAATTCTGAACTAGGAAGCTCACAGTGAGGTTTCCTCTAAGTTACTTTTCTACTTTCTTCTGTTAGCAAAGCAGTTGCCGCTACAGATTGAATGCATCCGCGGGTTACTGCGTTAAGGATTTTTGATAGGAAAGCTACAAGTTGTCGGTGGTCTCAGTGTTTACTGCGTTAAGGATTTTTGATAGGAAAGCTACAAGTTGTCAGTGGTCTCAGTGTTTTCAGGCTACGCCCTTGCTTACACTGACAACAAGATAATATTGGAGTGTTACAGGGTCACGGAGAAGACCTTCAATTATCAATTATAGTTTTAAATTTACTCTGGCTTTTAAAGGAATAGAGCACACTGGTTTTATTTACTATTTCTTTCTCTCTTTGTCTCCCCATCTCTCTCTCTCTCTCTCCTCCGTCTGTCTCTCTTCCGTCTCTCTCGCTCTCCTCCATCTCTCTCTCTTCCTCCTCTGTCTCTGTCTCTCCTCCATCTCTCTCTCCCCCCTCCGTCTCTCTCTCTTTCTCCTCCGTCTCTCTCTCTCTCCTCCGTCTCTCTCTTTCTCCTCCGTCTCTCTCTTTCTCCTCCGTCTCTCTCTCTTTCTCCTCCGTCTCTCTCTCTTTCTCCTCATCTCTTTCTCCTTCGTCTCTCTCTCTCTCTCTCTCTTTCTCTTTCTCCTCCGTCTCTCTCTCTTTCTCCTCCGTCTCTTTCTCCTTCGTCTCTCTCTCTCTCTCTCTCTCTTTCTCTTTCTCCTCCGTCTCTGTCTCCCCTCCTCTTAGCCATTACAAACTTGGGGCCCTGGCAAGGGTGGTAGGGAATGGGTCCTACGTAACTGCCCATGTCGAGAGCTGTATATCTAAATCCGGAGGGACACTAGGGATAAGAATCCCTGGGTTTATAGCCTAGATGCCTAAGGACACAGCGTAGAGCTTCCTTAGATCCCTTTGGAGATACAACTTGCTACAGGAAATGAAAGTCTGGCCGGGCGCGGTGTCTCAAGCCTGTAATCCCAGCACTTTGGGAGGCCGAGNTACGTAACTGCCCATGTCGAGAGCTGTATATCTAAATCCGGAGGGACACTAGGGATAAGAATCCCTGGGTTTATAGCCTAGATGCCTAAGGACACAGCGTAGAGCTTCCTTAGATCCCTTTGGAGATACAACTTGCTACAGGAAATGAAAGTCTGGCCGGGCGCGGTGTCTCAAGCCTGTAATCCCAGCACTTTGGGAGGCCGAGACGGGCGGATCACGAGGTCAGGAGATCGAGACCATCCTGGCTAACACGGTGAAACCCCATCTCTACTAAAAAATACAAAAAACTAGCCAGGCAAGGTGGCGGGCGCCTGTAGTCCCAGCTACTCGGGAGGCTGAGGCAGGAGAATGGCGTGAACCCTGGAGGCGGAGTTTGCAGTGAGCTGAGATCCGGCCACTGCACTCCAGCCTGGGCGACAGAGCGAGACTCTGTCTCAAAAAAAAAAAAAAAAAAAGTCTGAACCATTAGTACCTAGGAGGCAGGGATCAGAGAAAGTAGATTCAGAGGTAAGGAGAATTTTGGGGCTACACTTTCAAGAAAGTCGTGGTCGGGACCCAGGGTATGGGTCAGAGGGAAAGGTAGGGGTGCACGCACGGGTGACTGTTGAATAGAGACTAGCCATGATCTCAACCGGCTAATGCCAGGAGTTCGGGACAACAGCTTTCTGCCTCTAGTCAGCCCTGGGCTTCCCCAGGAAAATTGAAAGCAGAAGCTGATTCTAGGCAGACCAGTGCTCCCAGCCCAGAAGGGCTGGGGGTTGTTAGAAAGCCTTTCCACAGATAGCCTCACACCTGAGTCTTAAGTCTGGCAGCCACACTAATCGTTTTTAATGGCCAACAGGTGCCCGGTATTTTCTCCAATTCTAAGGAAGAATAGGACGGAATAGCAAGTGAAAGTGGTCCAATATTACCATTTTGGAGTTCCCTTCCTGGTCGCCAAATATCGGGGATCCTTGCTCCCAGAGCTCCCAAGATGGTCGTGGGCTGCTTCCAAGACGGTGGCAAGCCTCGTGTTCTCTGACCTGGGGTTCTTGACCTCACAGATTCCAAGGAATGGAATCTTGGGCCCTGTGGTGAGTGTTACAGCTCTATTAGAAGCCATGGGTCACGGAAGAGAACCTTGGAAACCAGTGACTAGTGTTCAGCTCGGTTAGGATGAACCCAGGCACTTAGCTGTGCAGGAACAACGGCAAGCCTTTAGCCCAATTGGTAGCGGCAGTGGGCGCCTTGCTGGATCAGGAGCACAGCGGGCACTCTGCTGGATCCGGAGGAATGGAAGTCAGCGGCGGGTCTGCGATGGCAGCAAACATTGGGGTGGACAGCGAGCAGAAGCTCAGCTTGAGCCTTAATTAAGGACCAGAAGAGAGGGCAGTTGCAAGGTTTAATAGAGTGAAAACAGAGCTCCCACACAAAGGGAGGGGACCCAAAGAGGGTAGCCGTTGCTGGCTCAAACACCTGGGTTTATATCCCGCTCATTGTCCCTCCCACTGTGCTCTCAGGCAATAGATGATTGGCTGTTTCTTTACCTCCTGTTTTTGCCTAATTAGCTTTTTGGTGAGCTCTCTTTACTACCTGATTGGTCAGGTGTGAGCTAAGTTGCAAGCCCCGTTTAAAGATGGATGCAGTCACCTTTCCAGCTAGGCTTAGGGATTCTTAGTCGGCCTAGGAAATCCAGCTAGTCCTGTCTCTCAGCATGATCTCAGCTCACTGCAACCTCCGCCTCCTGGGTTCAAGCAATTCTCCTGCGTCAGCCTCGCAAGTAGCTGGGACTGTAGGTATGCACCACCATGCCTGGCTGATTTTTGTATTTTTAGTAAAGACGAGGTTTCACCATGTTGGTCAGTCTGGTCTCAAACTCCTGACCTCAGGTGATCCTCCTGCCTCGGCCTCCCACAGTACTGGGATCACAGGCATGAGCCACTGTATCCAGCCACAATTACAAGTTTTAAATTGGATGCTTTTCTGATTGGTGTGATGAAGTCTCCAGCCATCTTGCTCCATCCTGCCCAGGATGGAAGTTATTCCTTTGGCTAGGATATGCAACTGTTTATGCCACTGGTCTATTAGTCATTTAGTAGCTGTCTCGGTTATCAGATCAACTGTGGTGGTTTTGAAGTGCTTGTGTTCAAGTAGCCTTTATTTAATAATGGCTCCAAAGTGCAAGAGTAGTGATGCTAGCATATTGTTATAATTGTTGGATTTTATTATTAGTTGTTGATCTCTTATTGTGCCTAATTTATAAAGTAAGCTTTATCATAAATACGTGTATATTACAAAAACATTATATATAGAGTTCAGTACTATTTAAGGCTTCAGGCATCCAGTGGGGTCTTGGAATGTATCCCCCACGGACAAGGGGGGACTACTATATATTAATTACAAGGTGCCAATAGGAGAATAGATTCAAATAAAAATCTAATAAGAACCATTGATAAAAGGAAGGAAAACAACCAAGAGAATGTAAAAAGTAGTTTAAATTCAATGTAGACAAAAGAAGACCTAACATACTTAAAATTGGAGTCCCTGAAGAAGAAAAGCAAATCACTAGAACAGAACTAATTAAACCATAACTCAAGAACACTTTTCAGAAATAATAGGAAATTTGAAATTTTACGTATTAAAAGGCCCCATCATGGACAGATTAATACAGAACAGCTCTGAGTCATAGCCTAGTTAAAACTATTAGATTTTAAAGAGTTTTTTCCTGGACCTCTTGAGAGGGGAAAAAAGATTATATTATTAAAAGGCTGACATCAGATTCCTTAAGAACAATATTCTTTTTTTTTTTTTTTTTCCCTGTCTCACTCTGTCACCCAGGCTAGAGTGCAGTGGCATGATCTTGGCTCACTGCAACCTCCACCTCCCCGGTTCAAGTGATTCTCATGCCTCAGCCTCCTGTAGCTGGTATTATAGGCATGCACCACCATGCCCAGCTAATTTTTATATTTTTAGTAGAGGTGGGGTTTTGCTATGTTGGCCAGGCTGGTCTCAAACTCCTGGCCTCAAGTGATCCACCTGCTTCAGCCTCTCAAAGTTCTGGGATTACAGGCATGAGTCGCTGCACTTGGCCTAGAACAATATTCAAAGGAAGGCTACAGTGGAGCACCATTTTTAAAAACTCGAAGAAATAAAGCACAAGCTAGCCAACCTGTCTTTAGAGTATCAGATAAACAGTTTGAACACACAAGAATTTAGGAAATATGTGGTGATAATTTACTGTATTTAAATGTAGACCCAAGACTTAAAACAGTGCTGGGGACATAGGTATAATTTTATATGTTCTGACAAAGTAAAAGAATAAAACTAAAATAAGTGGGTGAACAGAGAAAGAGAGATAGAATTAAGGTCATTCTCCACAATATAGGTAATAAATGAGAGTCATACAATACCATTTAAATGGATTGACCAGATAATAAAAAGTAAAGTAAGCAAAAAGGAGATTTGGGTTACTCTAAAACACATACATACACACACACACACGCCACCACCACCACAGAGAGAGAGAGAGAGAGAGAGAGAACCACTGGAACAAAAAATTAAAATTTTCCTAACTACCAAAAGAAAGTACAAAAAAAGCAAAAATAGCAGAAATACAACATAAAGGAAAAAAAAAAAGAATAAATGTGAATAATAAACATGGTAACTATATAGAGTTGAGTTCAAATATGTCAATCATATTAGTAAACATAAATGGGCTTAACTCATCTATTAAAATAAAAAGATGTTCAAATGGCTTTATAAAGCAAAACTCAATTCTATGCCTTACATAAGAGATGTATAAAACAGTGATTCCAGCCATCAAAAATAAAGGAATATGTAAAGATATTACAGGCAAATGGAAAAAATAAGAAATCAGGAGTTTCCATTTTGATAAAGTAGAATCCAGGCAAAAACTATTCAGTATGACAGTATGTTTATAGTGGTTAAAGCCATAATTCACAATGAAGTTATAATATTTTTTGGTATCTAGGTACCAAATGACACAACAAACACCTAAATATACCAGAATCACTATAGCAGAATATAGGAGAATACAAGTAGCAATAGAAACACATAATAGAAAATTTTAAATACATCACAGTAAAAATCTGGTATGACAAGATGTTTTAAGATCATCTAGTATGTTTCTTCTCTCAAACCTGAAGTTTAGCCATTTTTTTTCAAGGACTCTTGGTTTCTTTTAGTGGGAAATGATATTTACAGTTCACAATCTTTGTATTAGGAGTGTTCACTTATACTGGGTTTGTCTTCAATTCTAGGCCTTAACTAGGACCTTTTTTTCAAAGAGAAAATACATCATTAGTCCATACTGAAATTTTTCATTAAAATTTATGATTACAAGCTTTTTTATTTGATTTTTATATTTGTATCTCTTTTGTTTTATGCTTAAAATCTAGGTTCCTAATGATATTAATAAAATGAATACATTCATCTTAACCTACAGTTTCAAGTTAGTAATACAAATAGTATTACTGACAATATGGTTATTGCAAAAGATTTAAGATGTTTGCTGTTCTTTTTCTCCATATTTTATTTCCAAAGATGTATGTATAAATGACAGTTTTAAATTCACTTGAAATAATTTCTCTTTATGTGATTAAACCACCCACATTCTACATGATTAGATTCATTTGTTTCATTTTGCTTTTACTTTTAGGGTTTTGTTATTTTATTTTATTTTGCTTTATTAAAAAATTGTGTTAAAGAATTCAAGATAGCTTAGCTGACAGTTGTGGTTTATTTTAAATAACAACTGGAAGTCTTAGGTTTCTAGGGACAGTGTTTAATCAAAAGTTAGCCAAGAAAAAATTTTTTTTCCCTAAAGTAGATTAAATATTTGCTAATATAATAGTTTCATTTATCCTGTATACTTACTAGAAGCCTCTAGTCTCTAAGGCAGCTCTAAAAAGTGCCACACACACTATTTCTAAACACTATTCTGGATTTTATATTAATATTTTCTAAGACATTGGAACTATCATCAGAGCCTTGCATGAAACTCGTTTTAACGCCTTAGGCTGCTAATTTTGGTTGCTCAGAGTCTCAATTATATACATAGCTGCTCATCTATTTTTCTAGTGCTAAAGTGATTTTTAGGTGTAATATTTAATATAAGTAAAAGTATATGCTATAGAATATGATACACTCTGGCTTAAAATCTGGATTTTAAAACTTTAAATGGGCCAGGCGCAGCGGCTCATACCTGTAATCCTAGCACTTTAGGAGGCCAAAGTGGGCGCATCTCTTGAGCCCAGGAGTTTGAGACTGACCTGGGCAACATGGCAAAACCACATCTCTACCAGAATAATATAAAAATTAGCCTGGAAGATCAAGGCTGCAATGAGTTGTGGTCACACCACTGCACTCTATCCTGGGCAGCAGAGCAAGATAAATATCTCAAAATAAATAAATACAAATAAAACTTTATATGATTGTATTGGGTCATGAAAATCTGTTTTTGTGACAGCAGTAGCAAAATATAAGATTGTAGATACTATGTCTCTTTTGGGGAAGTTGAATCTTAAAATGTATAATTCTGTGATTTCTCTTTTTCAGAGGCTGATAAAATACCAGTAATGCGTGGACAGTGGTTTATTGATGGCACTTGGCAGCCTCTAGAAGAGGAAGAAAGTAATTTAATTGAGCAAGAACATCTCAATTGTTTTAGAGGCCAGCAGATGCAGGAAAATTTTGATATTGAAGTGTCAAAATCCATAGATGGCAAAGATGGTAAGATCGATTGATACATTTAATATATTCTACAAACCAAGTAAGTTGTTGATAAAGTTTAGAGTAATTTGTAAATTTGACATAATAATTCAGGAGGTTTAGAATTAGAAAATTTGATTTTTTTAAACATTTGATTATTCTAGAATTTAAAATAACTGCTATAAATATCTGAACTATCTCAATTTTATTTTAATATGTATGGTCAATGTCATGATATTAACACAGTTTACTATAAATGTACAAATTGTTACAATGTACTCCCTATTTAATCTTTTTTAGTAACTTTAGT
>NW_016814053.1:4732729-4775050 GCF_001698545.2 Rhinopithecus bieti | reverse complement strand
TAGAATTAGAAAATTTGATTTTTTTAAACATTTGATTATTCTAGAATTTAAAAATAACTGCTATAAATATCTGAACTATCTCAATTTTTATTTTAATATGTATGGTCAATGTCATGATATTAACACAGTTTACTATAAATGTACAAATTGTTACAATGTACTCCCTATTTAATCTTTTTTAGTAACTTTTTAGTTATCAAAGGAAATTGAACTTAACCAAAAAATTCCTTGTCATTATATCAAAAGACAAGTTTCACTAATATTTCAGTGTTCTTTTCCTGAAGTTCAAAAAAAAATCTTTAATTATCTTTGTGTATCTCTCAGCTATCCCCTATTGAAAACCATATCAAGTTTTAATTTGGAACAATCTACTCCTTACATTTCTTTATCCAGCACTTGCATATTTTGTAACAGTTAAAATACTGTATAATAGCCAAGATTGCCACGTTTTCATTATGTGTCTAAATCTTGAGTAAACTTCAAAATATGTGGTAAAGTTAAAAATACTTCTATTGTTCCATTTACTGCAGGCAGTGGGATCAGCTATTCTGGTGAGTATAACTGTACAGGTAGATTAGAATTTGTAGTTTTCTCTGAAGTTTTCTTCTAAAACGTTTCTTCATCCATGCTAGCCTTTATTTGGGAGGTTTCTTGACAAGCTCTGCTGAATCCAGTGAATTAAAATACGAATTTTTTTTTTCCCTTCCTCTCCTAAAACATCTCTAAGGCAGAAAACTCAATATTGATCAGGTAATTTACAGAATGAAGCTTGAAAAAGATGAATTATGTGGTTGGAAGTAATTGTTTATATAACATAATGTCAACAGTAAGCTTTAAGTTGGCAGGGGATTTTTTTTCTTATTGTTAGTAACATTCCATGTTTTTTCTCTCTTCCACTCTTTGCTCTCTCTTACCTCTCTGAACATATGTATATATTTGTCACAAGAATCTGTGTAGTTTAGCTTATATCAAATTTAAATATCATTTACATCTAGTTGGTTAAAAGTCTACATGACTGAGGAAACTTGTGACTTCTGAATAAATTGGCAATTAAAGCTAACAAATTTATATAATAATAGTTGTCTGTTATGTGCCAGATACCATACTCTGGGAATTCTAAATATATTATTTTCCTAATCTATAGAATCAAATATGTCCTCATTTCACTGTAAAATGTAAAGGTTCTTACATGTCAATAAATAAGGAGCAGCCCAGTATAGGAGCTGTTTCTACAGATTGCCATGTAATACTTTGATCTCCTTATAGCAAAAATAGAAAGTTTTGTATATCTGTGATCTTATGGTAGTGACTGAAATATTTTATAACTTCTCATCACTATTGATCAGAATAATTTCAAAAGTCTTCATAGTATTTGAACGGCAAACCTTTTATCATAAAATAATCTTACTGCCATTGGAGAAGTCTGACTTCCAGATTTTTTTTTCCTTCTATTAATTCTCCTAAGTCTTCTGCCACAAAAATGTCAATTTCACCATCACAAACCCAGTTTAGCCACCTGAATTTCTTATTATTAATGCATGAAAAAAATCCAGGAGCTTGGAGGTAAAAGAGGATGGGTATGAAAAATACAAGTAGATGGTTCCCCTTTCTCATTCTGTGTTCAGAACTTTTTTTTTCCATTTGCTAAGTCATCCTGTGGAGATTAATCATCAGCTCTGTTTCATCTCTAGATTCTACCTGTTTCTAATCTTGTTTTTTACTACAATAAAAATTCAAATTTAATATGTCCTTTTTACTTCTGCTTCCTGCCTAAATGTTAAATGTAGCAAGATACTTCAGTTTTTCTGAAAGTGTTTGAATTTAAATAAGACTGGTGTAAGAAGATGGTTTATTTGTGTGAGTACATTTTTTAGAATGTCTTTGCATATGTGTGTGTGTGAGTGTATATGTCAGTTCTAGGGTAGCAGTCTCTCGGATATTGTAATTTTTTTGTTATCTTTATGGATATACATGGAGTACTAAAATTTTAATTAGTAATGGAAAATTATTAAGTTAGTAGAACATTTTTGCATTGTAATCTTTCCAAAATGATTCTTTGAGGTTCATTAGAAGAAAATTTTTTTTTATAGTGTACTGTGGCATTCATTCAGCATGTTCTTTTATTAGCAAAGATACGTTCAACTGAACATATCTTTGTCATAATTTTAGTCACTTTATTTTATTCAGTATTAAACATATTTATATCTTGTGACATTTGACTTTGAAAATTACGGGAAATTGCGTAGTACATTTGAAATTAATAACAAGTCTTAAGGAAAGAACATTTCCTATCCAAAAAGCCACCATTGTTGGGAAAATAATTCAAACTTACAACTACAAAGACTAAAAAATATTATAATCTTTTTAATGTACTGTTACCTCTAAGCTTCTGAAATTTTATACCTCATTAGTTTGAGGGAGGAAAATACCCTTTCCACCTAAATTTTCTCATGTATAAAGCCTTGACTATTCATATTGTCAGATTTTGAATGATCCCATGTGTAGTAATGTGGTAGGCACTTTTGTGAGAGAAATTGACACGGTTTCTACCCTCAAGGAGTTTTAAGCTGATTAGAGTAAATAAAGTCAGCAGATGAAAACACTTACAAAAGAGTAAGTACAAGAAGTCATAGTATTAGACAGTCAATATTACATATTCTGAAAAGATACTTGGAATAAAATGAGTAGATAATCACAATGCAGTGGAATTATTCACATAAGGCTTTCTGGAAAAACCTCACTTAATAATTTAAAACATTTTAAAATACTATATTCAGGGATGTTTATTAAATGCTCTAGGGAATATCAAAGAAACTAATAGTTCTTGCTGACAGGGACATTAAAATAAATAATAATTCCTTTTTCTTCCGACCTTGGCTGTTTGGTTAGGGTTGTTTTGCCATAAACAGATTAGATGTACAGTCATCCCTTGGTATTTGGAGTTTAGCACCACCCGCGCCCACCCCCCCCCCCCCCACCAGATACCAAAATCTGAGGACATCCAAGTCCCTTTAATAAAATGGAGTGGTATTTGCATATGATCTATGAGCATCCTGTTGTATATTTTATTTTTATTTTATTTTTTGGAGACAGGGTCTTGCTCTGTCACCCAGGCTGAACTGCAGTGAAATAATCACAGCTCACTGCAGCTTCTAACTCCCGGGCTCCAGGACCCTCCCACCTGAGCCTCCCAAGAAGATGCACACTACCACACCAGGCTCCTTTTTTTTTTTTTTTTAATTTTTTGTAGAGATAGGGTCTCACTATGTTGCCCAGGCTGGTCTTGAATTCCTGGGCTCAAGTGTTCCTCCTGCCTCAGGCCCCCAAAGTGCCAGGATTACAGGTGTGAGTCACTGTGCCCAGCCCTCTCTTGTGTATTTCAAATAATCTCTAGATTATTTATGACACCTAATACTGTGTGATGGCATGTAAATAGTTGTATACTGTATTGGTTTTTGATTGATAATATTTTTTTTTTTTTGTCCCCAAATATTTTTGGTCTGTGGTTGGTTGAATCTGCAGATCAGGGATGCCAACTATTTAATATTTTCCTCTTTATTAACTTCCCTAACTAATCTCAAAATGAGCATTGAATTAACAAGACATGAAAATTTGGTACACTGTGTAGGTCTTTGTAGCATACAAATAAAGATAACCCACAAAAAGGTAATGACTTTGTGATTTAGATACTTTAATCCAAACTTAGTTCTCTGTGAGAGTTAAAATGAAAATTGATTTTCTTCTTACCCTACCTCCTGGGCTAGAAAATGTTTATCTAGTAGTTTAACAAATGAAAGCCTATTGTTTCACTTGGGATGAAACATAAAAATAGAAATCAAGACTTCAACAAGTAATTTGGTAAACATTAATACTTAAATCTGCTAAATTAGTGTTTCACTCATTTTACATCTTACCTATCCAAACATATATAGTAGTCAGTAAAAAATAGGTTGAATTGCCGGGAGGCGGAGCTGGCAGTGAGTCAAGATAGCGCTACTGCTTTCCAGCCTGGGCGATAGAGCGAGACTCCATCTCAAAAAAAAAAAGGTTGAACTGAATGGGTAAGTGCAGCACATCACTCTGCCCAGAAAATGAGTAAACTCAATTCAGTTGTGAGAAAACTCGTACTGAGGATGGTTCTACAAAATAGTTGACTGACCAGCATTCTTCAAAAGTGTCAAGGTCATGAAAGACAAGTAAATACTGAGGAATTTGTCACAGAAAAGAGTAGACTAAGGAGACATGACAACACAACGCAGTGTGGTACCCTGGATTGGATCGTAGAACAGAAAAAGATACTAGTAGAAAAACTAGAGAAACCTGAATAAAGTCTGTGTATTAGTTGATAGTATTGTACCAGTGTTAATTTCTTAGTTTTGATAATTATACTATAGTTATGCAAGATGCCAACATTAGGGGAAGCTGGATGAAGGATATGTCATAGCTCCCTGTACTATTTTTGCTATTTTCTGTTAAGTCTAAAATTACTCTAAATTACAAAGTTTAAGTCTAGTAGAAGAATTAAAATGAAGTACTAAAAATATTCAATTAACCCAAAATAAACCAAGAAAAGAGGAACAGAGATACAAAAAACAGATGGGACAAAGAGAAAAATAAATGGAAAAATGACAGACCTATTCACCCATATCAGTAACAACAAATATAAATATATTTGTATATATAAGATAGCTAATACTCCAATTAAAAGGCAAAGTGACAGATTGTTTGAGAACGCAAGACCTGACTATAAAGATTACAGATAGATTGAAAGTAAAAGATTGGAATTTTTACAGTTCCAGGTAATTTCAGGTGCCATAGCAGCACAGGTGTTGGTGTCTCTGTAAAGATTTATGACATTTAACAAGCTGATGGATTAAGTATGTATTCCTATCACTGTAGCTGAATAAATATACCCCATACTGTGAAGATAGCATTTCAAAGTTCAATTAAAAAGATGGATGGGTGCTCACCTTCTAACTAGCTTTCCTTTTCTCCTGTCTTTGGTGACTAAGAGGATTCCCACCTTCTAGCTTTTAGTTATTATTTAATTTTTATAAATTTATCTAGCTTTATTTCTCTGAGGTCCAAGAAATATGCCAGGAATTTTCTCATTATAGTTGGCAGGTTTGAGATGTGTAAGACTGCTTCCCTGGGGTTGGAATTTTTCAGGTTACCAGCTTTTCTAAAGGGAAAAGTTAGTTTTTCTGTTGTAGGAATTAGTATGTCATCAGCAGCAGTAACCCTCTTTTGCGATACTCTAGTGCTTTCAGAATGATATAATGCAGAAAGTTTCCTTAAGATATAGTAAGGAAATTTATTGGAAATATTTTGGTATTTTAAATCTTTTCATTGCTATGTAAGACTTTAACATATTAAAATTTTAAATGTTAGCATTAATAAATTAGCATTTGCAGTTATGTTTTGAGTTTATGCATCTTTTGCTAATACTACATAAGAATTTCAAATGACTTTCAAGTGAAAATAAGAATTACATTTGAAAAGAAAGAACCATGTCTATTTAATTTTGTGAAAAGTTTTAAATATGTTTCTCTGGAGGGTGAAAAAAAGTTTTCTTTGTTTCTCTGTGTATAGGGGTGTTTGTCTTTTTTTAATCCTTAAGTTATACTATTATTTTAGAAAAGAAAGCCTTCATTTGTGTACCTTGGCTAGCTTTCTGAAAGCGTTTACATAATTTTAAAACATGGTCAAATGGTCCATATATTTCCCATTTCGTTCTCTTTTAATAATATGGAATTGGTTCACGTTAGTTTTACTACCAGATCTACAAAATCTAGTTTTTGTTTCAAGCAGTAAAGTATCAAGTTTATGTCAGTTTGGTTTACTCTGATATATTAGCATCTTTTTCCTAATGAATTTTTTGTTTAAAACTGTTTCCTGGTCTAAGTGGTACATCTGCTCCTCAGTAACTGACCAGAAGGCACATGAAAGAAGAAACATTTTCAGTGAAGAAAAGTGCATCAGTTGTCATTTTCTACCTCTCCGTGACAAGGAAATGTTTTTATAATCCTGACGTAGCAATCCAGCTTTTAGTTCTAGTTTACAGTTTTTGTAGCTGTCTGATTACATATATATAGATATAGTTATTAAGTGTCTTGTAAGCATGTCTCAATTACTTTTATTACACAAATCTTTGCATATACTACATCTGCATATTCAACAGATTTGTTCAATTTCTAGTATTATAAAACAGGAATTAAGTATTTTTGTATTTGAGCAGTATTTAACCTTCAAATGTCACATTAATATAGAAGGGAGTGAGGATGAAAATCAAATATATTTGAACATAAATTTGAGCTAATCATAAAGATTCTGTAATTTATTAACTGGTGAGAAACTAATTTGTAAGGTTCAAGTTCAAGTGAACTTTTAAATAATTGCTTGCTTAAAATATAAACAAATTTATATAACTACCAAAATTTGACAGGGAAAATGTTGACTTTAAGGTTATCTACTGATTTGCCAAATATCAAGTCTGTGCCTCACTTTACTCTACGTTGTCTGTTTAGTGCTTCCAAGTTGTCACAGCATACATTTTTACTAATGACTTTTTTCATTATTTTATTACAGTCTTTTCAAAGGCAAAGTTAAAAGCAGAGCTTCCAGTTTGATTTTTGTTTTTTAGTAAAAGTTTTGTTTTTTAAAGTCTTTTAATAACTTGAATGGAGTCGAGAAAAGAATATTTTTTTCCCCTAAGGGAAGATTCCATTATACTTCAGTAGTGGAAAGCATCTAGTAGAATGTATGCTGTGGTATCTTCTCAGGGAGACTGCATTAGATATGTAAAATGTTATTTATTGCATTCTCAATTTGTACATCAGCTGTTGGCTATGTCAGTCACAAATTTGGTGAGAGTAAATAACCTTAGTATTGTAAAGATGGAGTTTATAAATCTCTTAGCATTTGAAAATGTTATGTTCTTTTTAAAAAATTATTTCTATGCAAAGACATTAAACATGATAATCACAGTTGTTTTTAATAAATTTAGATATCATTTGCCTTTTTTCTTTCAGTAAAGGTACAGCAGCTATTTGATAAACATTATACTAATGTTTTGCTTTACCTATTCTTAGAAATTATATAAATAAAGCATTTAGAATAATGTTTTTCAAATACAACTCGTTTTTTAAAGTTAATACTAGAACAAAAAGGCAAAATGGCAAATCTCATTTAAAATTTACTTTGAAGCTCAGTGTTTTTGCTTTCTTAGTTGTCTACCACCTCCCTCCCTTCTCCCTCCCTTCTCTGTTCAAATGGAGAAGATATAAGGAGAGTACAGATGCGGCAGGTCTTAAACGAAAGCGTTCCCAAGGTACAGTAATTGTAGTTTTATTTCTCCATGTAGTTATATTCCTGGCTTATAGCATTTAGTTGCATTTAAAGCAAAGAAAGTATTAGTTTTTTTAAAATGTGTCCATTGTACTATTTTGTTTACTGCTACTTTATTATGTGTATAAATATTGGTAAACAGTGTATGTAGTCCAGTAACAGGATGTTTAGATAGATGTTCCCAAACATTAAAATGGTTTACTTTAAGATTATATGTGGATGATTTAAGGAGGAAAAGAATTTTTCTGGCTTAACATTTATCTCTAAATATCTTGGTCTTATAGTTTAACGTTTTAAGCATCTGTTGCTCACAACTATTTTAACAAAATGTGGTTTAGAAACATATAAAAGCTTGAAGTCATGGCATGGATCAGATATGTAATTAGAAAAGTGATTGTTAAACCCTTGCAAAAGATTTTTTTTAGTTTATGAAAAGTTCTTTTATTTAAAAGCTGATCTTATTATTTTCTTTGGAGCTGAAGATATAATTTATGTTCATTATGTTAATTGAATCTTGATCTGGTGTACAGTGTTAGTAATGTGCTGTGGCAGGTAAGTAAAATATAAATTGGTTTTCATAGATTTTGAAATTGCATATTTAATATAACTAAGAAGTACTGTTCCTTATAATGTCCTTGTATCCTAGTAGGCAATAGGTTTTCATAAAAATGTCTTATGATCATAGATCTTGACCAGAGCTATATTTTTTTATATTTAGCTTGAGGTTATTTTCAGCCCATCTTTAAATCAGAAGAGTTAGACTCTGCCTGTAGCTAACTCTGTGGCAGGTCAGTTTATGTCTTTGTACCTCTGTATTTTTGTAAGTAAAATGGGAGATAATATTTTGCCTTGAAAGAATTTTAAGAAAATAAATCTGAAGATGGGTATGTTAATTTTTTCTACCTATATACCAGAGCTATAAAGGAAAAGCTTGAGGCCCTCAAAACATAAGAATTATCAAATTATGAATTGATGGATATGTTTTATCAATTTTTTTACTGCTTCCACAAACATTGCTGTATCTGTGGTATATGTGCCAGACACTGTGATAGGATATTCTTTTTGGTGCTAGGGATATAAGAAATGATCAAGACACAGTCCCTGGCTCCTGGGACTTACGAATTCCTAAAGAATATAGATTTGGAGTTTCTTTAAGGCCTCATTTTCACCAGGCATTACCCCAGTTACAGAAATGCAGCAACCATACTGATTTTTTTTTTTTTTTTTTTGAGACAGGATCTCTCTCTCTGTGTTGCCCAGGCTAGAGTGCAGTGGCATGATCATAGCTCCTTGCAGGCATGACCTCCTGGGCTCAAATGATCCTCCTGCCTCAGCTTCCCAAGTAGCTGGAACCACAGGCACATACCACCATGCCCAGCTAATTTTTTTGTTTTTATGTGGAGGTGGGGCCTCACTGTTGTTGCCCAGGCTGCTGTCAAACTCCTGGGCTCAAGTGATCCTCCTGCCTCAGCCTTCTAGAGTGCTGGATTATAGGCGTGAGTCACTGCACCCAGCCATCCATACTGATTTGAACATCGTGGCAGAAAAACATTTCCTTAATTCTGTATACTAAAATATCTTTAAGTTTTGGATTTGTGCTATGATGAGCAATATCCAGTAATTATTGGCTTCACTATCCATTCCAAAAATACCTCATTTTCTAATAGATTATTCTTTTCCCAGTTTAAAGGTAAATTTTTTTCCCCTGTCTAGCACAGGGTGAAATTATTTTGTCTAGCACTTAGTGAAATTTTTATAAATCATTTGATATTTTTAGTAAAATCAGTAGAAGAAACTGAAGTTAAGTTGCTGTGTCAAAGCTATTGAGAGCTTGAAGTATATATGCCTTAGACCCAATGAAGAGTCAACCACATCACCTGGGAAAGCAGTTGTTTAATTATCAAAACACATAGAAACTGTATATTAGAGGTTAAAATTATGATAGTTAAGTCACTCAATGGTTTAAAAAGTTGCCATTCCCTATAGCAGTATTAATCATTTATAAAATAAAGTCCCTATCCATTAGTTGCTTCACATAACTTTTATGTGAAATAGTGTTTTGTTGAATTAAGTTTCATATCTGAGTTTGTTAGATAACATTGATTTAAAATCTGCGTGTTATAATTTTTCAAACAAATAAAGTTTGTCTTGGAGACTTTCAAATTAGCTTTTCCTTTTTGCAATAGCTGTTCATAGTTTCAAGTTGAGTCGAAACCATGTGGACTGGCACAGTGTGGATGAAGTATATCTTTATAGTGATGCGACAACATCTAAAATTGCAAGAACAGTTACCCAAAAACTGGGATTTTCTAAAGGTAATTGTTAAATATTACTATAGCTTACCAAAATTTTGGGAATCTGACTTTTTCTCTTATATTCAAAATAGACAATTCATGTTCTGTTTTAGTATGTTTTAAATGTATTAAATTTAGTGACAGATTCCTTTTAAATGAAACTTTTAAGTTGAGGTGATGTGTTCGTCAAGGAATAATTATATATTTAGAATGATTTGACAAGATTAATAAATATCTTTTATACTTCTAAAAGCACAAAAGCTGTTAAACCTAAATTGTGGCAGTTGAAATATAGTGTCAAGGAAGATGAGGACTGAAAATTTTCCATCATATTTAGTGACCTGGAGGTCATTGGTGACTTAGATGGATTGATGAGGCAGAAACCAGATCAGCATGGGTTGAAGCGTAAGTAGAAGGTGAAGCAATGAGAATAGACAACTCTTTTTTCTTCTTTTTTTTAAGATGGGGTCTCACTCTCTCCCCTAGGGGACAGAGCAGTCCCCCGAACTCAAGCCTCCTCAAGGGCTCAAGCAATCCTCTGAACTCAGCCTCCTCAGTAGCTAGGATTACAGGGATGCACCACCATGCCCAACTAATTTTTTTAATTTTTTGTAGAAACAGAGTCTCCTTAGGTTGTCCAGGCTAGTTTCAAATTTTTGGCTGCAAGCCATCCTCTTGCCTTGGTCTTCCAAAGCTCTGGGATTACAGACTTGAAATACAGTGCCTGGCCTGACAAATCTTTAGACACGTTTGACTACATGAAAGAAAAGAGAGAATGATACCTGGGGAAGATGTGAGAGCATTATCAAAAAATAAATGTAAAAGAATTTTAAAGTTTGATACAATTTTATACCATATTTTACATTTTAATTTCAATAATGTGCTTTGAATATCTTTTATGTTTATTACTCAGTTGTATTTATTTTCTGAATTACCTTGTGTAACTTTAGCTTAATTGCTTTTGAATGGTTGTCTTTACTTTTTAATTAGTAAGCTCTCTTTGTATACTTAAGTAATTATGTGTTATATTTTGCATATTTTTTCCAGTTTGCCATTTCTTTTTTCCTGATATTTTCTTATTATAATATAGAAGCTTTAAATTTTTACATATTCAATTTGTCTTTCTTTCCTTCCATTTCTTTCTCTTTATGGTTTCCGGCTTTGGTATTGTGTCCGGTTCACTTTATATCACAGCTGATCAATATATACCTTCTTACAGTTTTTATTTCCTCCCCCACAGCCAGTGAAATTTTTTCATAATATTCCTTTTACTTCTTTTTTTTCTTTAAACATATTGTGGAAAATGCTATTTCTCAGATTAAATAGTAAATTTAGAATTAAAATTTTTCTACAGCATCAAGTAGTGGGACCAGACTTCATAGAGGTTATGTAGAAGAAGCCACATTAGAAGACAAGCCATCACAGACTACCCATATTGTATTTGTTGTGCATGGCATTGGGCAGAAAATGGACCAAGGAAGAATTATAAAAAATACAGCCATGTAAGTTCTTTGATGAATACATTCTATATCTAGTCTAGAATCCAAACTTTCATCCAGAGTATAAGAGATATTAACAGTATACTAATTCCACTGCATGTTCCTCCAGTGCCAACTATTCGAACACCTCTTAAGTCATAGATCAAGTATCTGGACCAAATTTTGAGAGAGATTATGTCTACAGGATGATGATGATGTTTGATTTTTTTCTCCCCACAGTATGGAGAAGAAGAGGGATAAGGAAGCCTTTTTTAAGCTAATATGTTAAGTTAATTTATAGTCTAAGGTTGAAAGCAAGAAAAATACCTAGTTTTAGGTTATATCTTACTCTCTGAACTTCAGAAACTAAGAATACTGCAAAGTTGCACAACTCTAAAAGGCTAAGATATTAGCCAATTAGCAGTTTAACCTATCCGATTAATTGCTACCCAAGGAAACTGAACTCTGAATTTTACGTGGAAAACAGTGGATTATTTGCCAACACACCAGACAGGTTATTTACCTCATTAGTTTATTTATATTCAGTTTTATCCTAAAACTTTTTAAGATGTTTTAGGGGTATATATGATATCTGCATGTTTCAAAAACATTAATGACTTCGTTAAAAGGGCATGTTAGGGTTAAGGGTTCCACCACAAACTTGGCTCTGAAATAGCAGCCAGTATAAAGAAAAATATAATCGGTTATAGATGATGCCAAGAGAACAAGTCTGTTGTTGACAAGTCCAGTTTATTTGATTCTGAGGCTTATAAAGGTTTATTTGAGTCCTTATAAAGCAAACGGTGTTATGATACTAGGAAGTATGTCCTCAGCAACACCAGTATAATAATAATGCAATGCTGAGTTTTATTTCACTTTTTATTGTAACATCTCTTAATGTCAGCTAATGAATTAAAGTAAAAATACAATTCAACTTCTTTTTATTATTATTATACTTTAAGTTCTAGGGTACATGTGCACAATGTGCAGGTTACATATGTATACATGTGCCATGTTGGTTTGCTGCACCCATTAACTCGTCATTTACATTAGGTATATCTCCTAAGGCTATGCCCTCCACATCCCCCCACCCCGGTGGGGCCCAGTGTGTGATGTTCCCTACCCTGTGTCCAAGTGTTCTCATTGTTCAGTTCCCACCTATGAGAACATGTGGTGTTTGGTTTTCTATCCTTGTGATAGTTTGCTCAGAATGATGGTTTCCAGCTACATCCATGTCCCTACAAAGGACATGAACTCATCCTTTTTTATGACTGCATCGTATTCCATGGTGTATACGTGCCACATTTTCTTAATCCAGTCTATCATTGATGGACATTTGGGTTGGTTCCAAGTCTTTGCTGTTGTGAATAGTGCTGCAGTAAACATACATGTGCATGTGTCTTTATATTCGCATGATTTATAATCCTTTGGGTATATACCCAGTAATGGCATTGCTGGGTCAAATGGTATTTCTAGTTCTAGATCCTTTAGGAATCACCCCACTGTCTTCCACAATGGCTGAACTAGTTTACACTCCCAACAGTGTAAAAGCATTCATATTTCTCCACATCCTCTCCACCTGTTGTTTCCTGATTTTTAATGATCGCCATTCTAACTGGTGTGAGATAGTATCTCATTGTGGTTTTGATTTCCATTTCTCTGATGACCAGTGATGATGAGCATCTTTTCATGTGTCTGTTGGCTGCATAAATGTCTTTTGAAAAGTATCTGTTCATATCCTTTGCCTACTTTTTGATGGGGTTGTTTGATTTTTTTTCTTGTAAATTTCTTTAAGTTTCTGGATATTAGCNTTAGGTCAAACATTTAAGTCTTTAATCCATCTTGAATTAATTTTTGCGTAAGGTGTAAGGAAGGGATCCAGTTTCAGCTTTCTACATATGAGTAGCCAGTTTTCTCAGCACCATTTATTAAATAGGGAATCCTTTCCCCATTTCTTGTTTTTGTCAGGTTTGTCAAAGATCAGATGGTTGTAGATGTGTAGTGTTATTTCTGAGGCCTCTTGTGTGTTCCTTTGGTCTATATCTCTCTTTTGGTACCAGTACCATGCTGTTTTGGTTACTGTAGCCTTGTAGTATAGTTTGAAGTCAGGTAGCATGATGCCTCCAGCTTTGTTCTTTTGGCTTAGGATTGTCTTGGCTATGTGAGCTCTTTTTTGGTTCCATATGAACTTTAAAGTAGTTTCTTCCAATTCTATGAAGAAAGTCATTGGTAGCTTAATGGAGATGGCATTGAATCTATAAATTACCTTGGGCAGTATGGCCTTTTTCACGATATTGATTCTTCCTATCCATGAGCACGGAATGTTCTTCCATTTGTTTGTGTCCTCTTTTATTTCGTTGAGCAGTGGTTTGTAGTTCTCCTTGAAGAAGTCCTTCACATCCCTTGTAAGTTGGATTCCTAGGTATTTTATTCTCTTTGTAGCAATTGTGAATGGGAGTTCACTGATGATTTATCTCTCTGTTTGTCTGTTATCGGTGTATAAAAATGCTTGTGATTTTTGCAAATTGATTTTGTATCCTGAGACTTTGCTGAAGTTGCTTGTCAGCTTAAGGAGATTTTGGGCTGAGACAGTGGAGTTTTCTAAATATACAATCATGTCATCTGCAAACAGGGACAATTTGACTTCGTCTTTTCCTAACTGAATACCCTTTATTTCTTTCTCTTGCCTGATTGCCCTGGCCAGAACTTCCAGCACTACGTAGAATAGGAGTGGTGAGAGAGGGCATCCCTGTCTTGTGCCAGTTTTCAAAAGGAATGCTTCCAGTTTTTGCCCATTCAATATGATATTGGTTGTGGGTTTGTCATAAATAGCTCTTATTATTTTAAGATGTATTCCATCAATACCTAGTTTGTTAAGAATTTTTAGCGTGAAGGGCTGTTAAATTTTGTCAAAGGCCTTTTCTGCATCTATTGAGATAATCATATGGTTTTTGTCTTTGGTTCAGGTTATGTGATGGATTACGTTTATTGATTTACGTATGTTGAACCAGCCTTGCATCCCAGGAATAAAGCCAACTTGATCGTGGTGGATAAGCTTTTTGATGTGCTCCTGGATTCTGTTTGCCAGTATTTTATTGAGGATTTTCCAGTCGATGTTCATCAGGGATATTGGTCTAAAATTCTCTTTTTTTGTTGTGTCTCTGCCAGGCTTTGGTATCAGGATGATGATGGCTTCGTAAAATGAATTAGAGAGGATTCCCTCCTTTTCTATTGATTGGAATAGTTTCAGAAGGAATGGTACCAGCTCCTCTTTGTATCTCTGGAAGAATTTGGCTGTGAATCCGTCTGGTCCTGGACTTATTTTGGTTGGTAGGCTCTTAGTTATTGTCTCAATTTCAGAACCTGTTACTGATCTATTCAGCGATTCAACTTCTTCCTGGTTTAGTCTTGGGGGAAGGTGTATGTATCCAGGAATTTATCCATTTCTTCTGGATTTTCTAGTTTATTTGTGTAGAGTTGTTTATAGTATTCTCTGATGGTAGGTTGTATTTCTGTGGGATCGGTGGTGGTAACCTCTTTATCATTTTTTATTACATCTATTTGATTCTTCTCTCTTTTCTTCTTTGTTAGTCTTGTTAGCGGTCTATCAGTTTTGTTGATCTTTTCAAAAATCCTGCTCCTGGTTTCATTCATTTTTTTTGAAGGGCTTTTTTGTGTCTCTATCTCCATCAGTTCTGCTCTGATCTTAGTTATTTTTTGCCTTCTGCTATATTTTGAATTTGTTTACTCTTGCTTCTCTAGTTCTTTTAATTGTGATGTTAGGGTATCAATTTTAGATCTTTTCTGCTTTCTCTTGTGGCCATTTAGTGCTATAAATTTCCCTCTATACACTGCTTTAAATGTGTCCCAGAGTTTCTGGTACATTGTGTCTTTGTTCTCACTGGTTTCAAAGAACATCTTTATTTCTGCCTTCATTTTGTTATGTACCCAGTAGTCATTCAGTAGCAGGTTGTTCAGTTTCCATGTGTTTGTGTGGTTTTGAGTGAGTTTCTTAATCCTGAGTTTAATTTGATTGCACTGTGGTCTGAGACACAGTTTGTTGTCATTTCTGTTCTTTTACCTTTGCTGAGGAGTGCTTTACTTCCAACTGTGTGGTCAATTTTGGAATAAATGTGATGTGGTGCTGAGAAGAATGTATATTCTGTTGATTTGGGGTGGAGAGTTCTGTAGATGTCTATTAGGTCTGCTTGGTGCAGAGCCAAGTTCAAGTCCTGGATATCCTTGTTAACCTTCTGACTCATTGATCTGTCTGATATTGACAGTGGGGTGTTAAAGGCTGCCATTATTATTGTGTGGGAGTCTAAGTCTCTTTGTAGGTCACTAAGGACTTGCTTTATGAATCTGGGTTCTCCTGTATTGGGTGCATATATATTTAGGATAGTTGGCTCTTCTTGTTGAATTGATCCCTTTACCATTATGCAATGGCCTTCTTTGTCTCTTTTGATCTGTTGGTTTAAAGTCTGTTTTATCCAAACTGGGATTGCAACCCCTGGTTTTTTTTTATTTTTGTTTTTGTTTTTGCTTTCCATTTGCTTGGTAGATCCTCCTCCATCCCTTTCTTTTGAGCCTATGTGTGTCTCTGCACATGAGATGGGTCTCCTGAATACAGCACACTGATGGGTCTTGACTCTTTATCCAATTTGCCAGTCTGTGTCTTTTAATTGGGCATTTAGCCTATTTACATTTAAGGTTAATACTATTATGTGTAAATTTGATCCTGTCATTATGATGTTAGCTGGTTATTTTGCCCATTAATTGCTGCAGTTTCTTCCTGGCATCGATGGTCTTTACAATTTGTCATGTTTTACAGTGGCTGGTACCAGTTGTTTCATTCCATGTTTAGTGCTTTCTTTAGGAGCTCTTGTAAGGCAGGCCTGGTGGTGACAAAATCTCTCAACATTTGCTTGTCTGTAAAGGATTTTATTTCTCCTTTACTTATGAAGCTTAGTTTGGCTCGATATGAGATTCTGGGTTGAAAAACTTTCTTTAAGAATGTTGAATATTGGCCCCCACTCTCTTCTGGCTTGTAGGGTTTCTACCGAGAGATCTGCTTTTAGTCTGATGGGCTTCCCTTTGTGGATAACCTGACCTTTCTCTCTGGCTGCCCCTAACGTTTTTTCCTTCATTTCAACCTTGGTGAATCTGACAATTAATGTGTCTTGGAGTTGCTCTTCTCGAGGAGTATCTTTGTGGTGTTCTCTGTATTTCCTAAATTTGAATGTTGACCTGCCTTGCTTGGCTGGGGAAGTTCTCTTGGATAATATCCAGGAGAGTGTTTTCCAGCTTGGTTCCATTTTCCTCATCACTTTCAAGTACACCAATCAAACATAGATTTGGTCTTTTCACATAGTCTCATATTTCTTGGAGGCTTTGTTCATTTATTTTTACTCTTTTTTCTCTTCTCTTTTCGCTTCATTTCATTAATTTGATCTTCAGTCACTGATAACCTTTCTTCCACTTGATCAAATCGGCTACTGAAGCTTGTGCATACATCAGGTAGTTCTCGTGCCATGGTTTTCAGCTCCATCAAATCATTCAAGGTCTTCTCTACACTGTTCTAGTTAGCCATTCATCTGATCTTTTCTCAAGGTTTTTAGCTTCCTCACGATGGGTTCGAACATCCTCCTTTAGCTCAGAGAAGTTCATTATTACCAACTTTCCGAAGCCTACTTCTGCCAACTCGACAAAGTCATTCTCCATCCAGCTTTGTTCTATTGCTGGTGAGGAGCTGCGATCCTTTGAAGGAGAAGAGGTGCTCTGGTTTTTAGAATATTCAGCTTTTCTCCTCTGGTTTCTCCCCATCTTTGTGGTTTTATCTACCTTTGGTCTTTGATGATGGTGACCTACAGATGGGGTTTTGGTGTGGATGTCCTTTTGTTGATGTTGATGCTACTCCTTTCTGTTTGTTAGTTTTCCTTCTAACAGTCAGGTCCCTCAGCTGCAGGTCTGTTGGAGTTTGCTGGAGGTCGACTCCAGACCCCGTTTGCCTGGGAGGTATCTCCCAGTTAGGCTGCACGGGGGTCAGGGACCCACTTGAGAAGGCAGTCTGTCTGTTCTCAGAGCTCAAACTCCATGCTGGGAAAACCACCACTCTCTTCAAAGCTGTCAGACGGTGGGGGGTGTTTAAGTCTGCAGAAGTTTCTGCTGCCTTTTGTTCAGCTGTGCCCTGCCCCCAGAGGTGGTGTCTGCAGAGGCAGGTGGGCCTCATTGAGCTGCGGTGGGCTCCACCCAGTTCGAGCTTCCCGGCCACTTTATTTACCTACTCAAGCCTCAGCAATGGCAGACGCCCCTTCCCCAGCCAGGCTGCCACCTAGCAGTTCGATCTCAGACTGCTGCACTAGCAGTGAGCAAGGCTCCGTGGGTGTGGGACCCACTGAGCGAGGCGCGGGATGTAATCTTCTAGTGTGCCATTTGCTACGACCGTTGGAAAAGCACAGTATTTAGGTGGCAGTGTCCTGATTTTCCCGGTACAATCTGTCACGGCTTCCCTCAGCTGGGAAAGGGAAATCCCAGACCCCTTGCACTTCCGAGGTGAGGCGATGCCCCGCCCTGCTTTAGCTTGCCCTCCATGGGCTGCACCCGCTGTCCAGTCAGTCCCAATGAGATGAACCAGGTACCTCAGCTGGAAATGCAGAAATCACCTGTCTTCTGCATCAGTCACACTGGGAGCTGCAGACCGGAGCTGTTCCTGTTCAGCCATCTTGGAACAGACCTCACAATTCAACTTTTTAAAGAAAAAACCTTGTCACATAGTGCCAGGCCAACTCTGATCCTTTTCAGTCTCCATGGCTTATATTATAGGAATCTCTTCCCTCTGATCCTGATTTTACTTTCTGATGAGTTGTATATTACTTCCTATGATGTTTATGTTTTTATGTTAGTATGCAGATATTTTGCTTGGATATCTAGGAACCTGAGAACTAGGTTTACTTGCATATTCTCTCTGGAGCCATTCATAAATAAGAAGGTATCAGTTTGATTTCTTTGAGTACAAGTGAGGGAAATCCTAACCCAAAAAGGCTTAAGCCAAAAGCAGCATTTAGTAACTCATAAAACTGAGGAGTCTAGGAGTTAAATTGCCAAACAAGTCATCAAAATCCAGTTTTATCTGCTCTATCACCTTCATTGTGGAGCCATTATCACACATCTCCTTTGATTCCAAATATTATTTATATAATCTTGTGTTCAAATTCAAGAAGAAATAGTCTTTTTTTCCAAAAGTCCCAGCTAGTCTATGCATTTCAGTGACTAATGATGTTGCATCCAACTTCCTGAATCTATGCATGTAATGCAGGGTATAATTGGCTAAACTTGTCATATTCCCAACCTAGAATCAGATGGAAGTTGACTTCATCTTAACTATAGGAAGAGCTAGATTTACAGATAAAAATCACGAGCTATTATTGGAAGTATGATGAATGAATCCAAGGTGGCTCAAAAAGAAACCCAAGTGTCCACTACAGGGAAGATTGCCATCATTTCTTCATAGACAGGTTAATTTGATGGAAAATTCTACATATAACTTAGTAATCAATGGAAAATATTCATATAAAAAGGAATTCTGCATAATAAACGATTAAAAGATAGGAAAATCTATATGATTTCTTACCATTTCCCTGCTTGCTGTCATTCCTAAGTTCAGTATTCAGGCCTGTACAAAACTTCATCCTTATCAGGGCCATCCTGAAGCTTGTGTGTACTTGTGATTGATTTGACAGCCTTTTGTTCTCTCAGGATTTCTTTAAATCATGTCTTAGATTCCTGGTAATAGAGAGTTTTCCCTCTTAACATTATTTTAGCAAACCTGCTAATGATTAGTTCAAACTAGCTTTAATCACCTTTGTTCCAGAAAAATATGTTTACTACTTAACACAGACTGAGAAGCAAATTTTTAGACAACTTCTGGGAATGTCAGATATAGTTTACTAAAAGGAATAAATGGAAGGCATTTTAAATACAACTGGATTTACTTTTTGTGGAGTTTCCTTATAAGGGAACTAGTCATAGAACTTGTATATCTAATGTCCTAAATTAGTCATTTTAAAGCTATAATCTTAGAAGAATATAAGGAGGTTTTCAATTAAACACAGTGGGTTGAACACATGAGCTTATCTTATTCCCTCCTGAAACCTCTTTGAACATGATATAAAAAAGAATTTTAAAAAGCAGAAAGGCATAAACCCATAAGTACAGAAAAAAATGGGAGAATAAACAATAGTGACAAGAATATCAACAAAACTTATTTTTTTGAACAGGAAATATACACATGTAGTTCACAAAACAAAATATTAAAATGTGGAGTAAAAAGGCTGATTCTCATTTCTGTCTCCATCTTTCCTCATTTTCCGTTGTCCTTGTATCCCCATTTATAGCCTTCTAGATTTTCTTTGGGCGCATGCAAATTTTTTTCCACACAAAACATGCATGCTATAGACTTCTGGACCTTTGTTTGTTTGTTTGTTTGTTTGTTTGTTTGTTTGTTTGTTTTAAAAATGTATTTTGGATTGCTTGAGCCCAGGATTTCAAGACTGTGGTGTGCGATGATCATGCCTGTGAGTTTCCAGTGCACTGCAGCATTGGACAGTGAAGCAAGACCCCATGTTTGTTTGTTTGTTTGTTTGTTTTGAGACAGAGTCTTACTCTGTTCCCCAGGCTGGAGTGCAGTGGCATGTTCTTGGCTCACTGCAGCCTCCGCCTCCTGGGTTGAAGAAATTCTCCTATCTCAGCCTTCCTAGTAGCTGGAGCTACAGTCACACGTCACTACACCCAGCTAATTTTTGTATTTTTAGTAGAGACAGGGCTTCATCATATTGGTCAGGCTAGTCTCAAACTCCTGACCTCAGGCAATCCACCTGCCTCAGCTTCCCAAAGTGCTGGGATTACAGGCGTGAGCCACCATGCCCAGTCAACCTCATCTTTTTTTTTTTTTTTAAATTATAATACTTTAAAGTTCTAGGGTACATGTGCCATAACGTGCAGGTTTGTTAATATACATATGTATACTTGTGCATGTTGGTGTGCTGCACCCATCAACCGTCAGCACCATCAATTCGTCATTTATATCAGGTATAATTGCCAATGCAATCCCTCCCCCCTCCCCCCTCCCATGATAGCCCCGATGTGTGATGTTCCCCTTCCCGAGTCCAAGTGATGTCTATTGTTTCAGTTCCCACCTATTGGAGTGAGAACATGCGGTGTTTGGTTTTCTGTTCTTGTGATAGTTTGCTAAGGAATGATGGTTCCAGCTGCATCCATGTCCCTACAAAGGACGCCAAACTCACCTCCCTTTTTATGGCTGCATAATATTCCATGGTGGTATTATGTGCCAATTTTCTATCCAGTTCTTCACAGATGGGACATTTGGGTTGATCCAAGTCTTTGCTATTGGAATAGTGCGCAATAAACATGGTGTGCACATGTGTCTTTTATAGGTCAGCATGATTTATATCCTTTGGGTTACTATACCCAGTAGTGGGATGGCTGGTCATATGGTAGGTACATCTATTCTGATCCTGAGGAATCGCCATACTCTTTTCCATAATGGTTGAACTAGTTTACAATTTCCCACCAACAGTTAAAAGTGTTCCTATTTCTCCACATCCTCTCCAGGCACCTGTTGTTTCCTGACTTTTTTGATTTGATTGCCATTCTAACTGGTGTGGAGATGGTATCTCATTGTGGTTTTGATTTGCATCTCTCTGATGGCCGTTGATGATGAGCATTTTTTTCAGTGTGTCTGTTTGGCTGTATGAATGTCTTCTTTTGAGAAATGGTCTGTCATATCCTTTGCCCACTTTTTGATGGGGGTTATTTTGTTTTTTTCTTGTAAATTTGTTTGAGTTCTTTGTGATTCTGGATATTATCTTTGTCAGATGGAGTAGATTGCCCCAAAAATTTCTCCATCTGTAGGGTTGCCTGTTCACTCTGAAAAAAAGTATCTTGGAGTATTACTGTTCATGATTTTCTATTTATATCTTTTTCTATTTTTTTCTATATTTATATCACACATATATTTTCTTAAAACCAATTAGTTTACCAATTTTTTTCTAATTGAGAGGAATTATGAAGACTTACTTTTTACAGCTATTTAATGATCCCTAGTTGTACAGTAATTCTTAAATGTTTTTAATCTCTATCTTCTCTTCTTACAATATGAGGTAAACATTCATTGCTCAGAGAACATGGAAGTTGAAATAAGCTTATAACAGGACTGAAATCATGATTTTTGTGCATGCATAGCAGCACAGTAATGGGTCATTGTCTGAGGTATAGTATATTTTTTAATCATTCCTTTTTCTCATTTTCTCTATCCCCCATTGGTCTCAGTAGTTCTTATGAGATATTTAAGAAATAGATTTTACTGCTTTTAGTAAGGCAAATTTGGGCATCTAGCCAGAACATATTCATCTTCTCTCTTCCCTCTCCCTGTCTCCCCTTCCTCTCTTTGGCATCCCCTCCTCTCCCTTCTCCTTCCCTCACTATTTTTTCATTTTTCTTCCATCCTTTTCTTTTTTTTCTTAACAGTCACTCCAGTACTCCAAATGATTCAGTAGACATACTTGTTTGATCAGTTTTTGATCATTTGAGAATTATGATAGCGATCTTGTGGAGGGAAGGATTGTATAAGTTTGCTTTAGAAAAAAACAACATTTTAAGCAGATGTAGTGTTTCCGAGTGAGAACTCAAAGTTAGCGTTTCCCAGTTACATCACTATTGACATTTTTGACTGGATAATTTTTTATTATGAGGGCTGGCCTATACATTGTAAGATGTATAACAGTATCCCTAGCCTCTTCTCACTGATGCAAATAAAACCCTTGGTTGTTAGAACCAAAAATATCTCCAAACGTTGCCAAGTGTCCCTCGAAGTACAAAATTGTCCATGGTTGAGAACCAGTAATCTAAATGAACTCTTGTGTGTGCAAATTCAAACAGCAACACATGTACCACTTCCTAATTACTATATCACAATTATTTACCTAAAAACTACACAGCCATCAAAATTGAATGAGTGGGTAGAAAAATATTAGAAATTTTAAAACTAAACCTTTGAAAAGATGACAAAGAAACTTTAAAAATGTTTCTGCGACCATTACTTGAGTATCTGATGTAAAAAAGGAACTTTTAGACTCTGTGGATAATAAAGAGAACCTGCCTTCAAGTCTAAAGTTTTGGCTATCATTTTATTTTCAGTGATGATAAGGGAAGCACATCTTTATTTTGGCAAAGTAGAATTTAGGCTTCTTAAAATGCCAACTTTGGGGATATGCAAACAATAAACATAATTGTAATGTAATGCCTTTTAAAATATACTGAAAATGAAGATAGACTTTTCAACAAGTACTATTGGGATAGCTAGATTTGCATATAGAAAAAAAATAAATTGGATCTATTGCTCACACAAGGATAAATTTCAATTGGATTACATTTAAGTGAAAGAAATGAAACCAGGACATGGTAGCACATGCCTATAGTCCTAGCTACTTTCCTAGCTACTTGGGAGGCTGAAGCAGGAGAATCGCTTGAGCCCAGGAGTTCGAGGCTGTAGTGCCCTATGACCACACCTATGAATAGCCACTGCACTTCAGCTGGGGCAACACAGCAAGACCTCATTTCTAAACAAACAAACAAAAAAGGCCGGGGGGAAGGAAAAGAAATGAAATTATACAGTATTAGGGATTTTTTTTTAAAGGAGAGCTTGAATTATTCTAGAACTTAGGAATAGAGAAAACCATTCTATGACTTGATCCACAAGAAATAAGGAAAAATATTGATAAATATTATATCATCTAGAAAAAAATATATGCCAAAGAAAAACTAAGTTGAACTGAAAGAAAACATTTTCAACTTATAGATGAAGGATTCTTAATATGTGAAATCATGTTAAAAATAAAAATATGTTCAACCACCTTATGGGAAAATGGGCTAAAGATATAAGCAAGTAGTTCCTAGAAAAGGAAATGGCTTTGTATGAAAAGTCTTTTTTTTTTTTTTTTTTGGAGAGAGTTTTGTTCTGTCACCCAGACTGGAGTGCAGTGGCGCAGTCTTGGTTCACTGCAGCCTCCACCTCCCGGGTTCAAGCGATTCTTCTGCCTCAGCCTCCCAAATAGCTGGGACTACAGGTGCGCACCACCACACCCAGCTAATTTTTGTGTTTTTTTTAGTAGAGTCTGGATTTTGCCATGTTGGCCAAACTGGTCTCAGACTCCTGACCTCAAGTGATCTGCCTGCCTTGGCCTCCCAAAATGCTGGAATTACAGGCATGAGCAGCGCACCCAAACAGATGTCATTTCTTAACTATCAGATTAGCACAAGTTCAAAATTTGACGACATGCTTTTTTGGCCAGGCTGTAGGTAATAGATGTTCTTGTACAGCTGATAGAATGCAATGAAAATGAGTATGTGGCAGTATCTATCAAAATTACATATGTATTTATCCTTTGACCTGGAAAACCTAGTTCCAGGACTCTATCCCAAAAAATATCAGCAAAACTAAAGGACATGCACAAGGCTTTTGATTGCAGCATCACGTAGGAAGCTAGTCAAATGTTCATCAATAAGAGATAGGTTGATAAACTACAGCTATTATCTGTATAATGGAGTAGTATGCAGTTGTAAAATAGGGAAGATCTCTGTGTATTACTCTGGTTATTTGAAAAGATTCACAAAGTTGAGAACCTTTTAACTAGACCAAACAAGAGAAAAAGAAGATTCAAATTACTAAAATCAAAAGTAAAAGAGGAGACATTACTACTACCAACCTTAGAGAAAGAAAAAGGATTATAAGGGAATACTATGCACAATTCTATGCTACAGAGTGTATAACCTAGATGAAATGGACAAATTTCTAGAAACAAACTACCAAAACTGTTTTAGTAATCACTTCCCAAGACAGGCACAAACTAGGAGAACTGATCTGGTAATGAGTAAGAAATAGGAAGTCTGAGGAGACCTGTAACAAGTACAGCATTTGGATTAATAATCAAAAAACTTCCCACCAAAACAACAAAAGCCCAGGACCTGAAGATTACACTGGTTAATTCTACCAAACATCAAAAGAAGAATTAAGCTGGGTTCATTGGCATGTGTCTGCAGTCTCAGCTTCATGGAAGGCTGAGGCAGGAGGATTGCTTGAGCACAGGAGCTCCAGGCTATAGTACAGGACTGTTCCAGTGAATGGCCACTGCATTTCAGCCTGGGCCACATAGTAAGATCATGTCTCTTAAAAAAAAAAAAAAAAAAAAAAAGAATTAGCACCACTTCTCTACAAACTCTAAAAAATAGAAAAGGAAGGAAGATTTCCCAGCTCATTCTATGAAGCCAGTATTACCCTGAAACCAAAAACCAATGAAAGCATCATGAGGAAAAGAAAACTATACCAATATCGCTTACTGAATACAGACCACAGAAATCTCAATGAAATGCCAACACACTGAATCCAGCAACATATATAAATGGTTATATACGATGACTAAGTGGCATTTATCCCAGGAATGCAAGATAGGGTCAACCTTTTTTTTTTTAATCAAGGTATTCCACCATGTGTAGAATGAAGGAGAAAAAAAAAAAAACCCACATCATGTGATTTTCAGATACAGAAAAGACATTTGACAAAATCTCAACATACTTTCATAATAAAAGCTCTCAGGAAATTAGAAACAGAAGGCAACTTTCTCAATCTGGTAAAGGGCATCTACAAAAAGCCTGTGGCTAAACTTATTCTTTAATAGTGAAAGACTGAAAGCTGCTCCTTGAGATCAGAAACAAGACAAAGATATCCACTCTCACCACTTCTGTTCAGCATTTGTACTGTGCATTTCAGCCACAGCAATTAATCAAAAGAAATAAAAGACATCTAGATTAGAATGGAAGAGATAAAACTCTCTGTTTGCAGATGGCATGCTGCTATAATTAGAAAGTCCTTTTGTTCTTCAAAGGACACTGAAGAAAATGAAGATACCCCTCAGAATGGGAGAAAATATTAGCAAACCACATAGTTGATAAAGGTCTAGGATCCAGGATATATAAAGTACTCTTACAACTCAACAGTTTTTAAGAAAGGAAGACCCCAGTTTTTTTAAATGGGTAAAGGATTTGAGTAGGCATTTGTCCAAATAGGATATACAAATGGCCAATAAACTCATGAAAAGATGTTCAGCATCTTTAGTTATTAGAGAGATGTGACCTTGAACACTACCACTTTAAAGGTACCACTTTATACCCCCTAGGATAACTCTTATCAAAAGGATGGAAATTAACAAGTATTAGCTAGGATGAAGAAAAATCGCAACCCTTACATGGTTTTCGTGAGATTAGAAAATAGTACAGCTGCTTTGGAAAGAGTTTGGCAGTTCTTCCAAAAGTTAAAGTTGGTGTATGAGCCAGCAATATCGCTATGTGTATACCCAAGAGATCTGAAAATGTATGTCCACAGAAACTTGTTAAAGAATGTTCATAGAAGCATTATTCATGATAGCCAAAAAGATGGAAGCAACCCAAACATCCATCAACTGATGAGTGGTAAGCAAAAGTGGCATATCCATATAATGAAATACTATTCAACAATGAAAAGCAATGAAGTACTGATTTATGATGCAACATAGATGAGACTTGAAAACATTACACTAACTGAAAAGCCAGACACAAAAGACCGCATATTGTATGATTCTATTTATATTAAATGCTCAAATAGACAAATCTGCTGAAAGTAGATTAGTGGGTGCTGGTGGGTGGGAGGAAGAGGGGTAGAGACTGCTAATGAGTATGGTGTTTCTTTCTGGGGTGATGAAAGTGTTAACAAAATTAGATAATGGTGATAGTTGCATAAGTCTTTGAACATATTAAAAGCCACAATTGTTTAAAAAAAAAAATTAGTGAAGTTGTATCAAAAGCAACTTGAAGAGATTCACAGACCTAAAATAGGAGACAATTTGAACCTTGGTAAGGATAATAACTACAGTGGATTCATATGCATCAAATATGCTTAAATCTGTGAATTAGTAATGATATCAGCATATCTAAAACCTAATAACTTGTTATTTTGAGAACTGTTAATAAAGGGGAAGAATTAACCACTTATCCTGCCTTTTCTAGATTAACTGTGCCTCAGTTCATGCAGAAACTCAGTTCATGCAGTTATACCCCAGTGCAGCTAAATATTTAATGTAAGGAAATTTCTCTTTATAGAAGTATAAGTCTATAAACAAATGAAGAGTGATGGAATTTAAAAGACACTTTTGCCACCATGAAAACTAATGGATTTAAACAATGATCATCAGTAACTGCTATCATCACCAAAAAGAGAAGAGTTGTATGTACCTATGTATATATGGAGTAGTAGTCTCACCAAAACAGAGCTTGAATCTGATGAAGCCCTTATAACTAAATACCAAATTATAGGAAACGGGACAAGAACATGTTAACACCATAGGGATGCAGTGAATGAAAATCGGACTCTGAGTAACTTTATAGGAAACATAAACACAAAATTACAGGTATACCTCAAAGATATTGTGGGTTTGGTTCCATACCACTGCAATAAAGCAAATACTATAATTAACAAGTTGCACAAATTGGCTTCTCAGTGCATATAAAAGTTATGTTTACACTACACTGTAAACTATTAAGTATGTGATAGCATAATGTCTTTAAAAATCAATGTACATATCTTAATTTTAAAATGCTGTGCTGCTAAACGTTGCTAACCAGTTATCTTGAGGCTACAGTGAGTTCACAGCATCTTTTTGCTGTTGAAGGGTCTTGCCTCTGTGTTGATGGCTGCTGACTGATCAGGATGGTGGTTGTCGAAGTTTGGGGTGGTTGTGGCAATTTCTTAAAATAAGACAACAATGAAGTTAGCCACATCAATTGATTCTTCCTTTCAGAAAGATTTCCCTGTAACATGCAATGCAGTTTGAGAGCATTTTACCCACTGTAGAACTTACTTGAAAATTTGAATCAATCCTCTCAAACCCTGCCACTGCCTTATCAACTAAGTTTATGGCATATTCTGAATTCTTTGTTGCCATTTCAGCAATATTCACATCTCCACCAAGAGTCCATCTCAAACCACTTTCTTTGTTCATCCATAAGAAGCAACTACTCATCCTCTGAAGTTTTCTCATGAAATTGCAGCAATTCAGTCACATCTTCACACTCTTCTTATTTTAATTCTCTTGCTATTTCCAATACATCTGCAGTCACTTCCTCACTGAAGTCTTGGGCCCCTCAAAGTCATTTATGAGGTTGGAAGCCATTTCTTCCAAACTTCTGGAATGTTGATATTTTCACCCCCCATGAATGACTGAATCACAGATGTTTTTAATGGCATCTAGAATGATGGGTTCTTTCCAGAATATTTTCAGTTTACTTTGCCCAGATTCATCCACTATCTATAGCAGCTCTAACATTATACAATTTGTTTCCTAAATGTAAGGCTCGAAAGTTAAAATTACTCCTTGATCCATGGGCTGCAGAGTGGATATTGTGTTAGCAGGCATGAAAACAACATTCATCTCCTTGAACATCTCCATCAGAGCTCTTGAGTGACCAGGTACATTGTCAGTAGGCAGTAATCATTTGAAAGGAATCATTTTTTTTTTCTGAGCAGTAGGTGTCAACGATAGGCTTAAAATATTCAGTAAGCCATGCTGTAAAAAAAGATGTGCTGCTATCCAGGCTTTGTTGTTCCATTTTTAGAGCACAGGCACAGTAGATTTAGTATAATTCTTAAGGGCCCTAGGATATTTGGGATGGTCAGTGAGCATTGGCTTCAACTTTAAGTTACCAGCTGTATTAGCTCTTCACAAGAGAATCAGACTGTCCTTTGAAGTTTTGAAGCCAGGCATTGACTTCTTCTCTCTAACTGTGAAAGTCCTAGGCATCTTTTTCCATTAGAAGGCTTTTTTGTCTACGTTGAGAATATGTTTAATGTAGCAACCTTCATTGATTATCTTGGCTAGATCTTCTTAACTTGATGCAGCTTCTACATTAGCACTTACCTCGCACTTTTATGTTATGGAGGCAACTTCTTTCCTTATACCTCATGCACTAACCTGCTAGCTTCCAACTTTTCTTTTGTAGCTTCTTTGCCTCTCTCAGTCTTTTAGAATTGAAAAGAGTTAAGGCTTGCTCTGGATTAGGCTTTGGCTTAAATGAAGGAAAAGTTGTAGCTGTTTTGATCTTCTATCCAGACCAGTAAAACTTTCTCCTTATCAACAATAAGGTTTTTTCATTTTCTTATTTGTGTGTTCACTGGAGTAGTACTTTTAATGTCCTTCAAGAACTTTTCCTTTACATTCACAAAGTGGCTAACTGGTGCAAGAGGTTCAGCTTTTGGCATGCTTGGCTTTTGACTGCCTCCCTCACTAAGCTCAATCATTTCTGGTTTTTTATTTGAAGTGAGAGATATGCGACTATTCCTTTCACTTGATCACCTGGAGGCCAGTATGGAATTATTAAGTGCCCTAATCTCAATATTGTTTCTCAGGGATAATACAGAAGCCCTCGGAGCAGGAGAAAGGTTGGGGAATAGCCAGTCAGTGGAACAGTCAGACCACATACATTTATCGGTTAAGCTCATCTTATACAGGTGCAGTTTGCCATAGTGGATGTAATAATAATGAGAAAGTTTGAAATATTGTGAGGATTACAAAATGTGACACAGACACAGAGTGAGCACATGCTATTGGAAAAATGCACTAATAGATTTGCTCCATGCAAGGTTGCCACAGACCTTCAGTTTTTTAAAAAGTGGAGAAAAAGGTAATATCTGCAGAGTGCAATTTTTTAAAAAAATGAATGCGGGCCAGGCGCGGTGGCTCAAGCCTGTAATCCCAGCACTTTGGGAGGCTGAGACGGGCAGATCACGAGGTCAGGAAATCGAGACCATCCTGGCTAACACGGTGAAACCCCATCTCTACTAAAAAATACAAAAAACTAGCCGGGTGAGGTGGCAGGTGCCTGTAGTCCCAGCTACTCGGGAGGCTGAGGCAAGAGAATGGCGTAAACCCAGGAGGCAGAGCTTGCAGTGAGCTGAGATCTGGCCACTGCACCCCAGCCTAGGCGACAGAGTGAGACTCCGTCTCAAAAAAAAAAAAAATGCAGTAAAACAAGGTATGCCTTTACAAGGCAAAATAGAGAAAGGAGCCTGTAGTAGAGACATGTCTTCTAACTGCAGTGCATGGATTGTATTTAGAGCTCAGTTTAAACAAGTGTAAAAAAAATTTTTAATATTATAAAATAATATTTATAGTCCAACTGGGAAAATAGGACCACTGAACTACATATTTGCTGAAATTAAAGAATGATTAATTTCTTTGATATGATAATACTGAATAGGTTATGTTTTTCTTATGTTTTAGAAATATATACTAAACTACAGACAAAATAATGCAATATCTAGGATTTGTTTTTAAATATGGGAGAAGGGAGTGACTCCTAAAAGAATAGCATGAGGGAGTTTTTCTGGATGAACTGTTCTGAATTGTGTAATACTAATCACAAATCTGCACATGTGCTAAAATTTATATAACTGACACCAAAAGGGGGAAAAGAGTCAATTTTATAGTATCTTCATATTTAAAATAAAATTTTAAAATTTATATTATGGAAAGGATGAAGAGAGCAATAGATGAAACAAGATAGGTCATGACTTGCTAATATTTGGAGCTCAGTGATGGCACTGAGGTATTCATTATGCCATTCTATCTACTGAAAATTCTTACGTATAATTATTTAGAATATAATGTAAAAGCTTGGAATATTTGAAATCGTAGATGGCAAATTTAGGAAAATAACTGCAAAATGAAGGTATCCTAGCATTGCAAACTTGCTTAGTGTGGTAGTCATTGGAATGTAATTGGACAAAGCTATAAGCAAATGGAAGTGTTATGATTAAATACATTCTATCTCATATACATTTATATGTGAAGTTATTCTCATAAAGCTTTGTTTGCATTTTTGTTTGTTTGTTTAGGATGAGAGAGGCTGCAAGAAAAATAGAAGAAAGGCATTTTCCAACCATGCAACACATGTTGAATTTCTGCCTGTTGAGTGGCGGTCAAAACTTACTCTTGATGGAGGTATATTTTGTTTAAAAATTGAATGATTTAGCCAATGGCAAACTTTTACCAAAACAAATGCAGAAAGTTTTAGAAAATACTTCTTGTTCATTGAGAACATAGTGTCTTCAATTTAATTGTCTTGAGGTATACTCACCCTTTGTTCTAGATTATTTAAGAAAATAAAATCCATTGATTTCTAAAATAATTATACTGACTAATATCATTTGAACCACTATATAGATTTCATAGGTAGCACTGTTTTCATGCATGCCCTCTGTGGATTGTGAGGGCGGATGGAGGGATATAGCGGGAACAAAATGTTTTCTAAAATTTTGACACTGAGTTGATTTGTCAGCACTTTAAAATATTTGTTTTCCACAATTCCATACGAGCTTACATTTTCTTTCTAATAATTTTCCCCTCATAATCGAAAATAAAATCTCAAGATTTTTTTTTCCTTTGTTGTTTTTCATACGTTCCCTGGGCTGGTGAATTACAATCTAGCATAGAGAATTTGTGTATTTGTTTAAATAAAATCAGTTTAGTTGTCTTCCTTAAAGATCTGTCATCAACTAAAATAGGTGTCTTTCTTTACACAAAGTTATGTCCGTTAAATATTAAAATCATAAAAACAGAACGTTTAGATTGATTATTTACATAATCTGCAAAATGAAAGAGTTGTTATACTGGTTATAATATTAGCAGCTGCCATTTGCAGAGCCTTTTGCTGTGTACCTGGCAGTCTGCTGTGCATTTTGCATGGAGTATCTCATTTAATTGTCTCAAAAATTCATGAAATACCTGCTATATTTTCTCCATTTTACTGATAAAACTAAAACTCACTAAAAGGGAAATTTAAGAGTGGCAGGCAGAATCTAGCTCTGTATGATGGCAGATTCCATGTTTATCACAGTGTTAAACTGCCTCCCTGGGTGTCCAGGTCTGTGATTCTGTCTCATAGTCAGTTACGATTTATAAGGACCCGTCCAGATCTGTGATTCTGTCTCACAGTCAGTTAGGAATGTCAGTTGTAGTTTATCAAACCCAAATTGCATCAAAAATTGTAATGAGTTAAAAAAAAAAAAAAAAAAAGGAATATTATTGACCAAAACAGATCTCAGCAGCAGTGGTTGATATGTAAAGTTCTAGTGTAATAACAACATGATCCCTTGAACTTCTCCCATTCATACAGGTAAATTGCTCAGGCTTCTCAGGAAAGTATATAATATGGCTGAATTACCATTTAGTGAAACTCCTGAGTTTGTAATTTCTGTTAGGTTTAAGCTACTTTGGTAGTATAAAAGGCATTCTGATGAATGAAAGAAGCCAGTCTTAGGCTGGGCGCAGTGGCTCACACCTGTAATCCCTACACTTTGGGAGGCTGAGGCAGGTGGATCATTTGAGGTCAGGAGTTTGAGACCAGCCTGGCCAACGTGGTGAAACCCTGTCTGTACTAAAAATACAAAAAGAATCAGCCGGGCTTGGTGGTCGGCATCTGTAATCCCAGCTACTTGGGAGGCTGAAACGCGAGAATCACTTGAACCCAGGAGACAGAGGTTGCAGTGAGCCACGATCATGCCACTGCACTCCGGCCTGGGTAACAGAGTGAGACCCTGTCTCAAAAAAAAAAAAAAGCCAGTCTTGGAAGTTTATATACTTTATGCTTCCATTTTCATGACATTTTGGAAAAGGCAAAACTTCAGGGACAGAGAACAGATCATTGATTAGCAGGAGTTAGGGGAAGCAGGGAGGATTTGAATTTATAGGAGCAGCATGTAGAAGTTTTTCCGGGTGATAGAACAGTTCAATATCCTGATCCTGGCAGTAGTTACACAAAACTACACATGCATTAAAACTCAGAGTCAATTTTATTATGTGTAAATTTAAAAATAATTTTAAAAGGGTATCTACCTACAGCACACATCATTGTGTTCTTTGGCAGTGAAAGGCTAAAACCATTTCCTTTAAATCAGGAATAAGCCAAAGATATCCACTCTTACAATTTAAACATTCTGCTTGAAAGTCTTAGCAGTGCAGTAAGATAAGAAAAAGAAGTAATAGTTACAAAGACTCAGAAACATCTGTTTTGATTTGTAGGTCATATGGTTGTCTACTCGGAATATATAAAAGAATATACAGAAAAATTATTAGGCCGGGCAGAGTGGCATGTGACTGTAGTCCCAGCTACTCGGAGGCATAGGCAGGAGGATCACTTGAGTCCAGGAGTTCTGTGCTGTAGTGCACTATGCCAAGCAGGTGTTCACACCAAATTCACTATCAATATGGTGACCTTTCAGGAGCAGGGAGAGGTGAAAGAGCCCAGGTTGGAGACAAAGCAGGCCAAAACTCCTGTGATGATCATTAGTGGGATTACACCTGTGAATAACCACTGCATTCCAGCCTGGGTAACAGAGAGACCCCATACCCGGGAAAAAAGAAAAAGAAAAAAAAAAATTATTAGAATTAATAAAGTAATTTATTAGGGTTGTGACATAGAAATTCCATATATAAACATAATTGCATTTCTGTATACCAAGAACAGACAAATAGCATCAAAAATATAAAGTTCCAAGAAATAAATCTAGCAAAAGAAGTATATTTATGTTACAAATTAAAGAAACAATTAAAAGACCTTAAACACAACTTAAAGATAATTTCCTTAGATTGGAAAATTCGTTATTCTAGAGGTGTGGATTCTCCCAAATCGATCTATAGATTCCATGTAATTCCAATCAGGATTTCCAGAGTTTTTCCATGAAACTTGACAAACTGATTCTGAAATGATTATCAAAGAACAAAGGGCTAAACAAGCAAAGTCAAGAGACAGCACACGGAATGTGATAAAATATTTGCAGACTACCCATCTGACAAGAGATTAATAACCAGAATATATAAGGAGCTGAAACAACTGTATAGGAAAAAAAAATCTAATAATCTTATCAAAAAATGGGCAAAAGATTTGGTAGGTATTTCTCAAAAGATGACATACAAATGGCAAACAGGCATATGAAAAGGTGTCAACGTCATTGATCATCAGTGAAAGGCAAATCAGAACTACAATGAGATATCTCACCCTAGTTAAAATGGCTTATATCCAAAAGACAGGCAATAACAAATGCTGGTGAAATGTGGAGAAAAGGGAACCCTCGTACACTGTCGGTAGGAATGTAAATTAGTACAACCACTATGGAGAACAGCTTGGAGGTTCCTCAAAAAACTAAAAATAGAGCTACCATATGATCCAGTAATCCCACTGCTCGGTATGTATTAAAAAGAAGGGCAGTCAGTATATTGAATAGATGTCGGTAGCATCCTGTGTTTGTTGCAGCACTGTTCACAATAGCCAAGATTTGGAAGCAACCTAAGTGTCTATCAACAAATGCATGGATAAAGAAAATGTGGTACATATGCACAATGGAGTACTATTTGGCCATAAAAAAGAATGAGATCCTGTCATTTGAAACAACATGGATGGAACGGGAGGTCATTATATACTCAGGCACAGAAAGACAAACAGCAGATGTTCTCATTTGTTGGATCAAAACAACAACTTATGGAGATAGAGAGCAGGCTAGTTATCAGAGGCTGGGAAGGATACTGGGGAGGTGGGGATGGTTAATAAGTACAAAAAAATAGAATGAATAGGACCTAGTATTTGATTGCACAACAGGGTGACTATAATCAATAATAAATTAGTGGTACATTTTTAAATAACTAAAAGAGTAGTACTGGATTGTTTGTAACACAAAGGATAAATGTTAGAGGGCGTGGATACCCCATTTTCCATGATGCGATTACTATGTATTACATGCCTGTATCAAAATATCGCATGTACCCCGTAAATGTATATATCTCCTATGTACCCATAAAATTTAAACAAAAAATAAAATGAAATAAAAAAGGAACAAAGGTCTGAAAATAGCCAAAACACAGAATGACGGATTTGAGGGGTAGAGTCTTGACCTACTAGGTAGCCATACCTAGTACTGTATTCAAACTTCTGTAAATATCCTTGGCACAAGGATAGGCAAATAGACCTGTGTACCAGATTAGAGATTCCCTAAACAGGAAACCTGTCATACCTGGCATTACAGATCATTGGTGAAAGGATAGCCTGTTCCATAAATGGCATATGGAAACTGGGTGTCCTATGGGGGAAAAAAGTAAAAAATGATCTCTACTTCACATTTCACATGGATCAAAACATGATAATATGAAAGCCAAGACCTTAAAACTTTTAGAAAATGTACAGAACACTACTTTTACAACCTCACGGTGCAGGGAAAGAATTCTTAATATACAAAAAAATGCAACTATAACAAATTTGATTAGATTAAAATTAAGGACTTCTCTTTACCAATAGACCATAAAAAACGAAAGACAAGCCACAAACTGAGAAAAAGATGTTACAACAGAGCAACAGATATAACCGCCAAAGATTTCATATCCAGAATAAAGGACAAGAAACTTAAGTGGGAAAGAAAAGGTTTTTTAAATTTATGTATGTATATTTTTTTCTAGTAATCAAGGAGATGCAAATTAAAGCCACAGTGAAGTATCGTTCATACCCATCAAGCAAAAATTTAAGAAAGTGACAATACCAAGTGTTGTTGGGGTTGTATAGCAGTGAGAGTTTTCATTCACTATTGTTGGGAATGAAACTTGGTATAGTCACTTTGGAAGATTTAACATCATCTTATAAAGCTGAAGGTGCATGTGCCCTTTGACACAGTAGTTCCACTTCTTAGAGATATACTCTAAAGAAACTCATAAACGTGTGCACCAGGAGACATGTAAAACAGTGTTATTTAGGATCATGATTTATAAGTAGTAGCAAAAAACCAGAAACTCAAATAACTCTAGAAAGAGAATGGATAAATTTTGATATAGGTATAGAGTGGCATATTATACAACAGTGAAAAAGAGTGGATTGCAGCTATATGCATCAACTTGGATGAATCTCAGAAACATAAGATTGGGTGGAAGAGTGCAAGCAAACCATAGATAATACCTCAGTTTACACAGTGTTCAGAATCAGGTAAAATACTTAGGCTCTGGCACATAGTAAATTCTGTAGAAGTAATTGGGTGCAGTTATTAATATTATTGGACATGTAGTAAATCTATAAGGAAAAGGAAAAGCACAATTAATACAAACCTCTTACCTGTAGTTACTTCTCCCTCTCTGCTAGAGAGGCCTGTGATCATTTCAGAATATATGGTGGGTTTGTAAGATACTAGCAGTATTCTTAAACTAGATGGTATGAACATGTTTTTCTTTTTATAAATTATTCTTTAAACTGCCCATTCATAATTAAATACCTTTATTTATATGTGTCTGTATTTCACAGTAAAAACTTTTTTTGGAAATGCATTAAAATAACATTTGAAGTATTTTCAGATCAGCATGGTAGTACACCTTTCACTTTTACAATTTAGAAATAGGTACAGCCTGTAAATATGTTGTACAACCACAAACAGCAACAATATTTCCCTTTACAATTTAAAAAAAAAAAAAGAACTTTTGCTTGTCTTTGCCTTCCTGTTATTATTACATTGTATTAAAGTGGAGGAATAAATAAAATAACCTAAGCCAATAAAGTGAAAAGGAATAAAAGAAATTTTGTTTCACTAAAATTATATGCCTTCTGCTCACCTTGTGCTTTCAAATCACAGTATTCATCCAAGTATAGTGCTTTGTATTTCTATAAGAAATGTAAAATTTTCTGTATCTCTAATACTTTTATTAGGTGTCTAATAGAATAATCTTTCCATGGTAGAATTTCCATAGGTTAGGCATAACTCGTGGAAGGGTGTACTGGTTTGAAAATCAGTTTATGTAGCAATTTTTTTCAATAGAGTAAATTACACCACCTTTATCTTGTTTACTGATAAACACTGCTGATTTATTTGCCTTTGTGCATATTTGTGATCTGACAGTTCTTGTCCACAGAATCTTTGGCTCACTAAAGATAGATGCAAATTGTAGGATAACTTTTTAATTTGTTGCTGGTTGCCACCAGTGGCTCTAGGCAGTCTACATGTGTATTGCCAAGCTGAAGGTGCATAGATCAAAAAAACAGGCTAGGTGCGTGCCTCACAACTGTAATCCCAGCATTTTGGGAGGCCTAGGCAGACAGATCACTTGAGGTCAGGAGTTAGAGACCAGCCTGGCCAACATGGTAAAACCCCATCTCTACTAAAAATACAAAAAGTAGCTGGGCGTGGTGACATGCGCCTGTAATCCCAGCTACTCGGGAAGCTGATGCAGGAGAATCGCTTGAGCCGGTGAACCGAGATCACCCCACTGCCCTCCAGCCTGGGGGACAGAGCAAAACTCCATCTCAAAAAGGAGAGGAAACAGAAAAGGAGGTACAAAAAGACTTGGGATTGTGTTTTGACACTTGTTCTAAAGTATGTGGCCTCGTTTTGCTCTGGGTACCCCTGAATTTCAATACAGAAGCCATAACATACAAAAAAAGGTGACGCTTTATAGATTTGATAACGGCTTTCATCCTTTAATGTTTCTTTTCATCTCCTATTTTGTCTTTTACTGTTTTTTTCTTGCAGTGTTTTACAGGAAAGGAAGATTCATTAGAGCCAAAGCTGGTCTTGAATATTTAAATGTTAAATAGTTACTATTTCAGGCAATGTAATTTTCTTCACTATTATTTCTGTATAACAGACTTTCTATAAGTTTAATTTACTTGGTTTTTTTGCTTTTGTAGACACTGTTGATTCCATTACTCCTGACAAAGTACGAGGTTTAAGGGATATGCTGAACAGCAGTGCAATGGACATAATGTATTATACTAGTCCGCTTTATAGAGATGAAGTAAGTATCATGATTATCTTGCTGGTCGGTATTTTTTAGTGGTAGCTTATAAATGTCCTGAATTTTTACATTTTTTTAAGCAAATGAGAAATTACAGGAATTCATTATAAATAGCCTACTTTTAACAAATTTGATAGTCTTCAAACGAGATATTAGGACCCTTAATGAAACAGTCTCAGGTGGGGGACTGGTTAGAAAATAGCTCTGAGAAATAACAGTGTTCATAAATCTGATTAATTATATCTGTGACTGTTGTCTTCACAAAAGAGTTTTAGACATAAAATGTCCTTTAAATTTTTTGTATATGATGGATGTTTATTGCTTCACTTCTGTAATGAATTCATACAGTTTTCAAATGGTAGTGGAGCCGATGCCTCCCAAGAGTAACACTGGGGCAAGAGGTGAAGGTTTATTCAAGAAGATGAGAGAATCTCCACCAAATGCATTTTGTCACTTTATTGATAAGAGGGAAAGGAATTCTGTTTAGTAGGAATAACTAACATTTGTTAATTGCCTAACGTGTTAACTTGTTTAATCCTTATTTTAAAAAATCCTGTGAAGTAGGTATGATTAGTATCCTCATTTGAAGGATGAGGAAACTGATGCCAAGAGAGATTTTAAGGCTTGCTCATTGTGTCTCGCTTAATAAGTGGCAGAGCCAGTATTTGAACCCAAGCAATATAGCTTCACAGCTTACACTGTTTACCACTTCTCTCCTCTGTGTTCACAAGATAGCCAGTCTCTCTGTTTTTTATTGGCTGATTATTTTGACTTTCCTGGGCCTTTAATCAGTAAATATTTAGTGAGCCCTACTCTGTGCCGAGCACAGGCTAACAGGGGGCCACTTTACTGCAGACTCTTACCCTTCATTAGCAGGGAGACAGGGAAAATCAGTACAAGTGTTTGAAAGTAAGATCTGTCACGTTGGTAAAATTTATTTATCAGGAATCCCAGGTAAGATTTGATAATATTTATGTATACTGAATCAGCTGGCTAAAGGTGTTTTGAACTAAGAATATGGTCTACATGTTTACTGAAAATGTGTTTATTGAGAACTATGTATAAGATACTGTACAAGGATCTTGTATAAGGGGGAGTCTCTGCCTTCAAGAAAGGTTAAAATATTATAATACGTAGGTCCACATTTATGAAATGTGTGGAAGGAAGAGAAATACATGGAAATTTTTGCAATTATTCTTTTTTTCCCTCTGAAAAAAGCATTTAGGCTTATTGTTATAGTACTTAAATTACATTTCCATATTTCATCATAATCATATATGGCCCCAGTTTTTGTTCTAAAAACTATGCAGTAGAAATTACTTTTTGCAAAGTGTATATGGGCTCTAGAGATATAGACTGCCTGATTCCAGTCCCACTGTAACACTTAATTTCTGTATGGCTTCTCTATCTGCAAAGTGGATATTCTAACAAGTAGCTACTTCATAGCATTCTTGTAAAGATTAATTGAGGTAATGCTTATATTAACATGTGGCACATGGCAGTCAAGAATTACTATTATTACAGGTACTATAATATCAAATCATTTTAGTTTTTGAATTCTGAGTAAAATTCTCCAATGCTGAAACAGACATGTTGCTGCCTATAGATACCTCTGCTTTCGTAAGAGAAAGAAGGGTTTGATGTTTTCTGTGGGAGCTTTCTTTTATCAATTTTTTTAATCTAAAAATATTCCTAACTAAGCTTTGAAAAGCTAAGTATGGAGTGGAGCCTGACAGGATTTTGTGTATATGTTTTCTGTATAAAGATCTTAGATTTCTTAAGGTTCCATAACCTATAACTATCTTTATAATAGACATGTAAAGCATTTCAGAGTTAACAGGTTTATTGTTTTATATGTATTAACTTATAAATGTAATTTGCCAAATATTTTCTGAGCACATTTTGACACATTTTGTTTTTTTAAGCTAGTAAAGTGGCATAAACTTGGCAAAGGAAGTAACAGATAGTATCGTTTGTATCTCATTTCTCTCCAATATTTTATGTTCTTGAGGATGAAAAAAGGAAAAGCAGTTCTATCCCATACCCCAATTCTATCTTTATAAATTCAAGTGAGCGATAACAAGGTTCTAACCCAAAATAGTGTTAATAGGAATAAAGAGAAGAGATAGATTCAAAATATGATAGAATTAAGTGGTCTTGAAATGATTTGTTATGGGTGATACAGGAAGGGAAGAGACAGATGATGCTTACAATTTCTAGCTTAGGCAACTCGTAGATGGTTCTGATATTAACTATAAATGGAGGAAGGGGAAGCAGATTTTTGTAGGGGAAGAGAGTAGAACATAAGGAAAATAATGAATTATACTTGTAAATTTTTGGTATGTTTACAATTCCCTTCTGGAGTTGTATAGCGCAGACTATAATATTAGAAGTGAAACCAGTGAGAGTGCAGGGAGGAGGATATCAGAGCGCATGTTACCATACACATACACATACCTGCATATATATGATTGGTGGTACCCCTAAGAGGGCTCAAAGCTCTGGTCATTGGCTAGTGGTAACTGAGCAAATGGTCATTTTCTGTAATGCTCTTATATGTGGAAAGATAATTGTCCTCAGAATGGAACTGAATAAAATAGATAGTACAAAGAGGGAACCAATGGCTATGATAAATGGGGGGCAAAGGGAACACCTAGTCCTTTGAATTAATCTGTCTTTTGATCCAGATGAATTTCATGGGAGAGCATGAGAACTTGTGACTGAAATTCATCAGCAATCTTTAGCAGTGATTTTCAAACATCCCTGATGAGAATAATTTCTATACTCATTAAAATAACAGCAAAATAAACCCAGGGTCGGGGTGGCGGGTACTGGAATTTGAGGGTATCATTGTAAATTCAACAATTTCTAAAATATGCATGTGTGTTGTGAGTACTACTTATATATGTAGGTGAATATGTATATATACAGGCATACCTCAGAGATACTGTAGATTTGGTTTCAGACCACTGCAACAAAGTGAATGTCACAAGAAAGCAATAAAAACAATAAAGCAAGTCATGCAAATTTTTTGGTTTCCCAGTGCATAGAAAATTATGGTTATGCTATACTGTAGTCTGTTAAGTGTGCAACAGCATTATGTCTAAACAAGTATACATACCTTAATTTAAAAATATGTTATTGCTCTAAAATACACACAGACATGAAGTGAGCACTGTTGGAAAAGTGGCAACAGTAGATTTACTCAGTGCAGGGCTGCCACAAACCTTCAGTGTAAATGCAGTGTCTACAAAGTGCCATAAAACAGGGTATGCCTGTTCATGCATGTACTTCCTAACCTTGCCCACTGAAGTGGCCAATAAGCAAAGACACCCTAATCGAGCACACCTAGCACCCAGATCTCTTCCTCTAGTGCTATTATTTCCCACTGAGGAAAATCAGGGTTCCTCAGGAAAATGGCTGATTCTGGGGCTGGAACAACTTGTTATGACAGAAGGTAGGAAGATGCTCAAAAGAATTATGGGGTAGGTCACAGGAACACAGGGCCAAATTAAGCAGCTCTCACTGGCCAAATCTGGAACAATTTGAGCACCAAAAGTATTATTTATAAATCATTGAAAAAATTATTATAAGTTCATATTGACTATAAATAAATACATGGGGAGAAAGGAGAATCCTTGCTTACAGTAGAATGCCAAAGGCCAACTGATGGAGGGAATCCTGGAGTTGGAAAACCGTTTTGCAGCTATCATGGTAGGATCAGGTAAGAGAAGACTGGACACAAATCATCGATAGATACTAAATTGAAGGCAGTATTTTGATGAGAAGCAGGATATTTACATGGTCATAAAATATATCACCACAAACTGATTATTCATTTAGGAAAGAGCAACAATAATTATACACTGGAGAAATCAAGCAATACCTAAACTGGGTATTCCTGAGGAGCAGACGGACATTATGCACCTCTGGATATGACACACAGAGGAGAACACATCACTTATACAGTATTCTGACAATGAGGAAACATCAGACAAACACAAAATGAGGATGTTGTAATGAAAAGCAGGAATGACACTGTATTCTTTAAAAATATCATTATCAGGCTGGGTTCAGTGGCACATGCCTGTAATCCCAGCCCTTTGTGAGGCCAAGGTAGGAGGATCATTTGAGCCCTGGAGTTCTAGACCAGCCTGGACAACATAGCCAGACCCCGTCTCTACCAAAAATCATTTTTTAAGAATTAGCCATGTATGGTGGTTTGGGCCTCTAGTCCCAGCTGCTCGGAATGCTGAGGCCGGGAAGGATTCCTTGAGCCTGGGAGTTCGAGGCTGCAGTGAGCTGTTCTCATACCACTGTACTCCAACCTGGGTGACAGAGTGAGGCCCCATCGCAAAAAAAAAAAGAAAAAGAAAATCAGTATCATAAAGGCAGAGTGGCTGCGGAAAATGTTCCTGATTAAAGGATGCTAAAGAGACATGTAGCTAATGCCATATCTAAATTGAAGAATTTAGGGGTAAAAGACCGTGACATATATAATATATCCTCAAATGATTCCCAAAAAAGGTGAGGGTTTATGTGTTTATCATAGAAACAGAACAAGTGAATAAAGCAAGTGAGATACAATGCTAACAATATGTGAACCTGGGTAAAGGTTATATGAGTGATCTTTGTGTTATTTTTATTTTGCAACATTTTATATATTTGAAATTATTTTCAAATGAGAGGAGGCTGGGCCAGGCTCGGTGGCTTACACCTGTAATCTTAACACTTTGGGAGGCCGAGGCAGGTGAATCACCTTAGATTGGGAGTTTGAGACCAGCCTGACCAACATGGAGAAACCCCGTCTCTACTAAAAATACAAAATTAGCCATGCGTGGTGGCAAGTGCCTGTAGTCCCAGCTACTTGGGAGGCTGAGGCAGGAGAATGGCGTGAACCCGGGAGGCGGAGCTTGCAGTGCGCCGAGATCGTGCCACTGCACCCCAGCCTGGGCAACAGAGCAAGACTTCCTCTCAAAAAAAAGAAAAGAGGCCGGACATGGTGGCTTATGCTAGTAATCCCAGCACTTTGGGAGGCCGAGACGGGCAGATCACTTGAGGCTGGAAGTTCAGACCAGCCTGGCCAACATGGCAAAACTCTGTCTCTACTGAAAATAGAAAAATTAGCCAGGCATGGTGACAGGCACCTGTAGTCCCAGCTACTCGTGAGGGCAAGGCAGAAGAATCTCTTGAACCCGGGAGGCGGAGGTTGCAGTTAGCCGAGGTCACACCATTGCACTCCAGCCTGGGCCACAGAGGGAGAGCCCATCTCATTTTTAAAAA
>NW_016814053.1:4707730-4732396 GCF_001698545.2 Rhinopithecus bieti | reverse complement strand
TTTTTTTTTTTTTTTTGGAGACAGGGTATCACAGAGGCCAGAGTACAATGGTACAATCTCAGCTCACTGCAGCCTCCATCTTCTGGCCTCAAGTGATTCTTATGCCTCAGCCTCCTGAATAGCTGGGGCTATAGGCATGCACCAATACACCCAGCCAGTTTTTGTGTTTTTAGTAAAGACAGGGTTTCACCATGTTGCCCAGGCTGGTCTTGAACTCCTGACTTCAAGTGATCCTCCCACCTCGGCCTTCCAAAGTGCTGGGATTACAGGTGTTAGCCACTGTGCCTGGCGTATTCCTATTTTTAAAAAAGAGAAGTTGATTCTGTAAATTAAAATCCATTAACATGAGATTGGTGTTAGGCAATATTCTAGGATAAATTATTTAAAAGTGTATGTTTCCTTAGGGAAGGAATGATTTCGAGTAAGTCACATGCCTGGTGAATGAACCTTGTTTGGTTTATTTGTGAGGCATTTTAAAGAGCCTTTTCCCCCCTTCTTCTCTGAGCCTTTGTAGTCAAATAGATGGAGATTCAAAGCCTGCCACTTCTATAATCCCAGCACTTTGGGAAGCCAAGGCAGGCAGATCACTTGAGGTCAGGAAGTCGAGACCAGCCCAACCAACATGGTGAAACCCCGCCTCTACTAAAAATACAAAAATTAGCCAGGCATGGTGGGGCACACCTGTTATCTCAGCTACTTAGGAGGCTGAGGCAGGAGAATCACTTGAACCTGGGAGGCGGAGGTTGCGGTGAGCTGAGATTGCACCACTGCACTCCAGCCTGGGTGACAGAGGGAAACTCCATCTAAAAAAAGCAAAAACAACAACAACAACAGAACCTACCACTTAACCAGCTCTGTGTTCTTAGATCAAATTTCTCACTTTCTTAGCTTCCCCATTTATAAAATGGGATAAAATATGTATTGATAAAGTTTGTCATTAGGATTAAAGATGAAATGTGTATAAAGTTTCCAGTACAATTCATGGTCCTTAGACATTCAAGTTATGATTGATTCTGTGTATATTTGTATTTATGTATTTCAAGGGCCACCGTATTTTTAATAGACTTATTCTGTTAACTCTAAAAAGTAAAGGTCAGTGGATAGAAAATATGGGAAGGAACATGTTTGTTTACTGTACGGAGCTTTGTAGTAACAAAGCTGTCTCTAAAGATAGAAGTGGACACTTTAAAAATGGAGATGTGCACTAAAGTAGAGACTGAGTGACCACTTCTCAGGGATGCTACTAAAGGGACTCCTAGCTTCACAGCAGTTTAAATTAGATCATTGCTGAGGTCCCTTTTAACTCTCACAGTCTTAAATACTTATGGGAGAACCCTAATTAATGATTTTCCTAATAATTCCTGAAAAGTCATGGTTAGGGGAAGAGTTGTGTATATCAATCAGTACTTTTCAGATGACTTTCTGAGGACCAGTTTAAAAAAATCAACCAAAAAAATTAATTTCAGACTATCAAGAGATCATCAGAGAGCCTTTGGCCCTTACTTCAACCCTAAAGTAACACAAGAAATCCAGAGAGAACTGTACGTCTTGTGTAAATCTGAACTCTCTTTTCAGTAGCTTTTAAAAATGAAGAATTATATAGAGAATTGTCCTAGCTGTATCTTGACATTATTTGAATTATATAATTGATGTATATGACTAGAACCCTCTAAATTACATTTTCTCATCACAATTTCTTGAAGCAGGGAGAGCAAAGGACTAACTGTATTCCTCAGCCATATTTTGTGTGTTTGGACTCAACTCTTTGAAACTCCCTGGTTTTTCCTCCTTACGTTCATTTCCTTCATAAATTTTTACTCTTGAGCAGTGGTCATGGAAATTAGAAATTGTTTTAAACTTTTACAAAGCTATCCAGTGCTTACTGTGTAAGAGGTTTGCTGACTTGATTAGATCATATTGTAGATCTAATAGATAATAAAGTTAAGATCCCAGGGTATATTGTTAATCTTGGCTGAGATGTCCCAAATGAATACACTTGGTCACAAAGGGATCCTAATTGGGAGAATATAATTGGATCAGAAACGAGAAGGAAAAGAAAAAAAAATTCCAATTAGAGTAAACTTGTTGGATACAATATAGATATGAATTTCTCCTTTCACTGATGAGCAGATGAGATACAGAAGCATTTAGAGGTAGTACAAAGCTGTTTAAAAAGTTGGCTTTCAGAATCATAATGTCTGACCACAGATGTCCCATATATATGCATAAGCAGTAGAAAAAGAAAATGCTACCATATTCAGATATGCTCTAATAAGGAAATACAAAGGCCATTTCTATTCAAGTGTGTAATTATTAAAACAGATGACATCATCAGCTCTTCAGAAACTGTCCGTGCTATGCCTCATTCCATAGTGAAATATTTTAGTATCAAATAGACTTTCTCTGCCTTAGATAATTTGATCTTGTTTTTTTACCCATATGTGATTGCCAAACTAATGAAGTATTTGGTGTAGTGAGAGATGTTTTAAAATTTTTGAATATGAAATAGGTTAATTACTGGTAGTGTTATTTCCTTTAAAAAAAAACTTTAATATGGGAGTAGGCTGGTATTTTATAAAACAAAAGATTGGGTACGTTTTGTCAGAGTACTAAAGTATGTATCTGTTAGTGCTTTGAGATTTACATGGTGCAAGTCTTAAAATCAAGGTCTTCAAAAATAAAAACGATAAAGAACTGTTGCTTTTAAAGGAAATTATTTTATCTAAGCGTTAGCCTTCTCTGTACCTACCTCATGTAGATTGTAAATCAGGAAAATAATGAATTTTAAGGATTGGTTGATATTGTTATCAAAGCCAAATCCAAAGCATATTATAGCTCCCTTCAAACAGCAATATAGTATTTCACACTGCATATTCCTGAAACTATATTAATTAGAGTTTTACTTACAACCCATGTCTTAGAAGATATTTATGTACATTGCCATTAAATCAGTAGTTTCTAAGGTGTGGTCCTCAGGCCAGTAGCATCAACATCTTCTGGGAGCATAATGAAATGCAAATTCCCAGGCCACATCTCAGCAATTCGGGATCAAAAAGTCTGGGATGGTACCTAGAAATCTGTATTTAACAAGCCCTCCGGGTTATTCTGATGCATGTTGCAAATTGGAGAACCATTGCACTAAAGCATGTAATTCTTTTTTACTTCCTGATGAAAAAAAGAGTCTAATTAAAATAAAACTTTGGCATTTCTCCCTAGAGAAAAGGCAGCTTATCATCCTTCCACATGCTTCAAGCTTGTCTTTTCCTTTTCTTTCTTCATCAGCTGAATATATTTCATCAGACGTGATAGTTTCAGAGCTTTGACTAGACCTTTAGCTTTAACCAGTATTGCATTGTGAAGCTCTGAGATGTCAACAGAGACCATCATCCCTTTATTCATGTCACTGCTAACCCTGCCAATCATAAAGTACATAAAGAATGATTTTCAGGTTGTGTCAGCAGATAAAGAATTTTCAATAAAAGTTGATGGTGGCTAGTTTTCTCTTGAGACATAGTAACAAGCTTGAAAATGGAAGCAACAAATAACTAATATTTATATGTCAGAGTAGCAGCTGGTATATTAAGAAGTACTGAAATGAGAAATTGAACATCCAGCAGGAAATTCATAATCAAATAGAAGTAAACAGTGGTAGGAAGAAGATAAGACTGCCTTAAAACTCAGGTCAGGGCCCAGGATGGGTTTGAGTAACAAGAGAACCTTATTCTGACTTTATGGAATATTTCAGTAATATTTGTTAAAGCTTAATTTCAAAGAAAGCAGTTTTACAAAGAAAAACTATGAAAATCCCACATTATTAACCTCTAAACTTAAAATAGCCCTGCTTTCCAGACATAGAAAGCAACTTTTTACTTTTATATCTGTATTGCCAACTTAGTGGGAATTTTGAAATATCCAGTAGATCAACTTTAGTTTTTTCTTCATACAGTGGCGTTTTATTACATTACTCTATCTAAAAGCACAATAATTTATAATATGTTAGTATACCTATCAGCATAAGCCCAGATACTCATTTTCTAAAATTTACTGACTAAAAACTGCAAGGTATAAAAATTTAGAATTGCATGTGGGTAAGTTACAACAAAAAAGAAATTTACAGGGGTCTTTGAAAATCTTACTAGTATCTGCATAGAACTTTGGTTTTTTTTTTTTTTTAATCTATAGAACTACTGGCCTATACAGTTTTAGGTTTAAGGACTACAAAAGGATCTATGTAATATCTGCTTATATTCTTAGTGATGATATGGATTATAATAGTACGTATACCTTACTTCATTCCTGCAAGATTTTGAAAGACCTAAGTTAATTTTAATAACCTAGGTATGTTTAATCAGTAATGTATGTTTTTCTACCTTAATGTATTTGAGTTTAGAATAAGTATATAGTAGTCAGTGACAACTCTAATATGATAATGTTTTCTTATTTCAAACAGCTAGTTAAAGGCCTTCAGCAAGAGCTGAATCGATTATATTCCCTTTTCTGTTCTCGGAATCCAGACTTTGAAGAAAAAGGGGGTAAAGTCTCAGTAGTATCACATTCCTTGGGATGTGTAATTACTTATGACATAATGACTGGCTGGAATCCAGTTCGACTCTATGAACAGTTGCTGCAAAAGGAAGAAGAGTTGCCTGATGAACGATGGATGAGCTATGAAGAACGACATCTTCTTGATGAACTCTATATAACAAAACGACGGTAAAATATCCTAATCTTTTGAAAAATTTTTAAATGTCTTTATGGAATTACCGAACCTCTTAGGAGAAAACTAAGAATTTCATGATAAAGAAATAATGCATTGTTCAGGATACGATTACTACATAGCATGCGTAATCAAGCTAGAGACTGTTGATTTTCGTCCTAATTACATGCATTTTCCTGTAGCATAAAATAAATTCTTTTGTTATTCTCCTTGTTTTCCTTTCATCTTTTCTTCACAATTTGTTAGGAGTGAAATTTAAAGCTTATTCCAAGCTTAGTCACTGCATAGAATCCTTATTGAAAATGTTTACCAGTTTATAATCTTTTGTAGTTTTTACTGGCCTTTTGAGGTGGGTTTCTACCTTTCTTATTGTTCTGAAAATAATTTTTAAGCACTTTTTTTGGCAAATATATTTTTTTACATATGTTATATATATAAACATCATTATGTGTGTTATATAATTATAAGTAGATTTTATAATTATTTAATCACTTGTGGCCTTCCTGATGCTATCTTTTAATTATTTGCTACATTCCTATCTTCATATCTAGTTACATGCCTTATCTTGTTTTCTTTATCTGATTAATTCTAATATAACAATGAATAATCATTCATTTTGATAATTTACTAGCATATTAAAACAAATGTGCTAATTGACTAAAAGTTTTACTCGTTTCATTTTTGTCTTACAGATGTTAACTAAGGATTTCATTTAGAATCTTATTAAGTACCATAGGCTAGACACATAAATATTATAGTGTCAAAATAATTGATAGTTTTGAAATAAAATGTCATGTTTGGCAAGACTTGGAGCAGCATTTTAGATGTATAAATCCAGTAAAACTTTAAAAAAAAAAAAAAGCATGGAAAAAAACAGATTTTTTTTTTTTTTGGAGATAGAGTCTTGCTCCGTTGCCCAGGCTGGAGTGCAGTGGCACAATCTCAGCTCACTACAACCTCTGTCTTCCAGGTTCAAGTGATTCTCCTGTCCCCGCCTCCCCAGTAGCTGGAATTACAGGCATCTGCTACCACGCCCAGCTCATTTTTGTATTTTTAGTAGAGATGAGGTTTCACCATGTTGGCCAGACTGGTCTTGAACTCCTGACCTTAAGTGATCCACCCACCTGAGCCTCCCAAAGTGCTGGGATTCCAGACACGAGCTACTGCGCCTGGCCAACTATAGCTTTAAAAAAATAATAATAATAATAATAACTTAATTCCATAGTTTACTAAATGTAAGTAGCTATGAAATGTTGTAATTGAAAATGATGTTCATCACAGAGAAGGGTTAGACTATGGTTCACCTGTATTTTGGACAGTCATAGTTGTTAAAAAAAATATTGAAGTAGGTCAGGAGGCAATGAAATGAAAAGATCTCTGAAGTCTTAAGTATAGAAAAGAGAGATAGAACAGTATATATGGTATTAACCATTTGGTAGAATTTTTTTTAAGGTGTATATGTGCTTGTATGTGACTCACATTTTACTACAAAAAAAGCCATTAACAGCAGGTCTCATGACAACTGGGGGTACTTTTACTAATTACTTCATAAATTTTTATACACTTTCTGTACTGTGGCAGAGACATTTATTAAATACTGTCAACCAGGATTAATGTGAGAGATAATGGGCCATCATCATCTGCATCTTTATACTTTAGTAAGCTAGCAAGCATCTAATATTTATGAAATTATACATATGTATGTGTATATAATCTCATACCCCCTCTTAGGCTGAAGGAAATAGAAGAACGGCTGCATGGATTGAAAGCGTCATCTATGACACAAACACCAGCCTTAAAATTTAAGGTAAGGAAAGAGCAATGTGTTCTTCAACATTGATCTCAGTATTTTTTTTAACGTCATTTGAAATATGCCATTAGGATTCAAATGAAAGTTTATTGTCCTTTCAAAATAAATATTTATTCAACATATACTATATGTTGGACACTGCTAGTTTCTGGTTGTACAAAGAAAAGAATAGACAAGTCAGTTCCCCAGTCCTCAGGTTGTACAACACAGTATTATTAATGCTATTATCAGTATACAGAACAATATATGTACCAGAGGGAGGTTCTAACTTTGCTTGCAAAAGTTTACAAAGGAGTGATATTTGTACTTGGTCTCAGTCAATTAGATATTGCCAAGGGAAAGAAAGGAGAGATGCTATTCTGTGTAAGAGGAATGGCATAAACAGAGGCATGGAGGGGTATAACTTCATATACCCCAAGAAACATCAACTAATCTAGAATAGTGATAGAGAAAAATAGAGACTGATGAGAAATATTTACTATTTAGAATTAAGAAATCATAATGACCAACTAGTTGGTCAGTGGTGAGAAAAAATCAGAGGAAGTATATGAGTAATGATTCCAGGGATGGAAAGCTGGCATTTCAGTGGATGAACAATATATGACAAAAGCACAAGACAGAGGTGCACAGGGTTAGCTTGGAGCTGGGCGAGCAAACTTAATTTAGCTAGAATATACAGGAGTCAGAACAAGGAGACAGTAAGAGAGCAGGAATAGCTAGAAATAATGAACTTGTATTTGATATGGGCATTGGGAAGCTTTGCAGGGTTTTTAAGTATCATAATTACCTGTTGAAAGCAGTGTTTTAGGAAAATGTGGCAGAGGTGTCAGCATTGACTAGACTATTGGAAAGGACATACCCTGTAGCTGGATAACAAATAACTTGTTTGCAGTGTTAAATGGGAAATGTTGTAAGTTTCCTAATACTCATTTCCTGTTAAATATTTGCTCATGTCTAGTATACTATATTACCTCTCCTTGAAATGTGTTTCTTTTATCACAAGAACTTACACAGGTTAAGATGTGGAATGATGCAGAAATTGCTTTAAAACATCAGGAGTTTTTTAATTGAATCTATCTCCATTACTTACAAAGTGTTTAAGATATATACACACACACACACACATGCACACCATACATTTAAAACCATATGGTAAGTTATAACATATTTTTAAAAGCCATAAGAGTATGGTCTTTGGAGTAATCCCATTGTAGAATTTGAGTTTCATATCTACCATCATTACTTTTTTTTTTTTTGCTCTGTCGCCCAGGCTGGAGTGCAGTGGCGTGATCTTGGCTCACTGCAACCTCTGCCTCTCCAGTTCAAGCGATTCTCCTGCCTCAGCCTCCCGAGTAGCTGGTTGTACAGGCGCCTGCCACCACGCCCAGCTAATTTTTGTATTTTTAGTAGAGATGGGGTTTCACCATGTTGGCTAGGCTGGTCTCGAACTCCTGATCTTGTGATCCACCCATCTCGGCCTCCCAAAGTGCTGGGATTACAAGCGTGAGCCACCGCACCCAGCCTATCAGACTTTTTATTCTCAAAAATAAACCAGGTTATGGCCGGGCACGGTGGCTCACGCCTGTAATCCCAGCACTTTGGGAGGCCAAGGCAGGCAGATCACGAAGTCAGGAGATCGAGACTATCCTGACTAACACGGTAAAACCCCATCTCTACTAAAAATACAAAAAAAAAATTAGCTGGGCGTGGTGGAGGGCGCCTGTGGTCCCAGCTCCTCCGGAGGCTGAGGCAGGAGAACCGCGTGAACCCTGGAGGCAGAGCTTGCAGTGAGCTGAGATCGCACCACCACCGCACTCCAGCCTGAGTGACAGAGCAAGACTCGGTCTCAAAAAATAATAATGAAATAAAATAAACCAAGTTATTTCCCACCTTGGCTTTAGTTCATTTGGTTCTATCAGTCTGGAATGTTATTCTTTCCAGCACCAATATCCAGCCTCAGCCGTAGAAAGCTTTTTCGTCTTTTACTGGCCAATACAAATGCTACCTCCTCTGTAAAGCCTTCAAAGTTGGAATTATTTTTTTCACTCTCTTAAAGCATTCTTTCCCTCTGTTATGCACGTATTTTATTCTGCTTTATCCACAGGACTGTAAACTTTGGGTGCAGAAGCTGTGCCTTATTGGTCTTTATATCCATCACAGCACCTAGCGTATTACTTCGCACAAAGTAGTACCTCAATAAATATTTGATTAGTGTATACAAATATTAAAGAAAATGATCCTTATCTTCCTTTTATTCAACTTGTATTAGATTTAAAGATAATGAAGTACCTCATGGAAATAGATTATTCTAGAATAGTTAATGGGTAGCAGAGCCCATCTGGATAACTCTTATTAAAAATGAATATACTCAGAGATAATTTTATTATTTGTATTTTGCCATATATTGTTATGCCCAAATTTTGTTGAAAAATAACACTTCACCATTTTTAAACTTTAAGATGACTTTATCATTTTAGGTTGAGAATTTCTTCTGTATGGGATCCCCATTAGCAGTTTTCTTGGCGTTGCGTGGCATCCGCCCAGGAAATACAGGAAGTCAAGACCATATTTTGCCTAGAGAGATTTGTAACCGGTTACTAAATATTTTTCATCCTACAGATCCAGTGGTGAGTTGCGATATAGACTCTTTTTTTCTCAATGTCAAATTGTTCCTAAAAAGAATCTATCAGCTGTGGCTCACACCTGTAATCCCAGCACTTTGGGAGGCTGAGGCGGGCGGATCACCAGAGGTCAGGACTTCAAGACCAGCCTGACCAACATGGTGAAACTTCGTCTCTACTAAAAATACAAAAAATTAGCTGGGCATGGTAGTGCGTGCCTGTAAGGCAGGAGAATCACTTGAACCTGGGTGGTGGAGGTTGGAATGAGCCAGGATCATGCCACTGCACTCCAGCTTGGGTGACAGAGTAGTGAGACTCCATCTCAAAAAAAAAAAAAAAAGCCAGGCGCGGTGTTCATGGCTATAATCCCAGCACTTTGGGAGGCCAAGGCAGGAGGATTGCCTGAGCTCAAGTTCGAGACTAGCCTGGGCAATATGGTGAAACTTCGTCTCTACTAAAATACAAAAAATTAGCTGGGCATGGCTGTAATCCCAGCTACTCAGGAGGCTGAGGCAATAGTATCGCTTAAACCTGGGATGCAGAGGTTGCGGTTAGCTGAAATTGTGCCACTGCACTCCAGCCTGGGCAACACAGTAAGACTCCGTCTCCAAAAAATAAAAATCTATCTAAGACATCTTACAAGGTGCCATGGAATTAACGAATAACACTTCATTTATCCGATTATTAAACATGTGTTTTGGTTAATTTAGAGCTCATGAGATAAAATACCTTAGAGATGGTCTGGTTATGTTGCACTTGTAATACAAGAACTCAATGTAAAAATATTGTTCCCAGACAATTAATACAAGAGACAGGAGTCTACTGGACTTTCAAACCTTAACCAATTGTAATACCAGTAACCTAGAAACCATAAATCTTAAAAATCCTGCTCTAAATACTTTTTTATCTAAAATATGCTACAATATTGGAATGTGTTTTGTAGACTCTGAAAAATGAAAACATTCAAATATTAAACATCAAAATAAAACTTTATTATAGCCTAATAGAATTGTAAAATGTTGGATTTTTCTATTCTCTGTTATGTTTATGCTGTAAATATTTTTTTTTAATGGAAGAACCTTGCATCCTGGTAAACAGTGTAATGCCAAGTAAGCTTTTAAACAAGAAAATGTCCCCTTAAAACTTCTTTGGGACAAGGCTGGTTTAACTGAATATTAAACTATTTTAAATACCATTTATTCTCTGAAAAAATAGCTTTATATAATTATGGAAAGTCTTTTAAAGGATCCTTTTAGCTAGTACCAAATAAATATAACATTGACTAACCATTTGAATTTTAGAAAATCTCCCATATAAAGACTTACAACTGCTATATTGACTTCACTGAACTGGAAGTTTATATAAGATTCAAATACAAACTGCACAATCCTGGCCAAGTTATTTCTGAGACTGTATCTTATCAGTATGATGTAGATAATAATATTTTGCCTTCTAGGATTGTTAGGATTAAGTAAAATATATATATACACCCAGCTAGACAATAAGCATTTCATTAACATATACTCATTTTATTCATTGTCTCATAACTTGAAAGTGAATTTCAGTCCATAGGTCTGCTCTGAGCCCTGTCCTTTGTATATCTTAAACTTTGTTGTAACTTTAAAGGAGGGTCCAAACTCATACATTTTTATTATTCATTTTATACTTTCTCTGATTTTTTTAAAAATTAATACTTTGTTAAATAGTTTATGTCAGAAAGGTGCAAGGCAGTTTTTACAAATGTTATCTGTTCTTTCTCACATCTCTGTAAGAAAGGAAGTGTTGGCCAGGTGCCGTGGCTCACGCCTGTAATCCCAGCACTTTGAGAGGCCGAGGTGGGCGGATTACGAGGTCAGGAGATCAAGACCATCCTGGCTAACATGGTGAAACCCCGTCTCTACTAAAAATACAAAAAAAAAAAAATTAGCCGGGCATGGTGGTGGGCGCCTGTAGTCCCAGCTATTCGGGAGGCTGAGGCAGGAGAATGGCGTGAACCCAGGAACGGAGGTTGCAGTGAGCCGAGATCGCGCCACTGCACTCCAGCATGGGCGACAGTGAGACTCCATCACAAAAAAAAAAAAAGAAAGAAAGGAAGTATTACCTCCTTTCTACATCTCAGGAAACTAAGGGCTCCGAGACCTAGTGACTTGACAAGTATCATGCGATTAATAAGTGACAGAGGCCAGGTGCAGTGGCTCGTGCCTGTTATCCTAACACTTTGGGAGGTTGAGATGGGAGGATTGCCTGAGCCCAGGAGTTCGAGACCAGTCTGGACACCATGGTGAGACCCTATCTCCATCTTAAAAAATAAAATTTTCAAAAAATGTAAATTAAAAAATAAGTGGTAGAAGCCAGAATATGAATTTGGGGGATGCTGATGCCATATCCATTGCCTTTTCTGCTGTCTCATCGCTACTTCACATCAGACAGATGCTCTTATGCTGGCATCTGATTTATGCTGTTACTATATCAATTTATTTTAAAATAGAGCTAAAATGGAGCTTAAATAGAGCTCCTAAAATATTAAAAATTGGCCTTATTTGCTGTTTCCCAGGATTACCATCTACTACTTCAACTTTGCTCATGAGACTAAATAAATCTAATTGTTACATCATATCAGAACATAATAAAAATATTTCTCTGAAAAATTAATTGATAGACATTATTAGCCTAGACTGTTTTTCATAATCTCGTCATTAGACCAACTGTATATTAACAGTGAACAAATAGAAATACATGTTTGAAATAACTATTGTTTTTTAATTAAATTCCGTCTCTGAGGCTTATGTAGCATACAATAGAGTAAGAATAGTTTATTAAAATCCAAGCATTGTGCTTTAACGCTGTGTTTCTTTGAATTTTTTTTTTAATCAAGGCTTATAGATTAGAACCATTAATACTGAAACACTACAGCAACATTTCACCTGTCCAGATCCACTGGTACAATACTTCAAATCCTCTACCTTATGAACATATGAAGCCAAGCTTCCTCAACCCAGCTAAAGAACCTACCTCAGTTTCAGAGAATGAAGGCATTTCAACCATACCAAGCCCCGTGACCTCACCAGTATTGTCCCGCCGACACTATGGAGAATCTATAACAAATATAGGCAAAGCAAGCATACTAGGTAATTTATCTTAAGTATTCCTTATCTATGCATATAAGCACTTTTATAGACATAAAGTTTGGGGAGCTAGAAGCATTCTATATATTAGGAAACTCCCAATAGTTAATCCCTGTGTCTAGAATTAACTACCCTCCCAATGTTCATATTTGAGGCCTAAAAAGCTCTAACGTTCTCTGATTAGATCAGATCTTATAGTTTTAGAATATGAGATAGCTGGATGAACCAGTAAAAGCTGTTCTAAGTTCCTCGTTTTAATCTTGATCCTACCACTTGCTGCGAGATCTTGAGCAAATAATACAGTTTTTAATGCTCTACTTGCTCATCTGTGAAATAAGAAAGCACTTGTGTCAGAGGGTGCTCCCTACCAACCAGTTCTCTGATCTATTCTAAAAGTCTCTCAAACTCTGTGATTCCTGAGGGCAACAAGGATGTTTAATCTTTCTTTGAATGATCTCCAGTACTAGCACAGTATTTGGCTGTATCACTGGAACTGGATTATGTGCTATTTGAATCTGTCCATTGCCTTTGGTTACAAGTTGCCTTAATATAAAGTCCCACAAGGTGGCACTATAAATAGGCTTTATCTGCTGGACTCTTTTGCTGTTTCACTTTCTCGTATTAATACATTGTTTATTGATGGCTTTTTCTTACATATCCATTTAAATTCAGTAGTAAGTATATCAATAATAAATCTATACTCATATCAATGGCGTGGTTCTTTTATTAAAGATTTTAATCTTGCCAAATATTTTAATAAACCATGATCACTTGAATAAAATAGAATCTTGATTCCTTTGTTTATATATTCCTATGTTATGTTCCTAGAGCTTATACCACTGTCTTTCTATTCACCATTTTTATTTAGAAACCTGCAATATAAATTATAATTTTCTTATGTTCCCACCCTGGAAAAACATGACTAGGGTTTGGTCCCTCTGCCAGTTGGCTGTAATTATGGGTGGTGCTCTTTAGCTTAGTGTGTGGTGTAATTCAACAGAATGACTACCCTGCTTTGTGAAATACAGGGGCTGCTAGCATTGGAAAGGGACTTGGAGGAATGTTGTTCTCAAGATTTGGACGTTCATCTACAACACCGTCATCTGAAACATCAAAAGACTCAATGGAAGATGAGAAGAAGCCAGTCGCCTCACCTTCTGCTACCACCGTGGCAACACAGACCCTTCCACATAGCAGTTCTGGCTTCCTTGATTCTGCATGTTAGTTCATACATTATTTCCTTAAGTTTATACTGTATCTTTTTAAAACTTGGGGAGGGCAGGGAGGTACAAGATATCAATACTAGCTAGTCAACTCTAAGATCTAAAGTGTGCCTTAACTTTGAAAGAAAAAAATGCTTTTCTTCTGCTTATATTTTTAACAGTAATTTCCAGGAAAATGCAGTTTTACTTTCTGCATTGGCGAATTAATAGAATATTAATAATTAGGGCCTTGTGGCACAGGGTCTTAAACATCAAACATAAAACAAATCTCTTTAGGGTAAGTACCCCTGAGGTTTATAAAGTAGATTTTACTAATATGATCTTCTCAGTCTCAAAATCATGTAATTATTGCTTTAGATCTGTGCGGTATCTGGTCTTGAGACTTTAAAAACTGCTATACCAAAATCATCCTGCTTCTATTCAAAGCTTAGAAATTTTATTGGATCTGCTGAATGGCTTCCAATTCTATCCCAGTTACCTAGTGTAAAGCAGATATTGAAAAAACGAGTAAATAAATGGATAGTTATGTTGGACTTAGCATTATAATGGATCTTTATTTAAGCTTTCTCCAGTGGACTTACAAAGTTTGAAATGTTGAGTAGTTGTGAAACACTAATACACTTAGTATATATTTATTTCCAAGAGTCTGAACTTGACCATTATTTTTAGGTGTCTAGTAAAATAAAACTAAAATGTCAAGTCCTATTTTTTCATCGACACCTATAAAGAAATATAAATTCTGAAACTGGCTACTCCTTTTCTGTAACTATAGCAGGGAGAAAACTTTTCTTTCTCTAGAAATTTTTAAACAAATTTTATTTGTTACTTATCGTGTTGTGTTCTTACTGTGTCTGCTACTCTAAATTGTAACATGATGGCATTCATTGCCATCCATCCTTAGAAAGTTCAGGTGTGACACTCCTAGAGGCTGAATAATTCTTCCATAGTCAACTCCACTCCGGGATGAATTATTAATAGGGTTGAACATTCCTACTTGGGCCAACAGCATTTTTAATTTAATTCTATCTGTGCCAGACTCGGTATCTAAAATTTTATAGTTGCAACTCTGGAAAATTCTTTTTTAGGCTTTGATATTTGCATTAAATATATTTTAGTTTTCCTATAAGAGTTCTCATACTATTTCTGACTTGTTTCTACTTAATATCAAAAATGTGACTGTGAAAATACAAAATTCTGTTGTGACATGCAGATGTCAAGAAAACTCTAACTCCTGATAAAAATTAATTTCAAAGAATTTTGTAAGGTAACAGATAAAAAGTCACGCTTTTCTGTAATCTCATTAATGCACAACAGTAGTGCTGGTAAACATTAAAGTGAGTGAGGGAGCAAGAAGAACAGGGGTTTAACCCCCTAGAAAAAGGTAATGAAAGCGTATGTATAGAATCTATAGGATCTGAGGGAATAAAACTTTTTTAGTTTTTTTTTTCTGTTTAACGTAGTAATTTCAAAGTAATAGAGAAACACCCAGTTTTTTCTTCCAGAACAGCAGTTAGTAGAAGTGCATAGCTGTATTGCATCATTTTATTTTGAGAGCTTAACAAAATACATACTATGTCATTCTTACACATAAATTCTTTGATAGTCCAGATGGTAAATTTGTTGTCAACAAGACTCAATGTGAAGTAATCATTGAGTCTTACGCATATTCATATATTACATGTACTTAACATATTATACATATTACACATACCTCTAGATATAGATATAACTATTAAAATTAGACTATTAATTATAATAAGATTCTGCCTTTTAAATCCTATTCCCAAGATTTGCTTTACTAATTATTTGGCTTGCTTCATTAATGCAATCTGTGTAATCATCATAATTTCTCGTCATAAATGCTGTCTTGGCCATATCGTGCAAATCATAAAACTTTTCTTCATTAAATCTTCTTTCTGAAATTTGGTCATTGTAATTAGGTGATTCTGGCTTCCCTCCTTCCTTCTACTTACATTGGTTGCCTCATTTCTTCTGGATAACCTTTATTCTGAAGCTACCAACTTTGATTCACTTGCTATTTGAGAGTAAAATGGGGCACAGGCTTAGAATTCATGATCTGTTTCTTTATGTGAAGAATGAGTGTTGTCAATTGAAACCTATTTTATTTTCATCCAGTTGAAGCATCTTACATAGCTATTCTTCATTTCTTTTGAAAAGTCTAGACTTCTTTTCTAACATATAATGCAAAGATCTGTTTCTTTTAGCATTGTTTTGCATCGAGGTTAGAAACTAAATTAGCTATGAATTTGGGGAATATCTGGGTGTTAACAGATTATGAGATTATATTTCAAGTTACTTATGCTTACATTTTCCATGAAAGAGCTCCTTACAAAAATTTAGATGTGTACTACTTTATGTATGCTAGATTTAGCCAACTTATTTGGGAGTAGTGTTCTAACTTTTGGCCACTACATCATTGAAGGCCATTTTTAATCATCAGCCAGCGCTTTACAGCATCTTGTGTTTTTTTTTCACAGATTTCAGACTTCAAGAATCGTTCTTTAATCTCCCACAACTTCTTTTTCCGGAAAATGTAATGCAGAATAAAGATAATGCCCTCGGTATGGTATATGTCAGGAATAGCATTCAGAATACTATAAAAATGATCTACTTAGAGTTCTTCTGCTCATTGAAAATTGGATCAGTTCTTCTATGAGATGAGCTTCAGTGTTACCATTATAGACTATTTTATGTGTATTTTCTTCCCATATTTTCTAATCTTAAATGGTAGTGGTTCTAAAACCTGAAAATTGACTAGCCACTTAATGTGCTAAAGTATATTAGTGTATACTTCTACAAAGAAGGAACCTGAAGAAAAGCATAAGGTCATTTTCTTTCTTCTTTATTGTCCTAAAGGCTCCAAAGAGGTTTGCTATTTCTTTTCATTTAATACATTTAGATATAAAAGGGTTTCTAATAGTACAAAGAATGTAATCATTCTTGGTTATTTCAGGTATCAGTAAATTTACCACTTAGGGTTGCAGGTATGTCATAGCTGATTGCTTTCAACACAAATATTTAATGTAGTTTAGGGGAGTACATTCACTTTAAAAAACAGTATTCTTAGATGTAAGAGATATTTTTAATCTCTTAATTTTCAGTATATTCTAAATGTATCACTATGGATTAACTTTAGCAGTTTAAAATTATTTTATGACGAACTTCTGATTCCTTTTCCACAGCTTCTCTTTTAAAAAAAAAAAAATTCTGGATTTTGTCTTTGACAAATCACGTTACAGCGTTTTGGGGTTTGGTTTTTTTTTGTTTTTTTTTTTGTTTGTTTGTTTGTTTTTTAATGTTTTAACCACATCTCATTTTACAATTTCTTTATTTGATCACCAATTTTCATAAATTTTTTCAATTAAAAAAAAAAAACTCTTATACTACTTCAGTTTGTGTTGATCTAACTCAGTGAATTCCCCTTAAGAAATTATCTTGGCCGGGCGCGTAATCCCCAGCACTTTGGAAGGCGAGACGGGCCGGATCACCGAGGTCAGGCAGATCGAGACATCCTGGCTAACTTTCCGGTGAAAGCCCCGTCTCTACTAAAAAAAAATAGCAAAAAAAACTTAGCCGGGGAAGGTGGTGGGCGGGCCTGTAGTACCCAGCCTACTGCGGGAGGCTGAGGGCAGGAGAATGGGGGCCCGTAAACCCCGGAGAGCCCCCCGAGCTTGCAGAGCTTGCAGTGAGCTGAGATCCGGCCATTGCACTCCAGCTCGGGTGACAGAGCGAGACTCCGTCTCAAAAAAAAGAAAAAAAAAGAAATTATCTTACGTAAGTGCTCTCTCCGGTCTCTGCCCAAGCCAGCCTCTTTCATAAAGAAATAATTTTATTTATGTTTTTTGCATTTTTGGTTGGAGAAAGGAAAATTAATTCACTCATATATTTGTCCTGCAACCAAGTAGCCCATATATCCAGTATCTCAAAACCATCCTACCTAGCTACCTAAGCAGTTAAACTTGTAATCATAACTACACAAAATGATTCAGGTGGTAATATCTATATGGCTTCTTTTTGCGCTTCCTGTTTTCATTCACTCAGCAATTGTTTACTTCACTGTTTACCTTGAGCCAAGAGACCATGGTAATCACTAGAAAAGATAAGATGAAACAAATTTCAATTCTGCCTATAAAGATGCTAGTGTGAAAATTATATATTTTCTAGAGAGCATAATCTCTAGTAGGGAAGGTAGATAACTGCATAAGTAATTATAATATATGGTAGAATGTGATGAACCACAAAACAGAGGTACAGTAAAGGACTCTCAGTTCTAAGGAATGAAAGATTGCTTTCACCTGGAGAGAGGTCTCAATCATTCATACAAAGAAATGAATGGCTAGATTGTTGGACCCTTCACAATTTGGTTTGACAAAATTTTCTAGTCAAAGTCAGAACTACTCCCTTTTAATCATTCCTGGTTTTTCTCAAGAAAACTAACATATTTCCCTTCGTGCCCCATGCTTCCCACCTCTGCGGTTTTACTCATGCTGTTTGTTCTCCCTGCAATGTCTTTTAATCTCTACATGTCCAAATCCTCCTCCTTCCAGAGAGCCTTTTATGATTTCTCCAGGTGAAAGCCATCTTTCATTCCTTAAAACTGAGAGAGTCCTTCACTGTATCTCTGCTTTGTGGTTCATCACATTCTACCATATATTATAATTACTTATTGTATGTCTGTTGACAAGCCTTGTGCACACAATAATTCTCTGATGAAAGCACACTACTGATGACACTTGACCTTCACACTGTGGAGATTCCTTGATTGTCAAGCACTTCCACATGGAATGTGGCAGATACTCTACTTTGGAGAACAGGGAAAGAAATATGCCCATGTATGTGACACCCCAGAAAGAAAATAATCCATGTTTTAAAACAGTTTAAGCAAAGAGTTGGTGATTGTTTAAAAACACATTTTCTTTTCTCATTTTACTTCTCTTCAACTGTTTAGAAACCTGATTCTTTTTTTTTAATGGATAGAGAAATTCTGTCACTTGGGCATTCCAGAGAGAAAAGGAGTGATGATTTTATGTTCTCCATGTTTTGTTTTTTGTTGTTTTTTTTTTTACCTAGCTCAGCTAGAGAAAGCAGGGAAAAACTACCAACTTGTATGACAACATCCATTCTTGAGATGGTAATAATGAGAAAGTAGGTCCTAGGCTACTGCATGTAGATTTGAGCCTACTTTGGCCAAGAGCTGATCTCACAACACATATAGAATGGCGCTGCCAGGTAGACCCTCACTCCCTTGGGAACTCTGTGATCTACCTGAGAGAGAAAAAAATGGAACATAGGCCCATCTAGTTTCATCCATCCACCTGCATAACCAACATGCATGTGAGGTCCCCTGCACCGACAGCCAGACTGCCTGGAATAAACCTCTTCAGGGAGGACAAGAAACTGAAACAGGTTCATCAAGTACGAGCTAGCTTCCTAATACCTGTTCTGATGGAGACAACCTATAAATAAGTATAGAAGGATAGAGGGAGCCAATCTGGTTAGTGACACCGAGTAAAGTCCCTTTAAGTGATAAAATGATACGGGCACATAATATAGGACAAGAATGAAATTTAACATTTGAGTGTCTACTCAAAGGCAGTGTTGTAAGACAGTAATAGCACATTAAGAATAATTTCAGGAACATAAAATCAAAGTGGAGCCAAATAACACGTCTTATAAACAGGAAATAGCTTCCTTTCTTTGACTTAAAAAACAGAATTATAACTAAAAAGTGTTGGACTAGGAAAACATTATGGAGTGGCATTTGAAAGTGAATTCTTAAAAATTATAACTTTGTGGTCTTCACTAATAGTAACACATTTCCCATCTGTTTTCATCTTCTTTTCCTTTGTAATTCATCTTGACTCATCTTCATTGTGCTTGAGCATTCCAGTTTCTTGTTCTATTTTTATCTTCCTGTCTGTTGTGTCAGAATGTACCTACAAATCTAATACAAATGTCCCATGGAATACAAAAGATTAGGACATTTACTAACTCACCAGTCCACATGGATTTCAGCTATTTCTGACTTGTTATTGATTAGCTTATTGTAATTTAAATTTTAAAAATGCAGTCCAGGCCAGACACGGTGGCTCACGCCTGTAATTCCAGCACTTTGGGAGGCTGAGGCGGGTGGATCACAAGGTCAGGAGTTCAAGACCATCCTGGTCAACATAGTGAAACCCTGTCTCTACTAAAAATACAAAAAAAGTAGCGGGGTGTGGTGGTGGGCACCTGTAATCCTAGCTACTCGGGAGGCTGAGGCCGGAGAATCGCTTGAACCCGGGAGAGGGAGGTTTCAGTGAGCAAAGATTGTGCCACTTTACTCCAGCCTGGGTGACAATGTGAGACTCTATCTCAAAAAAAAAAAAAGCAGCCCAAAAAACTTAGTAAAAATCCCAGGTCAATGTATTTTACAAGTATTTTATAACCTAATTGGTATTTATGCCACTTAAGTGTAAACCACCTCTGAAAATGTATAGCTAGATTTATGAACATACCTTGTAAGAAGAGCATAATTGAACAGAAAAATAACAACTGTATAAGCATTTTTAAATTACCAAATGGTATTTTCACAAAATACCTATTTAAAATAAGCATTAACTAAACATTTATATGAAGTATTTCCCTAGAGTATTATGATTTCCTATGTATGATTGCCAAATTCCCATTATAAATCAAAACCCAACTTTTTCTCCAATCTCCTTCTTAATTTGTGCCAGTTTTACTCTTAAAATCCTTGTGCTTGTTCGGGGGCAGACTTTACAGTGTCTGGTTGGTAGCGATTTGAGTATTTTTGTTTTGTTTGTAACATAGACCCTTCAGAACACTGTAAGGCTTATTAACAATTTTAAAGGAGTTCCTAAAGATCAAGATGTCATTTTCTTAAGTGTTTATCTCTAAGGATTTATTAAATGAGTTCACTGAAATTATCTTAGAGCCTTGATTTGTTAAGGTGATTTTTCTCTAACAGGTATTGCAAAGACTTTCTGTGGGTTTTAGAAAATAGTTGATTGAATTCACTGAATTGTTTGTGGACAGCACTGTTACAAGCAAAGTCCTTCCTCCCAAGAATCACCACTGCTCCTCCCTGTTTAACTTTCCCAGCCACCCTGTATGTTCTTCTTTTGTTGAACAAACACTTAATGAGCATTTGTATGTCCCAGGCACATGTTAGACCCTGCTGATTGGATGGAGACTAGGGTTTATGGGGGTTGCCTGTGAGGCCTTCAGCCTAGTAGGGAAGAAAGCATTCTAGGACTGTACACAGATGGTTATCTTCTAACATATCCCCCACGCAACCAGTGGATATATAGGGCCTCCCTAAGGAAGAGATTGAATGATCTCTTGTACTCCCACGGGCATTATTGCATGCAAGTCTGGCCCGTAAATCTTCAAGAGGGGTGTTTTCGTTATTTTACAGATTAGGCACAAGGATTAAATAGTAATGCCAAGTTTTGAAAGCAATTTTTTTAACTCTGAAAATATTCTATGATATACCAAGTGATTTTTTTTGTCTTCCTTTATTATTTCATATTAACTTTAGCATACAAAGGAAAGAACTTCACAAATAGAATCCTATACTACTGAGACTCTTTTGAGTGTTTTCTTATAAGATGATAATGGAAAGTCACTTTTAAAAAAGTGACAGAATCACTTCTCTTTAGCTAAATTTTTACTCTCAACTCTAGTAAGTCTATATAGAACATATTTCATTGTAATCTGTATTCATTTGTTTAACTTCTTTTCTTTTTAGTGGAATTGGATCACAGGATTGATTTTGAACTCAGAGAAGGCCTTGTGGAGAGCCGTTATTGGTCAGCTGTCACGTCGCATACTGCCTATTGGTCATCTTTGGATGTTGCCCTTTTTCTTTTAACCTTCATGTACAAACATGAGCACGATAATGATGCAAAACCCAATTTAGATCCAATCTGAACTCTGGAAGGACATGAATGGCCTAAAACTGATTTTTTTTCCTGTTAAAATGTGTGTGTCAAGATATGGAGATTTCAGGGTTAAAGTATATTTTAGTTTTGTTTAGGGCAACAGATATTTGAATTTAAAAGCACTTTATTTAAAAAAAAATGTTTTCAGTTCTGAAGAAGTTATTTACAGTTTCTGTCATTCTAATTATGAGTCTGACAAAACCTTCTCCAGAGAATCAAGCAAGACCTGGATGTGAAGAAGGTTTGGGTAAACTGCATGTAAAGGCTACAAATCACAATCTGATTCCTCCCAAATATAAAGGCATATGGAACATAATGTATTAACCAAAGTATGTTATAAATTAAAAATAGTCAAGGTTCAGCATATTCTATATGAAGATCACAAGGTGGTATCATTGTTTTAGATTTCTATGAAGGCTTTCATTTTTACATCCCTTTGAAAAAATATAACAGATTAAAAATGTTTTGAATTTAACTTGTTTAGGAAAAACTAATGCTTAAAATAATATTTGAACTACTGTATTTATAATTTATTACCTCTAATTGCTTTATTTCAATGTATGAGACATGACTGTTTTAATGTTTGCTTTGAACATAATTTAAGAACCAGATTTATTTTCTATAGTGTTTAACCCTTTTTTCTCAGAACTCCATCTTTGTACTCTTCAGATGAATATATAGACACTGTGGCATACATTATTTTCTTTTTTCATTAAAAACTTATGGCTTCATATAACACTAGTTCAATTTTTTAAATAAACTTTTTATTATGTTACATGTACTTCAGGGAAAGCTAAAGTTTCTCTAAACTTGACACAGAGTACTCCATAATGGGTACATTTCATTAGCTTTATTAGAAAACTAGTAAATGCTTTTGAATAGGTAGTATGACAGCTGTTTTAAATGTACAGACATTTGTGTGCCAAACAACATATATGAAGGAATGGGATGCCACTAACTAGTGCACATTGTTTCTAAATGTGCCATTGAGACACAAAGCACAGTAAGTCAGGATTCTGAGGCATTGGAAGGGTTTTCTTCAGCTGTAATTGTTTCCACAGTGCTTTTCATCTGAGGGGCTCAAAGTTTAAGAGGAGTACATTCAATAACCCATGTACTAGCTTCTTGAGGTAAGTAAATAAATCTTGTTCTCATGTTACATGTTAATACACCAAGGCACCAAAACATTTAAAGTGCCTTGAATTAGATTACATCACAAATCAGAAAAGCTTGGATTGGGCTGGTCACCGCGGCTCACGTCTGTGATCCCAACACTTTGGGAGGCCAAGGTGGGAGGATCACCTGAGCCCAGGATTTCAAGACCAGCCTGGGCAACATAGTGAGACCCCCTTCTCTGCAAAAAATGACAAAAATTAGCCACTTGTAGTGGTGTACACCTGTAGTCCCAGCTAGTCAAGATGCTGAGGCAGGAGGATCACCCGAGCCCAAAAGTTCGAAGCTGCAGTGAGCTCTGATCGCACCAGTGCACTCCAGCCTGGGTGACAGAGCCAGACCCTGTCTCTAAAATACAAAGAAAAGCTTGGGTTGAAGCCAGACCATACTCTTTTATATGCTGTTCAATGACTTAATTCACATGTGATCTTTAGTAGTTTGCAAACAATAATAACAGAAGTTGCAATTGATAATTCGGATAAATGACCATGAACTCGGTGTTTCCCTGCTTGATTTCTAGGTTCTTGGATTCTCACACAAAAGAGGAGTTACCTAGAGGGGATCAGTAGCCGTCCCTGTTGCACACAACCCTCACTTCTGAGTGGTTTCCACTAGGTTCCACTTAAGGTGCTGTCTTTTCTTATCTTGCAAGGAATTGCCTAGCTTCCCAATAATCATTGTCAAACTGGGAGCAAAGTTGGTCAGCTGTATCTCTCACCTCCTCCTTTCTTCACAAGATAGTAGAATCTGTGACTTACTTGTAGGTTTTACTTAGCACTTCAGTACTGTTGGCTGCTTTGGCCTTTTGTTGAATTTGCACAACATAAAGCACTTGTTTTTAATGTTTAAAAAAATTCCAAGACTCCATGACCAAGTATGTGACTCACTAAGAAACCCTTGCTATAAAAGGCTTTTGATGAAATCTTAGCAAAGCTAAAGTAATCTCTAACTTAGAGATTCCTATGAACTCAGGTCATTTTCATAGCCTGTTTATTTTGTAGGTCTAATTTAGTTCTCAGGAAAATTAAACTCATGCTATATGACTGTATCGTTAAAGGTACTTGAGCATATGTTGCTGTAGGTGGTATGACACTCAAATGCATAAGAACTTTAAGGGATTTATCCTTAACCACTAGAATATGAAGAGCCCTTTTTACCTGAGAAGAGTGAAATTATGTCAAACCTTTTAATTTGATATCACTGAGTAAAAGGTATGTTCCTATAGCCATGGGAATATGTCTGCTTCCTTTTTTTCATATTGAGAAAACAGTCAAATTTAACCATTTGGAGTTTATTTGAATTCTTGGAAAGAGCAATATTCAAAACCTTTTCAAAAATAAGATGTTCTGGACTAGTGGATGGATGTTTTGTTTTCAGTTCATTATTTCATCAGTAGAGATGGTGATTTTGGTTTTGTAGTATCCTTGTTTCTATGTCTGTGCATGTTAATATTGGATGTATTTGTATATACTTAATATACAGACTGTGTGTCCTTCTGGCTTGATTAGAAGCTAAGTCAGTTACTGAGTAACATTTTGCAACTTTATTCCAGCAAGTACTAAATCGGCCAAAAAAAGTTTTGTTTTTGATACCATTAAAATTTTATTCTCTATTTTGTGTACATGCTATGATGATTCTCCCGAGTACTGATTAGATCACTGAACTTTAGTTAGGTTCCCAAGAATTATTGACAGTTAGAGTAAGAATGTCTTAGATTAAATCTAGCTTTGTTTTTACTTTAAAATTAGTCTTGCTAAGCCTTATGTTCATACTTTCTTTTCAACAGTAATTTTGTTTATAATCCAGTGTTACTGTATTTTAGGACATAATTTTAAAATATACTGGATTTTGGCCAGGTGTGGCAGCTCATGCCTATAATCCCAGCACTTTTGGAGGCCAAGCAGGGAAGACTGCTTGAGCCCAATAGTTGAAGACCAACCTGGACAACATGGTGAAACCCAGTCTCTACAAAAAATACAAAAATGGGGGCGGAGCAAGATGGCCGAATAGGAACAGTTCCAGTCTCCAAC
>NW_016814053.1:4691285-4704376 GCF_001698545.2 Rhinopithecus bieti | reverse complement strand
AAAAAAATACAAAAATTAGCTGGGTGTGTTGGCACACGTCTGTGGTCCCAGCTACTGAGGAGGCTGAAGTGGGTAGGATTGCGAGGAGGTGAAGGCTTCAGTGAGCCAAGATTGCACCACTGCACTCCACCTTGGGTGACAGAGCTGAACCCTGTATCCAAAATATATATATATATGTTTACACACACACACACACACACACACACACACACATACAAACACACTGGATGTTCTCATAACTGCTCTTTTGTATGTGAAGCAAGCCTTAGGAATCTTATGTTTTACTTCTTTCTGTTAAACGGCATCTGTTATGTTTTGAAGTACACTGAACATGCTTCATGCTGAATACTCACACTTAAGGCCTCAGACGTGTAAACATTCATCCTTGGTCTCTTTTTTCTCTCTGTTTCCTCATTGGGAGCTAAAGCATCCTAGTCTACAAGAAATTTAACACACCATATTCCAGCTTTGCATCGCCTAACCGGTAGACAAAAGGAAAAGAAATTGTCAGTGCAGTATCACAGCTGGTGCCTCTGTTCCACTGGAGCCCCTTCCAGTGGAATCAGATCAAACCAAGAAATTTTACTGTAAAGTCTGTAGTAGAAGACAAGTAAATAAATTTCTTTTTGATCAATTAGATTGGTATTTCTGTCTTCTCAGCTAATTAATGAGTAAGGTGTGTGGACAATAGAGAAAACTAATTTGAGTGTATGTATTAAAATTGCTCTTCTAAAACAATGTAAGATATTAAAGATCAAGGCAGAGCAAAAAAGAATGTAGCAATCATATGCTAGAAAAAGAAACTAAGTTTTACTAAACTGTGTTTGGGGTAGTTGACCTCTGTAGTTATTCTGAAGTTTTCTATCCCTTATCTGTATTCTTCTGTCATTCCTGTGCCTCAAGGCTCTGCCAGGAATCTGATGGTACTCTGGCTGAACTTAAAATGTAAGAATCTCAAAGGTCTCATTTAGTAAATGTTAGTGCTGAGTTGGTGACAGCCTGGGTTATTTGCTTGTGATAGTTTTCAAAGAACTGTAAAATTTCCAGGTTTGTACAGATTTTTAGAGATCATTTAATCCAACCCTGTTATAGTATCATGTCAGCATTTAAATAGCAGTAAAGGTCATGAAAAGTAAAGTGAAGGGCAGCAGACTCCATGAAAGACTAAATATAGCGACAACTGAGGGAAGTGGTAAAGTAAAAAATATTAATGATGGAATTTTAAAGCTGGAAGGGGCATAGAGACCATTCTTTTCTGAATAATATTTTGCAAATATTAACAGGTGTCATGTCAAAAACTAAGTTTAGGAATTGACAAATTCAAAAATTTCCCTTACAGCAGGGCTTTGGGAGCCTTTGCTACACTAAATGCTCTGTGAATCTATCTGGTGCTGTGTGGGGGCCTCCAAATTTATTTAACCATATTTTTTAATTTGGCATTTACCTAGAGAAATGCTATCACATTTAATTCCTTAATTTTACAGTTTCACCTCCTCATGTGATTCCTTCAGTTTGTAAGTGACCAATTCCACCCTATACAATCACATGGCCAATCAATGACAGAATCAGAATTAGAACCTAGTCCCCTGATTCCCAACTATGTCTTATATCAGACTGTTTCCCCTAATTGATAGGAAACTCCTCCTAAAGGGCAGAAACTGCCTGTCTTCATTTTTGTCCCCCAACCTCCCCTCCACACACACACCTCTGTAATCTGATCCTTTACTCAGCAAGCTGTTAACACATGGCTATAGGCTTGAGTTCCCAGTTGGTCCCTTCTTCCTTCCAAACTCTCGTAAGAGTACACTATCAGGTCTGGACAGACTTCCTCTTATGCCTCAGATTCAAAATACCCAGGAAAAGAAAAGAAATACAAAACAACAAAAGAAAATCAAGAAAAAAATAAAATGCCCAGGAAATATTTTGTTAGTTTTCTATTCTGGTGACAAATGCAAACTTAAGGAAACAAGTTACACGGTATTAACTAATGTTTAACATTCCTTTCCGCAGTGTTTATGTGTTGGCCTTTTATCAATTCATGACAATAGGTCACTTCCAAAACTGTTCCAACATAGGTTAACTCAGAAATTTAAAATTTAAGTACTATCCTTTTTGGAGACTAGGAGAAGAGTTCTTACTGTTGTGTTTTGTTTTGTTTTTTGGTGTGTGTGTGTGTGTGTGTGTGTGTGTTCGTTCCCCAAAAATAGTCCCTTGGTAGATTGTTAGTGTGAACTTTTCCTCTGCCTTTGTGTTTGAATAGGGGCGGGTGCATGCTTAGTATTGTCTTCTACCTTATGGTTTTTCATTTATATGTAACATGGTACAACTTGCTTCCTCCCCACCCAACAGTTGTCAGGATATGTTGGGGAATATTCTTTAGGAAGATTACATCTGGTCTTCTGTTGGAGTAAGATGAAAAACAAGTATGTTAACACTCGACCTTTAGTGCTTTCTCCTGGAAGACATTGAATATCTAGGAGCGTCACTCATACCTTCCCTTGACTGTACCCACACCCACCTCGGTCCCTGCTTGATGTCTCAAACTTTTTGTTTCCCTTTGAGCTTCATGACAAAAAATTATAACCATTTTCTGGTTCTAAGGCTGCCATAATCGCAACGTTGCCAGCAAGAAGATGGAGAATTTTTGCTCATAGGGACATTTCTCAGAAGCAGCTGGCACCATGACTCTCCTGAGACCCTTGTTTCCTTTCTTTCAGCTCCTGTGACTTCTTATGTTCACTCTCCGTAACACTACTAAAAGTTGTCAGTGACTGCACTCACAACTCTCTGAAGGCAGGCTTTTTCTTTTTCCTTTTCTTTGTGACCTGTTATTTTCAATAGCCAAGGCAGGTTAGTTTTCTCAGATCTTCGGTTTTACTGAAGCATGCATTATTTCTGTTTTCTCTCTGCAGTGATCAGTTTGGATGACAAACTTTAAACTTTTATTGTAGCATTGTCCAATTCTGATTTTTCTCAGCTGGAACTGATGCACGCACATTTAATAATTTCAAAGAAGTGAGAGGTAAATGTTTTATTCTGCATTATACTGTTTCTCTAGCTGAATTGATCTATTATCTTGCTCACCCGAAAGAAGTAGTTGTGCCCTACAGTGAGCAACCTCATACTAGTCTGTTCTAAGCATTCTGGGGAAAGTAACCCTCATCATGCAATTTGTGGTAACTCTTCCAAAAAGTTTATGAAGATTGAAAGATCTCCCTATTCATCAACTATGGCTACCACATTCCGTTCTACTAGGAAGGCTGGTGGCCACAACTCCCTCTAGAACATCAGAGGATAAAATACACTTATATATAAGAAAAAATAGGCATATTCTGATTATGGTGCATTCACAATTTCTCAGTCCAGACTTCAGTCAATGACAATAGCTCTGAGGTCTTCACGCTAACTCCAAGAACCTGTGCAGATAGAGACCTACTCGTACTACATTTCCACTCACCTTCCCATTCCCCCACCTTTGCTACCAAAGTGACTTAAAAAGTCAAGTTTTAGGTGCTTGTTTTTTAAGAGTCCAGGAATTTCAGTGCTGAACAAAAGCAATTCCCTGAGGTGGTACTGACCTTAGATGAGAAATAAGTGGCCAGGTTATAGGGACTACATATAGAACTGAGATGGGACAGTGTACTGACTATTAGGGGAAAGAAAAGGTAAACGTGTGAAAGGAAAGAGATTGGTGCATGATCATGACAGTCTGACAGCTTAGACATTTCAGAGGCATTGTTTCTGAGAAAGGGGATAGGGACACATAGGTCTGAAGACAACCAAAGCCCTTTGATGATGCCATCTGTCACTCAAGGCTCCCCACAGCCTGCCCAACCTGACTCTCCTGCCTGCTTCTCTGCCTGCCTTCAACAATCAAATTATATTTTTGCTACAATAAACTACATTCCATTTGCCTTTAAATGCTTGCATTTTAGTTATTATAGTGGCTACCTGTTTTTGTCTGCCCAGCATCCTATTTCCCCTCCTTTTGGATCCTCTCCTACCCAATTCCATACGTCTTCTTGAACCCTTTCCTGCTCCTAGTTAAAATTATTTTCTGCTTTGTGTGAGTCCCTGTAAGCACCAACAGCTCAATCATAGTACTGTCTGCACCATGGCCAGGAGATGAGTACATGACTCAGATCAGACCTTATTTCCCACCCCATAAGCCACAGTGATTAGACAAGAAATAGGCACAGGACCCTAACTAGATAGGGCAGAAGCCTTCCATAGGATTTTATTTGGTGGCCCTGATATGCAGGTAGCCTTCTATGGCTGTTAAACACAATCCAGTGGCACATGGGGTGATAGAGGATGGAGCCATCCATGGCAAAACTCCACCCTTTCCTGGGACATGGATTATGTGCATCTGCCATGAAAAGGAAGCCTACACAAGAAATGAGCCAATGTTCCTGGAGAACTGAAGCGAGTATCACCTCCAGATCAGTTGTACTTTTATCTGCTTACACTCTTTTGAGGTGGATCTCTGTCTCTTGGATCCAAAAGAGTTCAAATTAATAATCATTTAACAAAAAATTACCTCCATATTCCTAATGGAGTTGTCTTTGAAGATAATGTCTTGTGATCCGCGGGTTGAAATTAATTACTGCTTGTGAGCCCCCATTAACGATGTGTTCCTTTCCCCATTGCTTGTTTGTATCAGCTTTGCTGAAGATCTATTGGCTATAGGTGTGCAGCTTTATTTCTGTGTTCTTTATTGTGTTCCATTGGTCTATGTGTCTTGTTTTTGTACCAGTGTCATGCTGTTTTGGTTACTGTGGTCTTACAGTTTGAAGCCACATCTGTGTGATGCTGCTGACTTTGTTCTTTCTGCTTTGGGTTGCTTTGGCTATTCAGACTCGCTGTTTGGTTCCATCTGAATTTTAGAATAGTTGTTTTCTAATTCTGTGAAAATTTTCTAACTTCTATGGAAAATGAGGTTGGCAGTTTGATAGGACAGCATTGATTCTGTAAATTGCTTTGGGCAGTATAGCCATTTTTTAACTATATTGATTCTTCCAATCCATGAACATGGAATGTTTTTCCATTTTTTGGTTTCATCCCTGATTTCTTTCTGCCATGTTTTGTAGTTCTCCTTGTAGAGATCTTTCTCCTCCTTGGTTAGGTGTATTCGTAAGTATTTCAGTTTTTTTTAATGGCTATTGTAAATGGTATTGGGTTCTTGATTTGCTCTCAGCTTGAACGTTATTGGTGTATAGAAATGCTCCTAATTTTTGTGCATTGATTTTGTATCCTGAAACTTGACTAAAGTTGTTTATCAGGCTAGGAGCTTTTGGCAGAGTCTTTGGGGTTTTCTAGGTGTAAAATCATATCAGCGAAGAGAGCTAGTTTGATTTCTTTTCCCAATTGGGTGCCTTTTATTTATTTCTCTTGCCTGATTGCTCTAAGTTGAATGAGAGTGATGAGACTGGGCATCCTCGAGATTCCAGTTCTCAAAAGGAATAGTTCCAGCTTTTGCTCATTCAGTATGATGTCTGTGGGTCAGTTGTAGATGGCTCGTATTATTTTGAGGTATGTTCCTTTGATGCCTCGTCTGTTGAGGACTTTTATCATGAGGGAAGTTGGATTTTATCCCTATTCAATAAATGATGTTGGGATAACTGGCTAGCCATATGCAGAAGAATGAAACTGGACCCCCCCCACCTTTCACCATATATGAAAATTAACTCAAGATGGATTAAAGATTTAAATGTAAGACCTCAAACTATAACAATCCTAGAAGAAAACCTAGGAAATACCCTTATCAACTTCAGCCTTGGCAAAGAACTTTTGGCTAAATCCCCAAAGGCAATTGCAACAAAACAAAAATTGGCAAGTCGGGGCCTAATTAAACTAAAGCACTCTGCATAGCAAAAGACACTATCAACAGAGTAAACAGACAACATACAGAATTGGAGAAAATATTTGCAAACTAGACATCCAACAAAGATCCAGAATCAATAAGGAACTTAACAAGCAAAAAACAACCCCATTAAAAAATGGGTGAAGGGCATGAACAGATGCTTCTCAAAAGAAGACATACAGGCAACCAACAAACATATGAAAAAATGCTCATCACTAATCATCAGAGAAACGCAAATCAAAACCACAATGAGATACCATCTCACACCAGTTAGAATGGCTATTGTAAAGAAGTCTAGTAGCATGCCAGTAAGGCTTCAGAGAAAAGAGAACATTTATACACTGTTGGTGGGAATGTAAATTAGTTCAGTTACTGTGGAAAGCAGTTTGGAGATTTCTCAAATGACTTTAAACAGATCTACCATTCAGCAATCCCATTACTGGGTCTATACCCAAAAGAAAAGAAATCCTTCTACCAAAAGCACATATGGTCATCACAGTGCTATTCACAGTAGCAAAGACAGATCAACCTGGCTGCCCATCAACAGTGGACTGGATAAAGAAAATGTGGTACATATAAATCATGGAGTACTATGCAGCCCTAAAAAGAACAAAATCATGTCCTTTGCAGCCAGCCACGTGGATGCAGCTGGAAGCCATAATCTAAGCAAATTAAGAACAAAAGGTACCAAGTACTGCCTGTTTTCACAAATGGGAACTAAACATTGAGTACCTGAGGATGCAAAGGTGGGAACAACAGACACTGCAGACTAGAACACTGTATGGGTGAGGAGGGCAGAAGGATAGGTTGAAAAACTACCTATTGGGTACTATGCTCACTACATGGGTGATGGGATCTGTACCTCAAACCTCAGCATCACACAATATACCCTTGTCACAAACCTGCACATTTACCCATTGTTTCTAAATGAAAAGTTGAAAATATTTTTTATTAAAAAAAAAGTGCTTCTCAATAATTGCACTGGTTTCATTTTGCCTTAATTTGGGGTTTCATTGTAGTATCCCACTTGTGTGTGTAAGTTCTTTAAAGCAGGGGAGAAATCCTAATCATCACCAGACCCTCCACGGTATGGTGCTTAAATTTACTGAATTATATCTACACCGGTATATAAACCAGGCTCTAAGTGCTGGGAATAACCATGAATTTTAAAAATACAAAAATCTTTGCCTTCATGGGAAACTCTGTGACCAAAATAATGAGAACTGCTGAATTGGGAGAAGCCTTGAGAAAGGGCAAACCCTACCTGGAACAAAAAGACTCAGACTAAAGGAACATTGTTTCTCCACAACCAAAGAAAGAAAAATTAGTAGCTTGTGGGGCAAGGCAGAAGAGTAGAAATTATATGTCAGGGTGAACTTGAATGCAGAACTGGGGTGTGCTATTTTAAAAACCTGTTACATTAACCTGTGCTAAAATCCCTAACAAAATACTTGTAATTGCAGGCACTCCCCAACTTGGTCCCATAGTAACTCAGTGGCAGTTTCCTACAGAAACCAAGAAGTATTTCCTCCTTGCCCTATGCTGTTCCCTAAACATAACAGTGCATGTTCACCCCTCTCTACCTTTGCATTTGCTGTCCCCTCACCCTGAAAACTTCCATGTATTGAACTTTCATTTATTTTGAAGTCAGCAATGAGTTGCAGTTGGAAAAAAGACACATTCCCAGTGCTTTCTCAATGCCTTTAAGCTGCAGACTATTTTGTCTCTAAGCCAGACAGTAATTTATGATTCACTCATTCTGCAACTGAAATAAAATGGAAGGGAAAACAAGCAAAGGAGAAAAAGATGAGGTTTGTGGAAAATGGTGATCAATTAGTTTGCTTTTGTGAGGGATACTACAACGTTTTGTTGTTGTGTTTTGTTTATAAGGAAGGGAATATATTCCAAGTTTTAAATAAATAGCTATTAACTTCAGGAATGCAACTATTTTGGAAGCTAAGGATCACCAGTTTCTACCAGTATATAAATGCATTTTAAGGTGTGACTAATGTACTAAAAATTGTTTCTGTGGGGAGAGAAAACCACAACACAGTGAAGAGGGAGAACTAATGTGGGAGATACACCCCTCCCACAGATAGTAATGGTGGAAAGTTACTTAATCTATGGAGACTACTGGGGCATCTTATTTAGGGGTCGAGTCTGGCTCCTCATAGTAATGCCAAAGTAGAGAATACTCATTGCTGATACATCAAAGACTGAGCATTTTTCTCAACAAGATCAGCGGCTTTAAATATTTGCTAACACCACCTGTTTCAAAGAATTCTCATTTTTCCCCCTATCAACTGTAAAAAGATTTAAGGATGTGGCTATGTGTATAGGAGTGAGAGCTTACTAGCTTGCAAAATTTATTAAATCCTTAATTGTGCAGCTTGTATTAACATCACTGGTAACATTACTGAAGGTTTGCTATCTACCTGGCACTGTAGGTGCTTTAGATACATCCCCTCATTTACTGTCCACAATATCCCTATGAGGGAAATACCGTTGTTAGCTCTTAACTTTCCACAAGGAAACCAAGGCACAGAAAGGTTAGGTAACCACAGTCACACAGCTATGAGATAATGGTGGAGCCATGGTATGTCTATGCTTAATCCTGTACTCTGCTGCCTCTCCCAGCTTAATGTTTGGGAACACCTTCTAGATGGGCCTTGAGACCAGACTCCACATAAATGTCTGTATGTAGAGGCCTGATAATTGTAACTCAGTCAAAAGTCTAGCCTACTCCCCTGCTAGTGATCTCAGTTACTAGTGAAATAACTATAGTTTGCATGAGTGGAATAGAGAGAAACCTTTCACATGGAAGAAGAAACCAAGGTGATCACATCCTGCTTTGCCTCTTCTGGGCTTTGAGCAGAATGGCTGGTATCTTGACAAGTGATTTTCCCAGTGAATATAATCTTACCTGTATTCCTTCCAGTACATACAACAGCTAAATATTCGTATCTAGGAATAACATAGTCCTGGGAGTGGTTCAATTCACACTCCCCATGTTTAAGTCTGAAAATATCCTGTATTATAATCTGTCATAATCATCCTGGAGCCACATTTTTAACAGTGTGAAGTCTTTTCCAGAATAAAGACCCTGAAATCTTTCAAAGGTTCTTCAGAATCACACATACGACATATATGTGGCATATGTGTCATATATATGTTTTATGTGTGTGTGTGTATGTAAAACTAAGACACTCAGTTTCTCAGCTATACAGAGGTCCTTAATGAGTCCACAAATCTTAAATTTTAAAAATTGTCATCAAAAGGAACTGGAATACCCTTTAGTTTTGGAATCATATTTTACGTTTTTCTGAGAGGCTTGTCAGACTCAGATTTCTATTTATTTGAGATTTGCTGAGTCTTGTAACCACAGCACTTAATGATACTTAAGGTACATGTTAAGACTCAGCATGGTCTGTTTGTAAAAAGTGTTCCTCATATAACTCAGTTGAGACAAATTCTATAAATATAAGGACAATCTGCCACGTGGTAGCCACACCTGAAATCCTAAGCCCTTTAGAAGGCCAAGACAAGATTACAGGAGCCCAGGCCTTCAAGACCAGCCTCATCAACATAGTAAGACCTCCTCTCTACAATTTTTTTTTTAATTAGCCAGGTGTGGTGGCACACACCTGTAGTCCTAACTATTCAGGAGGCTGAGGTGGCAGGATCACTTGAGTCTAGGAGTTCTAGGCTGCAAGTGAGCTATGATTGCACCACTGCACTCCAGCCTGGACAACAGAGCAAGACCCTGCCTCTAAAATATAAATATACGTGGAGAATCATGAAATCTGTATTAGGTCATTTTCCTAGAATTGAAAATGCTCTCCTAACTTGATAGGCTTTATGCTTAATTTAATGTAACAGTTTCTTTTTGCTGCCTGTTTTGCTTCACCTTTCAATAATTTCTCATGTACAAATAGTTAATATTTATAGCTTGAGGGGTTGCCTTTATAGTGGGAATAAAAGGCACATTATATGTTACACCATCATGCCACCTCATCTCTGTTAAAAGCGGTCTAATTTCATGATTTTGGCAACATTTTTTTTTTTTTTTTTTTTTTTTTTGGAGGCAGAGTCTCGCTCTGTCGCCCAGGCTGGAGTGCAGTGGCCAGACCTCAGCTCACTGCAAGCTCCGCCTCCCGGGTTTACGCCATTCTCCTGTCTCAGTCTCCCGAGTAGCTGGGACTACAGGCGCCCGCCACCTCGCCCGGCTAGCTTTTGTATTTTTTAGTAGAGACGGGGTTTCACCAGGTTAGCCAGGATGGTCTCGATCTCCTGACCTCGTGATCCGCCCGTCTTGGCCTCCCAAAGTGCTGGGATTACACGCTTAAGCCACCGCGCCCGGCCGGCAACATTCTTAATGCTCAACAAACCAATGAGATCATTGAATTGAATAGCCATGTCAATCACAACTCATCTTTACACTTTCACTAGCCAGATTTTACAACCTGGTCTCTGCTTTGGTAAATATTTGATCACCCATATGCCTTTAACTTTATTGCTTAGAACTTGCCCCAAGTTTTTGCTTTTAACCTTTGTCCTACTTTTTGGTTGTCACTATACAGGCTGAGCTTTCAGTAAACTGTATGCTGTTCAGATTCTTGCATAACATTCTAGTTTAGAACACAGTAGTCTTTGTTGCAGCGGGACAAGCTAAAGAATGTTCTCATTTATATGGTGGCAGAAAACTCAAACTTACCTAGGTATGTATATCATACTGCTATACATCTTTTTAAAATTTTAAGTCAGCTCTTAATTACTCATGGCATTGCGAAAAGTTTGACTACAACAAAATGATGAATGCATTATTTGTTTTGGAAATGTAATCCAAAAATACGCTCAAGTCAACACATGGTTTTATCCTCAAAAATAATTCAGTAACTAATGCAGGCTCTTTGTCAGCTCTCAACTGAACTAGGGCGATGGGAAGAGGGACCCAGTTTATAACAGTCTGGCTGACCCTTGGTGAGTGGCCATTTGTCAAATGAAGCATTAAAGATAGATTTTAATCCACTAGATCTTTTTTTAAAGACTTGAAGATCCTCCAGCTGGAATGTCAGTGTGCCCAGGTATGCAACTCACTATTCACAAAAGAACTTTCTTTCAAGATCTTTGCCTTCCAAAAGCAATTCACAAACTCCTCTTCCTCTTTGTACCCTGTGTCAAGGCTTCCTGAGTACCATTTCAACAGAGAACTTATTTATAACTGCAATATATCTAAAAATCATAGTCCAAAATCTTTCAGGCAGACAAATGCCATTGATCTCAATGTCATATTCAGGAAGTCACTGATCCAAGTGCCATATTCCGCAAATTCCCAGGCATAATCGAACTTGCTAGAAAACCGAAAAGGGAAAACCTGGGAATTGGGCCAAGATCCTTGGTGTCATTGTACAACATTCAAGCCAACTCTGGTTTCAACATTCTTTTGAGATTGTTAATCCATGATTGGAATGCATTCCACAGTGCTTGGCCACAGATTGTCACACAAGAAATACACTGCAGAATTGTGCTTGCATATTGCTGGCTTTTTGCAATAGGGAAATATAACCCTTAGTAGGAAAGTCTGTTTTGTCTTTTTAATTTGTTATGAAATCTCTGTGGAAGTATTACCAAGTAGTAGACATAAAACTGGATTAGGATGATCTATCATATATAATCTTGAGCTAATCCCTAATCTTCTAACTACCCTACCTGTTTCCCAAGGTTGTTGTAAAGAATTAATAAGACAACATTTTAGGTAAGGTATCACTGTTGTGATAAGCACAAGGAAGATATAACTCAAAGCATATGGACAAATGATAAGCTTCAACAGTAAGCTTTACCAAGTGAGTGATAGTATCCTAAATAATCTGTTAATACGATACAATCTCAAAAATGCAACAGGATCTTTTTTGGAACTGGGCAAGCTATGTCTTAAATTTGTATAGAAAAAATAAGAATATTCAGGAAATTTCCAAGAGGGAGAGAAGAGTAATGAGGACAATTGGCCAACTAGATAGTAAAACATAGTATAATGCTGTTGTGATCAAAACACTAGAGTAATAGTGTATGAAGAGACAAGAGAGACCAACAGAATAGATGAGAAAGCTGAGAAATATATCAGATACATAGCCAATTTTAGTATATGATAAACGCATTTCAAATCATTTATAAGAAGAGTCTAAGATAAAAATCAGTGAGGTACCACTTTTTATCTATAAGAGTGACAAAGTTCTAAAGGCTTCATAACATGCTGTGTTGGTGAGAGTACAAGAAAAGTTACTCCCAAACATTTGCTGGTGGAAATATGAGTAGGTACAACATTTTTGGAGGGTAGTCTGGCAATATCTATCAAAGCTGAAAATGCCCATACCCTTTAACCTAACCATTCTGCTTCTACAAATCTGTCCTTCAAATATTACCACTCCTGAAAAATGACTTACATATAAAGTAATTAGTTACAGAATTGTTAGTGACAGCAAAAGATTAAAAGCAATGTAAATTCCATTGATCGAGAATAGCTAAAGAAATAATGGTACCTCTATAAAGTGGAATTGTGTATAGCCTAAAGATTAAAGAAAGATAAGGCAGTTCTATATGTACAGGTATGGCACAGTCCCCAAGCTGTATGAAAACCCAAATGCAAAACAGGATGTATAGATTGTAGAGTGTTTAGAATGTATGCCATTTATAGGCAGTTAGGAAGACATAGGATATAATACCTCTGAAAGATGAAACAAGAAATTAGTCTTAGCAGTTACCTCTGCAAAAGAGAATTAGATAACTGAGGGACAGGAGTAGAAGGTATGCTTATTTTAGCTATATACACTTTTTTTGTGTGCCTTTTGAATATTTAATTGCATGAGTTACCTATTCAAAACTGTGTATTATCTTTTAAGAAACAAAAAAGCATTCGTAGCAGAAATAACAGGAATAATCTCTGGCCGGGCGCGGTGGCTCAAGCCTGTAATCCCAGCACTTTGGGAGGCTGAGACGGGCGGATCATGAGGTCAGGAGATCGAGACTATCCTGGCTAACACAGTGAAACCCCGTCTCTACTAAAAAATACAAAAAACTAGCCGGGCGAGGTGGCAGGTGCCTGTAGTCCCAACTACTCGGGAGGCTGAGGCAAGAGAATGGTGTAAACCCGGGAGGTGGAGCTTGCAGTGAGCTGAGATCCGGCCACTGCACTCCAGCCTGGGTGACAGAGCGAGACTCTGTCTCAAAAAAA
>NW_016814053.1:4663880-4689442 GCF_001698545.2 Rhinopithecus bieti | reverse complement strand
AAAAAAAAAAAAAAAAAAAAAGGAATAATCTCTGATAATTTTACATACTAGTCTACATACCAAGGAACTTAAATGTTCCTTATTCTTTTGAGAGTATTGAGCAATATTAACATGTTTACTAACCCAGAGGCAGATAGGAGATTGTAGGATGTGAGATTAGGAAAGAAATGCCTTACTCAGAATTAGAGGAATAAAGGATCAATCTTTAAAAGTAGGATGATTTAACTATCTGTCCCCATGCTTTTCTTCAGAAAGGCTGAAAAGAAAAGCCTTTGACTGCACTTCTCCTTATAGCTCAAGGTTCATATTCCTTAGATGAGCCATTGTTTTGTAAAACACACTAATGAGTTTTGAGATAGGGCAGGGCAGGTCTGGAAAAAAAGAATCAAAATAGTTCTGCACTGGCTATTATTAAAAAGTCAAAAAATAACATGCTGGTGAGGTTGTGGAGAAAAAGGAATGCGTACACACTTTTGGTGGGAGTGTAAATTAGTTCAACCATTTTGGAAGACAACATTTAGGTCCTGAAAGACCTAAAGACAGAACTACCATTTGACCCAGCAATTCCCGTTACTGGGTATATACCCAAAGAAATATAAATCATTCTATCATGAAGACACATGCATGTGTCTGTTCAGTGCAGCAGTGTTCACAATAGCAAAGATGTGGAATCAACCTAAATGCCCATCAATGATAGACTGGATAAAGAAAATGTAGTACATATATACCATGGAATACCATGCAGCCATAAAAAAGAATGAGATCATGTCCTTTGCAGGTACATGAACGGAGCTAGAGACCATTATCCTTAGCAAACTAATGCAGCAACAGAAAAACCAAATACAACATGTTCTCATAAGTGCGAGCTAAATGATGAGAATACATGGACACACACAGAGGAACAACACACACCGGGGCCTATCGGAGGGTGGAGGGTGAGGGTGGGAGGAGGGAGAGCATCAGGAAAAGTAACTAATAGGAACTGGGTTTAATACCTGGGTGATGAAACAATCTGTACCAACAAACCCACATGACACAGGTTTACTTTGTAACAAACCTGCACGTGTACCCCAAACTTAAAAATAGTTCTGCATATAAAGAAAGAAGTAAAGTGAAGAGTAGAGAATCACAGAAGCAGTTAAGTTTATCCTGGCTAACACGGTGAAACCCCGTCTCTACTAAAAATACAAAAAACTAGCCGGGCGTGGTGGCGGGCGCCTGTAGTCCCAGCTACTCGGAGGCTGAGGCGGGAGAATGGCGTGAACCTGGGAGGCGGAGCTTGCAGTGAGCCGAGATCGCACCACTGCACTCCAGCCTGGGTGACACAGCGAGACTCTGTCTCAAAAAAAAAAAAAAAAAAAAAAGGAACATGTGAAAAGAAAAAAGCTGTGAGAAGGGAAAAGGAAACCAAGCAGCCTTCAGTAAAGTTTGTTTCATACACAAATGCCTTGTGTGAGTATTATTATTGTTTTGAGGGGGGCTGAGGGGGGAAAGGCTGAGAGTCCTCAGTTGGGACAAAGCAATGCAGGAGAGTAACAGCACATGGGGAGGCACAGTGGCACACATCTGTAGTCTCACCTACTTGGGAGGCTGAGGCAAGAGGATTGCTTGAGCCCAGGATCTTAAGTCCAGCCTGGGGAATACAGACTCAATCTCTAAAATAAATACAAATTCTCCAAATACTGAGGTAACTGGAAAATGCATAAATCACCCAGATTTTCCTGAGGAGGGACACAAGAGTTCAAGCTAATTTTCTTTGAATTTCAAAGGAAAAGGTGCTTCAGCTGACATCTGGGTCATACATTCCTCCATTCAAGACCTGTGTCATGAGACTAGAAATAGGCAACACACTTTAAAGAAGTTCAAGCTAACCGAGTCTCCAATGCGTGGTCAGAAAATTCGGCTTCTCAAGACTTCCAGTTTCTCCTGAGATTTTTTAAATACTTGCTTCCTCCAAAGACCTTTCTAAGAATTTGCTCACTCAATCAAATTTACAAGAAAAAAACAACCCCATCAAAAAGTGGGCAAAGGATATGAACAGACATTTCTCAAAAGAAGACATTCATACAGCCAACAGACACATGAAAAAATGCTCATCATCACTCGCCATCAGAGAAATGCAAATCAAAACCACAATGAGATACCATCTCACACCAGTTAGAATGGCAATCATTAAAAAATCAGGAAACAACAGGTGCTGGAGAGGATGTGGAGAAATAGGAACACTTTTACACTGTTGGTGGGACTGTAAACTAGTTCAACCATTGTGGAAAACAGTGTGGCGATTCCTCAAGGATCTAGAACTAGAAATACCATTTGACCCAGCCATCCCATTACTGGGGATATACACAAAGGATTATAAATCATGCTGCTATAAAGACACATGCACACGTGTGTTTATTGAGGCACTATTCACAATAGCAAAGACTTGGAATCAACCCAAATGTCCATCAATGATAGACTGGATTAAGAAAATGTGGCACATATACACCATGGAATACTATGCAGCCATAAAAAAAGGATGAGTTCATGTCCTTTGTAGGGACATGGATGCAGCTGGAAACCATCATTCTCAGCAAACTATCGCAAGAACAGAAAACCAAATACTGCATGTTCTCACTCATAGGTGGGAATTGAACAATGAGATCACTTGGACACAGGAAGGGGAACATCACACACCGCATCCTATTGTGGGGAGGGGGCAGTGGGGAGGGATAGCATTAGGAGATATACCTAATGTAAATGACAAGTTAATGGGTGCAGCACACCAACATGGCACATGTATACATATATAACAAACCTGCACGTTGTGCACATGTACCCTAGAACTGAAAGTATAATTTAAAAAAAAAGAATTTGCTCATAAAAATCTTCCCATGTTTTTGTCTAGTACTTTTATGAATTAGTTTGTTTACAGTTAAATCTTTATCTCAAATTTATTTTGGTATTGTTAACCTTAAATAATGAGATTCAAAAAATAAGATTAACTATGGAGTTTATTCAAGCACAAGTCTTGATGACCATCCAGGAAACACAGACTCCAAAAGAATGGGTCAGCATCCCAAAGTGAGAAAGTTAAGATTTCTCTTATATAGGCAGAGATAGAGATTTTTTTATTTTTTTATTTTATTTTTTTTTTTTTGAGACGGAGTCTCGCTCTGTCGCCCAGGCTGGAATGCAGTGGCCAGATCTCAGCTCACTGCAAGCTCCGCCTCCCGGGTTTACACCATTCTCCTGCCTCAGCCTCCCAAGTAGCTGGGACTACAGGCGCCCGCCACCTCGCCCGGCTAGTTTTTTGTATTTTTTAGTAGAGACGGGGTTTCACTGTGTTAGCCAGGATGGTCTCGATCTCCTGACCTCGTGATCCGCCCGTCTCGGCCTCCCAAAGTGCTGAGATTACAAGAGATAGAGATGTTTAACCCTTTTCCCATTTGCCCCAAAAATACTCACCAGCAGTGTTCGTGGTTACAGTTTTACCCCGGAAAATTTTGCCACAGAATATCTCTTTTATTATTATTTTTGCATCACTCTAGTATATCGACTTTGGAAACAAAAGACATCATTCTATTTACAGCACTCTGTTTTTAGTAGTGGTGTTTTCATTTATAAAATGCAGTCATCCTCAGTCACTGAAAATTTCAAATCCTAGAAAACGTAGCATTCCTATATGTGATGTTAACATCATTCTCAAACTGTTGTTGGCCAAAGATTAATCTGATGAATGATTTTTCCAAAATAGACAATTCTAATGATTCAGACAATTCTGAATTTCTGTTTAGAAATAACTCCAAGAAGTGTTTTAATATTTTATTTTCACATTGAAAATCAGATTTGCTTCAGCCTCAAAGAGTGTGTTTATATAAAATTAAGTGAGTCCTGGCAGTGAGCCACACTTGTTTTTTCAAAACGGGAAAAGGGTTAACAGGGTTTCAACAGTCTCCATACAAAGTCAATACATACATTATAGTGATTTGACTGGTTACAGCTTGCTATATTCCAATGAAGATTGCTTTCACATCCTATAAGGAGGGGTAATGGTCTTGAGGGGTTTGATCTCTGATGCTATTTGACCTTTCCCAATCATTTACAGGACAAGAATTTGGAAGATATTTAATCTATAATCAAAGAAAGAGAAGTTGCAGTTGCATGCTGTGACTCAGGCCACATAGTCACATTGCTCCCGAGTCTCAAAATAATTTAAAGTTCTAACAGCTTTAGGTTTGAATTATTTAACGGTATACAGAGTGAAGTAGGGGGACACAATCTCATATTTTTAAGATAGTCACTCAGGTCAGGCACAGTGGCTCACGCCTGTAATCTCAACACTTTGGGAGGCTGAGGCGGAAGGATTGCTTGAGCCCAGGGGTTCAAGACTAGCCTAGGCAACATGGTGAAACCTTGTCTCTACAAAAATTAGCTGGGCTTGGTGGTACACAACTTTAGTCTCAGCTACTCGGGAGGCTGAGGTGGGAGGATCGCTTGAGCCTAGGAAGTTGAGGCTGCAGTGAGCCATGATTACACCACTGCACTCCAGCCTAGATGAAAGAGTTAGACTGTCAAAAAATAAAGTTCACTCAGGTAACTGTCCAACCATTTTTTCTCCATACATACATAAAGAAACAATCATTTTTTAACTGAATAATCTTTATTTCCCAAAAGCAAGGCATAAATTTCTCTTTGTAAAGTAACATACATTTTCCTTGTGAAGGTATCTCCTCTGTTGTACCATGATAAGGAGAACAACTTTATCACCAGGGACAGAAAATCAGCACCAAAATAAATCTGCACAAACAGGCCAGGCTCAGTGGCTCACATTTGTGATCCCAGCACTTTGGGAGGCTGAGGCAGGTAGAGGTCAGGAGTTTGAGACCAGCCTGGCCAACATGACAAAACCCTGTCTCTACTAAAAATACAAAAATTACCTGGACGTGGTGGTGGGCACCTGTAATCCCAGCAACTTGGGAGGCTGAGGCAGGAGAATCACTTAAACCCAGGAGGCAGAGGTTTGCAGTGAGCCGAGATTGTGCCATTGCACTCCAGCCAGGGCAACAAGAGTAAAACTGTCTCAGAAAAAAAAAAAAAAAAAAAAGTCTGCACAAACAGACCTTACTAAAATAACTCTCATCTTTCTTTAGTTCCCCATATGTTTTCTAGTCACCTTTTCACAATTCGTCATCTGTAGAAGCCCAACTCCCTTTTTCATCTAATCACTTCACAATGTATCACTCTTTGTTAAAATGGTATATAAACTTCTAAGTCTTACTGCAGTTTTGGGTTTTCTCTCCTTTTCTGTGAAGCCCTCATGCACATAAAAATATTAACATCAATAAAATGTGTATGCCTTTCTCTTGTTAATCTGTCTATTCACAGTTTAATTCAAAGGCCTCAGCTACTAAACCTAAGAAGGTAAAAGAAAACTTTTCCCTCCTCTACATATTTGTAAGTGCTACTGGTCTGTGGGGTTTTTTGTTACCTTTGTTGAGTTTTGAAATCAATTATAGGCTGGATTCGTCATGAGAGCCTTGAGGCTTTTCTTTTCGGCATACTCTAGAACATTTGATTTTATCTGTTATTTAAATGTTAGTAGAATGTACTAGTAAAATTATCTGTGACTGGGGCATTGTTTATGTTTGGTAAGGAGGCTGACAACTTTCCACATTTCTCTCACAACGAATGCTGTATTTTGATTGTCTATCTCTTGTGAGGACAACACTGGCAATTAATATCTACTAGAAAATCATCCACTTTAATCATAGAAACTATTTTGCCTAGCACTAAGTAAAATTAGCTTCAGTCTGCTAATTTTCCCTATATCTGTGGTAATTAACCTATTTCTATTGCCTATTTTTAGTATATTTGTTTTCTTCTTTTGAAACAATGAAGATAACCTTTTTTTTTTTAGCTTTTGGTTTTATTTATTAGTACTATTTTCTGTTTTCTGGTTTTAAGTAACTACTTTTATCTTTATGCATTTCTCTCTTTTGCTGTATTAGGTGCAATAATGCCAGTTCATGCCCACTGTAGCATTCAGAAACTGTTTAAATAAAAATTAATGTGCTATCTTTATTCTCCTCCATATGAAGAATTTTTAAAAATTAAAGGAGAATTAAATTTGGTGAGCAAAGGTGGAATGAAGTCCTTAATTTTCTTTCTTTAGGTAAGTATAATTACAAGTTTAACTGTCTAGGGCTTGAGGTTCTGGAATTGTTGATTATTTTTTTTGAAGCAACACATACCTAATGTGACAATAGCAATTTTGGGAGTTTTCTGGGTTTTGAGTCAGGGTCTGTCTTTGTCACCGAGCTGTAGTGCAGTGGTGTGATCTTGGCTCACTGCAGCCTCGACTTCCTGGGCTCAAGAGATTCTCCTGCCTCAGCCCCCCAAGTAGCTTGGACTACAGACATGCACCACCATGCCCAGCTAATTTTTGTCTTTTTAGTAGAGATGGGGTTTCACCATGTTGGCCAGGATGGTCTTGATCTCTTGACTTCGTGATCTGCCCTCCTCAGCCTCTCAAAGTACTGGAACTACAGGCATGCGCCACCATGCCTGGCTAACTTTTGTATTTTTAGTAGAGATGAGGTTTCTCCATGTTGCCCACATTGGTCTTGAACTCCTGGACTCAAGTAATCTGAGTCCAAATTTGGCCTTCCAAAGTGCTCGGATTACAGGCATAAGCCACCACACTCATTTAAAAATGGGAGTTTTTTTAATGCCCATTTAATTGACTTTCCTTAAGCTGGCCTTCCTCTGCAACCACCCCCCTCCTTTTTTTTTTTTTTTTTTTTTTGAGATGGAGTTTCGCTCTTGTTGCCCAGGCTGGAGTGCAATGGTGCAACTTCAGCTCATTGCAACCTCTGCCTCCTGGGTTCAAGCGATTCTCCTTCCTCAGCTTCCCAAGTAGCTGGAATTACAGAAGCCTGCCACCACGCCAGCTAATTGTATTTTTAGTAGAGATGGGGTTTCACCATGTTGGCCAAGCTAGTCTCCAACTCCTGACCTCAGGTGATCCAAACCCCTCAGCCTCCCATAGTGCTGGGATTATAGGCATGAGCCACGGCGCCTGGCATCCCTTAATTTTTAATAAATTATTATACAATAGCTCAGGCTATAATATGAAGATCAAGGAAAAACACATCCCCAGCTTCTCTCCCTGTCCAAAGTTGCTTTATCTACTAATTTAATTGTTTAAATATTTAGCAAGTGTAGAGACCAAGGGAAAGATTCCCCTTTACCCTCTATAAATGTTCACTGAAAATGAATGCAGATAAGCAGATTATTAGGAGAAAAAGGTATATGTGTTTATTTAATATGCATAAACACAGGGAAATTGCAGGAGAATGATTAACAACCTAATGAGGTCCATATGCTTATATACCCTTCTTCATAGGGGAAAGGAGATGGGGGAAATACAGCCATTTTGAGGGGTAGTGTCTTAGTCCATTTGTGTTGCTATAAAGGTATACCCAAGGCTGAGTAATTTATAAAGAAAAGAGGTTTATTTGGCTTACAATTCTGCAGGCTGTACAAGAAGCATGGCACTGGTACCTGCTTAGCTTCTGGTGAGGGCCTCAGGCTGCTTCCACTCATGGTGAAAGGCAAAGGAAAACCAGTGTGCAGGGATCATATGATGAGAGAGGAAGCAAGGAAGATGGGAGGGATATGCCAGGCTCTTTTGAACAACTAGCTCTTGGGGAAACTCTCTTGAAGGCTAATAGAGTGAGAACTCACTCTTTACCTCAAGGACAGCACCAAGCCATTCATGAGGGATCCATCCCATGACCCAGACACCTCCCATTAGACCCTACCTCCATCATTGGGGATAAAATTTCAAAATGAAGGTCAGGCACGGTGGCTCATGCCTGTAATCCCAGCACTTTGGGAGGCCGAGGCGGGCAGATCTCCTGAGGTCAGGAGTTCGAGAGCAGCCTGGCCAACATGGTGAAATCCTGTCCATACTAAAAATACAAAAATTAGCCGGGCATGGTGTTGTGCGCCTGTAGTCCCAGCTACTCAGGAGGCTGAGGCAAGAGAATTGCTCAAACTTAGGAGATGGAGGTTGCAGTGAGCCAAGATTATGCCACTGCAGTCTAGCCTGAGCAACAAGTGAGACTCTGTGTCCAAAAAAAAAAATCAACATGAAGTTGGGAGGGTCAAATATCCAAACTATAGTAGGTAATAAATGATTTTTAGGGGAAATGAATGGGTCCAATGCTCAGACAATGACTACCAAATAATTATTTTGGGAAATTGAATGGAACCAGAGAACGGAGAATAGTTTGGAAAAAAAGTTCAGCTGAGCTCTAGATGTGGTGTTTAATTTTCAGCCTCTTCCTTGGTGATACGAGTTTTAATCTCTGGTTTATGAAATTTCAGGGAGGGGATCAAAGACAACTGTGTTTCTCTTTCATGGGTCCAGTTTCTAGGTAGATAAGGGAACTTCCCAGAACAGCTACATCCTGTGCTTTGGGAGAGAGAGAGACTATTGAAAGAGAAGCGGGCAGGGAGGTCAGAGAGAGACCTTGAGCCTGCTTCTTTCATTCAGCATGTCAAAGTGTCATATTTTAGGGATCTTTCTCTGAACCCCAACACAAGCATTCCTTGTTTGTATGTGGTTTTCATCTTATGGGTCAGTTAGTTCCATTCCAGTTTGGTTCAATTCAATCCAACAGTAATTTCCTATGTGCTTGCAGTTGTCCGAGGTGATAGAGAAAACTCAATAAGCCAAGCCTCTCTCCTTCCACCTCCCCGCTCCCACCTTAGGAGCTCACAGTCTGTTCTGTTGGTGCGGCTCAATTAGACTACAGAAATAAGTGTCACGAAGCAGAAAAACAAGGAAGAAAGATGGCTTAACCCAGATCACTTGCCATAACTGCAAAAACAAGGAACAAAAGTTAAGCTGGTTAATATGCATGCTCAGTAGTCAGAAGAATCCTTACAACAATATTACTTGTACCAACTCTCATTAGCCTGAATGAAGCTCTTGTTTGACTCTAAATCCTGCTAGTACTGAGTACCCAGATTGTATTTCCCAGGAAGAAGCCTTGGTCCTTTGTGCTGTGCCAAGGAGAGTTAAAGGTGAGAAGGCCTCCATTTCCCCAGAACTTCTCTCAATTCTTGATGCCAATAGATCCTGGGAGTTGTAGAACCAGTTTATATATTAGGTTGGTGCAAAAGTAATTGCAGTTTTTGCCATTGAAGGTAAACTTTTGCACCAATCTAATACAGGATAACAAAAGGGTTTAATTACCTTCAATATTTTTATTTCTCACAAATGCAAAATATCTTCAAGTATTTCAATTCTCAACATTCCACATAGAAGCTAGAAGAGTTTGCAAGTAATATATACACATATAAGGTGAGTTTAGGCTGGGCACAGTGGCTCAAACCTGTAATCCCAGCACTTTGGGAGGCCAATGCAGGAGGATCACTTGAGTCTAAGAGTTCAAGATCACCTGGGCAACACAGTGAGACCTCGTCTCTACAAAGAAAAAAGGCAAGTGTGGTGGTACCCACAAGTAATTCCAGCTACTCGGGAGGCTGAGGTAGGAGGATCACTTGAGCCTGGGAGATCAATGTTACAGTGGGCTGTGATCGCACAACTGCACTCCAGCCTGAGTGACATAGCAAGACTCTGTCTCAAAATAAATAAATAAATAAAAGGGTTTGGATGCTAGACCACCTAAATTATGAATATCTATTATAGGCCAGGCACAATGGCTCATGCCTTAATCCCAGCACTTTGGGAGGCCAAGGCAGGTGGATCACTTGAGCCTAGGAGTTTGAGACCAGCCTGGGCAACATGGCAAATCCCCACCTCTTAAAAAAAAAATTAAAAACTTAGCCAGGCATGGTGACACATACCTGTAATCCCAGCTACTCGGGAGGCTGAGGTGGGAGGATCACCTGAGCCCGGAAAGTTGAGGATGCACTGAGCAGATGTCTTGCCACTGCACTCCAGCCTGGGCAACAGAGCAAGTCCTTGTCTCAAAAAAAAAAAAAAAAAAAAAAAAAAAAAAAAAAAGTTTTTTTAAATATTTAAAATTTCACTTTGTTAATTTGGGCTCATCACTTGAGAATCATATCTCTCAAGTAATGATTTTGCCAGCCAGTGAGCTTACACTTCCAGGTTTCTGCTGCTACACACTTTTTTAGATAGTCTTTTGTGCTTCTCCAGACTCAAAGAATTGCACAGGATAGGGTCAGAAGCAATCATTGTAACCAGGCTTTCCTCTAATTTAAAGAACATACATTAATCTTAACGAAATGGCTAACCAACCAGCTATGGTCCTCTTAATTGCTGAATAACCCAGTACACAGACCTCCATCCTGCCATTTAAATAAGAGGTATTAAGAAAAGTTTTGTCAGATCATGTGACAGTTAATTTGATGTGTCACCTTGACTCGATCATGGAATGCCCAAATATCTGGTCAAATATGACTCCTGGGGTGTGCCTGTGAGGGTATTTCCAGAAGAGATTTGCATTTGAATTGATAGACTGAGTACAGGAAATTATCCTCCGCAATGTGAATGTGCACCATCCAATCCATTGAAGGCCCGAGTAGAGGAAGGAAGGATTCACTCCCTCTGCCTGACTGCTTGAGCTGAGGCATTTATCTTCTCCTGCCCTCAGTACTCCTGGTTCCCAGGTCTTTAGATCCACAGTGGAATCCATACCATTGGTTCTCTGGCTCTCAGGTCTTCAAACTACGCCAGCAACCAGCTTTCGTGGGTCACCAGCTTGCTTGGCAGCCTAATGAGGAAAGCAGATGAGCTACCCGAGGTTACACAAGGGTGGCTTGTGGTTCAGCTGTAACATCTGGTAATTTGACAATTGTTTGTACCATAAGAATCAGTGTCAGGACCATTTATGACCTTCATAAGAGGTTTGAGGATGCTGCCTGTGAAATCAAACCACAGAGTATGTCTTGCCTTGGTATGTCACACAGGAAAGGCCCAGCACCACTCCTGTTTTCAAGACAAAGGGGAAAATTCCCTTCTAATGACTTTACCTGAGCAAAGGATAGTCCTTGAGCGTCCCTGAAAGTTTTTCCATATCCAAGTAACTCACCAAAAGGAGAAGTAGAGTGACATTGTTTCCTTGGTGATAAATGCCATATCTTGTCATAGATCTATTTTCCAGTCTTGGTCTACCAGCTTTTTGCAAGTACCTGTCATTCCTTGGCAGGAATTAAAATTGGTTCAGGTTTTTTGGGGTTTTTTTGTTCTTTTTGTTTGTTTGTTTGTTTGTTTTTGAGACAGAGTCTTGTTCTGTCACCCAGGCTGAAGTACAATGGCTCAATCTTGGCTCACTGCAACCTCTGCCTCCTGGGTTAAAGCAATTCGCCTGCCTCAGCCTCCCAAGCAGCTAGGATCACAGGTATGCACCACGACAGCAGCTAATTTTTGTATTTTTAGTAGAGACAGGGTTTCACCATGTTGGCTAGGCTGGTCTCGAACTCCTGACCTTAGGTGATCCGCCTGCCTCGGCCTCCCAAAGTGCTGGGATTACAGGCGTGAGCCATCGCACCTGGCCTAGTTTCTGTGTGATCTAGATGTTGGACATAGCCAGCAATCTGATTAACTAATATGCCAGGGTTTGGGAAACTGGTGTAGGCGAATGTCAGGTTTCTGCTTGGCCTGTTGAGAAAACAGGAAGAGTTTATAAAAGCTTAATAGAGTTTGGAAGAGAGCCCATAGTGGAGAATCAGAGTGAAAACAGGATAGATTGAGAGGAGCAATCTCTAGTCAGCCTTTAAATAAATGGCCAAAGAAAAGGAGTCTTCATTAAAAGGAAGAGGTATTTTTGTTTTTGTTTTGGAGTAGGAAGACGTAATGGGGAGGAAATCGGTGGAAGTGAAGTTTCTTAATGACCTTAGAAAAAAACTGTCTACTTCATGATGTTGTCTGCTTCCAGGGCCTGGGGATTAACCCTGGAAATCCTTACTTTAAGGTCACTTGCAGGGATGGTCTTCCAAATTGTCCTGAGAGTGTTGATCTGGGTTCTCTCAATTGTCCTAAGACTGCTGACCTAGCTTAGCATGGCTTGCAGGAATCCATGAGGATTTTTATTTTATTCAGATAGTGGCATAAATTGTTAGCAGTACTTCATAAGGTCCTTCCTAGCTAGGTGATGTCTTCTAAAAACCTTGATGTACGTAGATCTCCTGGTCAAAAGAGATGGCAAGCATTGTCAGTTGGCAGAGGCCGTGTCATTTTTACCTGCTGATATGCTCGAAGTATACGAGTCAGTTCCTGTGTATAACTAGTCATAGCATCAAATTGTTTGCTTAAGTCTCCATAATGGTTCACTCAATTCAAGAATAGAAAGCTTAGAGATACCACTAGGCATAGAACAACCAAGTATTGTTTCAAAAGGGGTTAATTCATGCCTTCTTTTTCAAGTATTCCAGGTTTTATGTATTTAGGGGAATGCTTCTGGCCATTTCAGTGCAGTCTCTTGACAGAATTTTCCTAAAGTTTTTCGTTTTTAACTAGCCAATATTTTAATAATCCATAATATTAATGGATTCATAAAAAGTGCTTTTACAACCTGTTACCACCGAAGATAATGCATCATACAATTTTCAAGAATGTGTTGATTTTGAGCCTCTGTTCTTTAGAATTCCCTTTGCTGCAGCCAGTACATGCTCCTTTTTGATGACTCCACATTTATTCTCACAGGCATTTGTCCTGGACTCTTCTGCTAATCAGTGAACAAACAGGAAGTCATTCAGATGGGCCAGTTACTCACCACTTGTCTCCATTTGAAGGTGAGACTTCTGCTGCCTGAAGACTTGATTTAGAAAGCATGGGAGACTGGGCATGGTGGCTGACACCAGTAATCCCAACAGTTTGGGAGGCCGAGGCAGGAAGAGTTCATGACCAACCTGGGCAACATAGTAAGATGCCCATCTGTACAAAAAATAAAATAATTAACTGGGTGTGGTGGTACATGCCTGTAGTCCTAATTACTTGGGAAGCTGAGGTAGGAGGATCATTTGAGCCCAGGAGGTCAAGGTCACACCACTGCACTCCAGCCTGGGTGACAGAGCAAGACCCTATCTCTAAAAATTTTTTAAATAAAATATTTTTTAAAGATGTGGGGGAACTTCTACTTTATCTGCTTTCTCTGGAGGACTGTGGTTCCCCAACACCCCGCCAAGCACCAGCCACCTCAGCTCCTAACGCCCTCCCCACACCACACTCAAGCTCATGCTCACTAGGGCAGTGAAAACAACCCAGTCCCTCCAATGCTTCTGTCCCCAAAGTCCTTTTTATGTCTAGATTTTTCTGTTCCACTTGCCCTGAAGATAAAGGATGATCAAGGTATGAAATTTTAATGAATATCCCAAAGTTTTTGCAAGCAAGTGGTTTATTTCTGCTGTAAAATGAATTCCTTGGTCTGGCTCAATTCATAAAGGAATGCCAAAACAAAGAATATTCTTAGTTATTCATTTATTCACCACTGTTGTGGCATCAGCACATCTAGTCAGATGGCATTCAGTCTATCCACTAAACATAGAAACAATAAGCAAACAGTAAGAGTAACCTAAAGCTGGAGATATATCTATGAAATCCACTTGGAGTGCCACAAGAGGCAATGTAGGCCTCGAGGACTTCCTGAGGAATATTGGTTTCCTCCAGAAATTTGGTGAGATTTACAAGCAGTACACTGGGAAATAATTTGGCCAGAAATTTTGTGGGTGCCAGAGTTTCGCTGTTGTTGCCCAGGCTGGAGTGCAGTGGCACAATCTCGGCTCACTGCAACCTCTACCTCCCGGTTCAAGCAATTCTCCTGCCTCAGCGTCCTAGGTAGCTGAGATTACAGGTGCCTGTCACCATTCTCAGCAAATTTTTTGTATTTTTAATAGAGATGGGGTTTTACCATGTTGGCCAGGCTAGTCTCGAACTCCTGACCTCAGGTGATCCACCCACCTCAGCCTCCCAAAGTGCTGGGATTACAGGCGTGAGCCACTGCACCTGGCCCCCATTTATCTTGCAGGCCCTTAACTATCCTCTTTCTGCACATACATCCCATTTGATGGGAGAAAAGTGCAAGCCAAAAGGCTGAAAGAATGGGGGCCGTAGGAAAACCTTTTGGCCCAATGTATAATCCATCTGATCATTGTTTTGAACGCTTTTGTATCCATTTGTCTTTTCAGATCATGGAGTATCTGCCTGATAACCAATAGTATCAGCTAGAGATAAAGGTAGGTTTAGAAACTAGATTTAAAAAAAAAAAAACGGTGGCCCATTTTTGGCTGTGTATTTAGCAGCTTTGTCAGCCCTATTGTTCCCAAGAGATATAATACCAAACTCCTTAGTATGGGCTGAACAATAAGCAACAGCAATTTTAGTAGGGGGAAAATAGCCTGTAACAGATCAACAATTATATGCCCATTGGCAATAGAAGCACCAGCAGAAGTTAAAAATTCAAGGCATTTCCAGATAATGCGAACCGTATGGCAGACTCCAGAGGTATATCTGGAGTCAGTGTAAAGAGTGGCCATTTTTTCTTTTGCCAGTGTGCGAACTTGAGTGACAGCTATCGGTTCAGCAGCTTGGGCTGATCTTACAACAAGCAAAGAGCACACCTCAAGTGTTTCATGTGGGAAAACTAGCCATTGTTATGTTTCCCTGGAAATTTCATCTACAAGAGCCATCGCAAAATAGAAGTAAGTCTGGTTTGTCCAAAGGGGTAGCTAAGAGGTTCGCTCATGGCTTCGAGACCATTTCTACAGCATCAAGGAATGATGAGAAATGGAATGAAGCTCTTCATCAACAGGGAGAGGCAGTAGAGTAGCTGGATTGAAAGTGCTAAAGTGATGTAACGTGATGGAGGGATGGTTAACAGGGCTTTTCTGAAGTGGTCTGTCATCATGTAGAGAGGTCCTGTGTTTTATAAACTTATAAGAAAGCAGACAGACACGGTAAGGGGAACATAGAGGTAAATGGAGGATTCTAGTATAAGAGTACTGCCTTTGCCAATTAGGGTGGCAGCTGCAGTAACTGCACACAGGCATGAGGGCATATTTGCTTCCACAGGGTCTAACTGACATGAGAAATATGCTATAGGACATATTTGAGATCCAAACAGTTGTCTTAGAATACCTGCAGCTATCTCATTATTTTTATGGCAATACAGATGAAAAGGTTGTCAAAATTAGGTAAGCCAAGGGCAGTGTATGAACAATGCTAATATTAAGGCTCAGAGGAGATCATCAGCATATGGCACAAGAGTGGAGCCTTGGGTAAGGGCTAAAGAGTCTAAGTGGGCTTTAAAGACCTGGGAAAGCATTAAGGGAGACTCATGATATCCCTGAGGAATGTGAGTCCATGTTAATTATCTCTCTCATATGTAAATGCAAAGAGAAATGTCTAGTCAGGGTGCAATGGAATCAAGCAGAGGTCAATTATTGTAAACCAGGCTGTGTCAGCAGGAATCGAGATAAGAATGGTAGCTGGATTAGGGACTACGGGGTAGGGTAGCAAGGAATTACAAAGGAGTTGCTTTTGGCTCTTGAATCTTGTACAATTGGATAGAAGTGATTCCCCCACCCCCCTTCCCACCCCCATCAGAATCAAATTTCTCTTCTTTCTTTCCTGGCAAGCTTGGGGCGCTACAGGGTGAAGAAATAAAGACCCCAGCACCCTGCTGTAAAAAAGAGTCGATTATATGTTTGATTCCTCGCATTGCATCTCGTAAGAGCAGATTGTGGGCTGCTGGTGGGAAAGGTTTGTTTCTTTCCCAGGCGACGTGCGCAGGCCCTGTGCTTAGTAGCAAGCCAGTGTCATTTACATGCGAGGCCCAAAGACTAGTGCGGGCATCTTTTAAGGTTGCATTTTAAATTGAGATGGGTTTCCATTAAGGAAAGTAGAAAGTTTTAGGTTTGTTCCGAGGGCAGGAAAATAAAAACATCTTTCTCATTACATCATATGCTTACATTAAACTTGCATTAGAATCTCTTCTGGAAAGATTTGCTGGTAAGGAGTCAGAAACTACAAAAGCACAATGTTGAGAGGGCCTAATTATACTGGGGTGGCCTAAGACATGGGCAGTGAAATAGGTTGCCCACAGACTCTGACAACTTAAATAGAATCAGAGGTGACAGGTAAAAATAAATCCTCTGGGTGTTATGGTAGAAGAAGTCAAACCAGTGTCAATTAAGAAATCCAGTTCCCAAGCCTCTGCTTAAAGTTTAATGATGGGTTTGGGGGTGTGGCTGAGGATCAGCTGACCCCATCAGTTAATGGGGTGTTATCCCTCAGAAGGGGAAAATGAAACTTCTGAGGATGGTGGGATCTACGGACCCCAGTTTTTCTTTCTTCTTCATCTTTCTTTGAAGTGCAGGACAGTTGTTTTTCCAGTGTCCTGGTTTTTTAAATATCTGCACACATCTGGGGGCAAACAAGGCAGGCAGTGTGGTCGGTAAGAAAAATGAGGGGATTTTGAGTTACTCGTAGAGTCATAGCTTTGTTTCTGTAAATACTAGATTTAGAAGGCAGAGCTGTCAGTTTTAATTTTTTTCCTCTTATTTTCTGCAAGCTATTTTCAAAGAATTGCATAGCTGCTTCTGTAATAACACTCAGAGACTGACTCAACCAGGCAGCCACAGTATTCTGAATTTCCCTCTTTATATCAGGGAGAAGATTTCCAACCAAGCCAGAAATTAAAAGATTTCTATGTTCTGGGGTTTCCTGGTTTAATTGTGGCTTTTAAAAGTTTGTATAAAGTATTCCATAAAAACCTTAAGAGATTCTCCTTCCTTTGAGTGTATGCTTCAACCTGAGACCAAGTCACCTTAGGGAGAAAGGCCTCTTTCATCATTTCCATTAGGCATGGAATACTGGCCTCTAGCTGAGCCATTTCCTGGTCTCTTGCAGTAGGGTCTAGAAGTAGTTCCAGCCACCTATTTCCTGGTTGGAGGTGGGTAGGGAAAAGTTGGTTCCCCTAGAGTCGGGGGGCCTGTCTAATAACTACAGTATCATCACCGGTAGGAAGAACACATCTTAGTGGCCAGTTGAGGTCCCTGTGAGTGGGATTATGAGTGGCTACCAATCCTTCTAATGCCTCTCTAAATCTGGTAGAATCTTCTGAAAGTGGGGACCAAAGGGCTTTGTAATTTAAAAGACCTGCTGCTATACAACATCAACCTAAATATCCATCAACAGATGAATGGATAAAGAAAATGTGGAGTACTACTCAGTCATACAAAAGATGGAATCCTGTCATTTACAGCCACATGGGTGGAACTGGAGGTCATCATCTTAAGTGAGATAAGCCAGGCACAAAAAGACAAGTATTACATGTTCTCACTTATATGTGGGGACTAAAAAATTTGATCACATGAAGGTAGAATGTGAAAAGATAAATAACAGTGACTGGTAAGGGTGAGTGGGAGGAAGAGGGATGATGAAGAGAAGTGGGTTAAAGAGTACAAACACAAAATTAGACAGAAGGAAGAAATTCAAGGTTTCATAGCAGAGTGAGTATAGTAAACAAAAATATATTGTACTCAGGAGATGGACACCCTAAATACTGACTTGATCACTATGCATTATATATACATTTAAAAATTTCACACTACCCCATAAATTTGTACTAATAAAAAATATTTAGGCCAGCCACGGTGGCTCACACCTATAACCCAGCAGTTTGGGAGGCCAAGGCAGGCGGATCACCTGAGGTCAGGAGTTCAAGACCAGCCTGGCCAACATGGTGAAACCCCGTCTCTACTAAAAATACAAAATTAGCTGGACATGGTGGTACATGTATGTAATCCCAGCTGCTCAGGAGGCTGAGGCAGGAGAATCACTTGAACCCGGGAGGTGGAGGTTGCAGTGAGCTGAGATTGCACCACTGCACTCCAGCCTGGGCAACAAGAGCAAAACTCCGTCTCAAAAAATATATACATTTTTTTAAATAAAATAAAGGGTCTAGTGCAGTCTGGAGACAAATTCTTTGTGGTGGGGATCCAGTATAACATTCACAGGGGTCACAGCACAGAAAGCTCTGGAGTTGACAGAGTTTGCAGAACCCTGGGAAGTAGGAGGAGTCTTCTTGGAGCCTGGGCCAGATTTACTTCCTGGCCATCAGCATTTACACAGGCAATCTGTATACCCCAGGCCTGAAGATCAGGCCAGAGGGTGCTCTGTAATCTTCCCAAGAAAGGGAAGTTAAAGCAGGCAGCTGAATGTTTAAGGGATTTTCTAAAAAGTTGGAAAACTTTTACGAGTTAAAGGATTTTGCTGAAGAGATGGGGCCGTATTTTGAGGAGGGTGATTCAAGCCAGGGGCTCAGAGATCTAAAAGATCTTCTGGAGGGTCAGGGACAGGGAGTTGGGGGTACAGGGAAGTATAAGTGGATGGAGAAGGATTTGTAGTGTGTGTGGACTTTAACTTTTGTTTTAAATCTGTTCTTCCCTAAAGCTAGCTGTTACCCTCCTCTATGTCCTCTTTACAATGTGATCTTCCCATAGTGCCAATAGGACAGTTGTTTTGGATGAGAAAATTTTTTTCAAATAGGGAAGTTTTTCCAATTCAAAGGATCCATCATCTGGCCATTGATATCCAAGAATACGATATCCAAGAATGTGTTTATTCCAATAGCAACTGAAACCAATAAACCTTTTCATGGAAAGACTGTGAAATAACTTTCCAGGCTTAGAATAAATCTTCACCCTGGATGCAAAAGGCATCCCTAGAGTGAGTGTAAAAGATGCACCCACATGATTCTAAAAAGTTCACACCCGGAGGTGGCCTAGGAACGCAAAGACCTTTGCTGTCACCAGCAGTAAGAATTGTGTTTATGGAAATGGTGTCTCTGGTCTCTCATAAGACATAGGACACCTCCAGCCACAGACCCACCAATCTGTAGCACCAGGGGGGCAACCCCAGGATGGGATATTCCCAGTACTAATAAGACAAAGAAGATTGAGATAGCAAATGGCCCTTATGGACTGGGACCTGCCTGGAAGCTGGCATGTTCCAACAAAGAGAATGCTACCTGTCATCACGTGTCTCAGGCTTCTACCCTGTAGGCCGGCCACCTGACACAAAGCAAGCCAACACTTACTCCCCTGAGCTAGTGGGGCCCAGAGAGAATATTCTCACTGGTCACAAAGCCAAGCTTTTAGGACATAAAACAAGTAAAAGAATCTCATCTTGTTTTTGCTTCTGGGACCCATACAAAGACTATCTAAACAGACACGAATCTGGTAAGAAGTGTGCACTCACCAGTCCATGAGGCCAGCTCGAACACAAGACTACAGGCCCTAGACCTGGGTTCCCCCTAGTAGCATATGACACAAAAGATGAAGACAAAGGAAAACAATGACCATCTCTGGGAAGAATGGGATCAAATAGAAAACAAGAATACTTGAAATAGAAAATGCCAAAGTTGCCACACCCAAGGAATGACTTCACACAAATATTTTCTCCGCTAATGTAAGCGTAGAAAGAAAAAAAGAGACTCATCAGTCTTGCTTCAACCAGACCCTGCAGGCAGAGATCTAGGACACTGAAGTGGTAAGAATTTCTACCTACTGCTGGCTTTTGTCAAAGGTCCAAAGATCTCTCAGCTACAGTAGCCAAGGCAAGCAGTGAAATTCCCTCCTCATCACCAGAACTGTTGGGGAGGAAAAAAATTCTCCTCTACCCTCTAGGATCTCCAATAGGCCTAAGAATTAAACTGACAAGACAGACTAATAGGATAAAAGTATACAAGTTTTATTAAATTTTTAGATGCACATGGAACCCTTCACAAGAGAACGAAGACCCAAAGAAGTTGAACAGAGTAGAAAAGCTTTTATACCTTCTAGTCAAAGCAATGATAACTTTTTGAAGTGATGACCAGACAAAGGGGTTTGGGGTAGGGACAGTAAATTGTGGGGAAGTGACCAGGAAATATATTGGGAGGGAGATAAAACTAGTGGATGATAAGGGTTGCTTTAGCAAGTTTATGCAGATCGATCTCGGTGTTGATTCCCAGACTCTGGTGTTAAGGATGTTCTTCTCTCCCTTGTACAGGGAGGGCTCCTTTCTTATGGGGAATTTTATGGCCTGTTCTTACGTAGAAAAGGGTAGATCAGAGAGCCCTTCCTGCTTCTGCTGTTTTTCAAGTGCCTTCAGCTCAAAATAAACAACATGCCAAAGCAGCATATGTTTTTGGGGTGACATGTCCTTCACTTCTTCACTAAATAATCCTAAACTTGAGAGTATGCCTTCTCCCCACTCAGTCATTCCAACCTAAGAATAGGATACAACCTCCAGCTGGGCAAAACAAAACTGGCACAAGATATTTAACAAAATTTCAGGAAAGCAGAGCCCAAAGAGTCTAACCAAGGCTGCAATTTAGCTGGGCATGGTGGCTCATGACTGTAATCCCAACACTTTGGGAGGCTGAGGTGGGAAGATTGCTTTGAGTCCAGGAATCCAAGACCAGTCTGAACAATACAGGGAGACCCCATATCTACAAAAAAAAAAAAAAAAAAAAATTAACTGGGCATGGTGGCTCTCACCTGTGGTCCCAGGTACTTGAGAGGCTGAGGTGGGAGGATCACTTGAGGGTGGGAGGTAGAGGCTGCAGTGAGCCATGATTGCAACAGTGCATTCCAGCCTGGGTGACAGAGTGAGACCCTGTCTCAAAAAAAAAAAAAAAAAAAAAAAAAAAACTAGGCCAGGTGAGGTGGCTCACACCTGTAATCCCAGCACTTCGGGAGGCCAAGGAGAGAGGATCACTTAAGACCAGGAGTTCCAGACAAGCCTGAGCAACATAGCAAGACCCCGTCTTTACAAAAAAATTTTTAAATTACCTGGATGTGGTAGGCGTGGTCTCAGCTACTCGGAGGCTGAAGCAGGAGGATCACTTGAGGCCAGAAGTTTGAGACTAGCCTGGGAAATATGGCAAGACCCCATCTCTACCAAAAAATACAAAAATTAGCCAGGTGTGGTGGCGTGCACCTGTAGTCCCAGCTACTTAGGAGGCTGACGTGGAAGGATTGCTGGAGCCTGGGAGGTCAAGGCTGCAGTGAGCCAAGATTGCACCACTGCACTCCAGCCTGGATGGCAGAGTGAAACCCTGTCTCAAATAAAGTGGTGTAGGAGACCAGAACATAACATCTGAAATATGGCTGTAGGAGACCAGAACATGCCACCCGAAATATGCCTTTTTGGCCCAAGGATTATTTTGAGCAACAGCAAAGGACTAGCTCTGAAAACAAATTACCATCTTGTAAGGAAAATATAAAGGAAAATTCCATTTGTAAGGATGACTTCTCTCTGTACCAGGAGGAGAGGATGAGTCTGAATAACAAGACTCTTGTCAATCGAGAAGGCACCAACTTAAATCCACATGACAAACCTTACCCTGGTTTACCCATGCTTTCCCTGGTTACCTCTCCATAACTGGCCTTCCCCACACCTGTTTGTTTCAGTGAACTATAGTATAGAAGGCTGAATTCAAAGCCACTTCTTTGAGATTGACTCATTTCTCTGTGTATCTCCCATGTATTCCTGAGGTATACATGTTAATCAACTTCTGTTTTTCTCTTGTTAATCTGTCTTTGTTTATAAGAATCTCACTAAGAACTATGAAAGGTAGAGAAAATTATTTTTCCTCCTGTACAGTAGAAAGAAGTGAGAACTAGATGATGATGAAGTAATATAATGACAAATTGTGTCTCTGAAGTAGAAAGCCCAACAAATTGAACAGAAAAATATTCAAGAGAACATCCCTGAAACAAAGAAAAGCGACTCTGCAGAATTAAAGAACACTTTGTGTTTCAAACAACTTCAACATAGAACATTCAATATTAAGACGTATCTTGACCTACCTATTGAAATTCAAAAATAAAGAATTCTTCAGGCATTCAGACAAATAATAACACATTATATGCAGGGGACAGGCTGACCTCAGAACTTAATGACAGAAGACAGTGGACCAATGGCTAATGGAGTATAACCCAAGGATCTTATGCAAGTAAGTTCCCACACATGGGCAAAGAGGACTCTCCCAAGCAAGAAAAACATCAGGAAGCACAGCATCCATGAGCCTCTCTCAGAGAAACTACTTGATGATATCCTGGCAATTAAGAGAAGACTTTGAGAAAGAAATAAAGGAGCAGAAGCCATATAAAAGGTTTTGGTGGGCCAGGCATGGTGGCTCATGACTGTAATCTCAGCACTTTGGGAGGCCAAGGTGGGTGGATCACGAGGTCAGGAGATCAAGACCAGCCTGGCCAAGATGGTGAACTCCTATCTCTACTAAAACTACAAAAATTAGCTGGGTACGGTGGCAGGTGCCTGTAATCCCAGCTACTCAGGAGGCTGAGGCAGGAGACTCACTTGAACCCAGGTGGCAGAGATTGCAGTGAGCCGAGATCATGACAGAGTGAGACTGTCTCAAAAAAAAAAAAAAAGGTTTTCGTGAACACCAAATTAATTTAAATATAGATCAATACAAAACTGTTGGACTATCACTGAAGACAATGTTAGTGTTATAAACTTGTCAAAATAAAACTATGAAGGCCGGGCGCGGTGGCTCACGCCTGTAATCCCAGCACTTTGGGAGGTCGAGGCGGGCAGATCACCTGAGGTCAGGAGTTCGAGACCAGCCTGACCAACATGGAGAAACCTCATCTCTACTAAAAATACAAAATTAGCCAAGCATGGTGGCAGGTGCCTGTAATTCCAGCTACTTGGGAGACTGAAGCAGGATAATTGCTTGAATCCAGGAGGCGGAGGTTGAGTGAGCCAAGATTTTGCCACTGCACTCCAGCCTGGACAAGAGCAAAACTCAGTCTCAAAAATTAATAAATAAAAATAAAAATATGAAAGTTNAAAAAAAAACTAGGCCAGGTGAGGTGGCTCACACCTGTAATCCCAGCACTTCGGGAGGCCAAGGAGAGAGGATCACTTAAGACCAGGAGTTCCAGACAAGCCTGAGCAACATAGCAAGACCCCGTCTTTACAAAAAAATTTTAAATTACCTGGATGTGGTAGGCGTGGTCTCAGCTACTCGGAGGCTGAAGCAGGAGGATCACTTGAGGCCAGAAGTTTGAGACTAGCCTGGGAAATATGGCAAGACCCCATCTCTACCAAAAAATACAAAATTAGCCAGGTGTGGTGGCGTGCACCTGTAGTCCCAGCTACTTAGGAGGCTGACGTGGAAGGATTGCTGGAGCCTGGGAGGTCAAGGCTGCAGTGAGCCAAGATTGCACCACTGCACTCCAGCCTGGATGGCAGAGTGAAACCCTGTCTCAAATAAAGTGGTGTAGGAGACCAGAACATAACATCTGAAATATGGCTGTAGGAGACCAGAACATGCCACCCGAAATATGCCTTTTGGCCCAAGGATTATTTTGAGCAACAGCAAAGGACTAGCTCTGAAAACAAATTACCATCTTGTAAGGAAAATATAAAGGAAAATTCCATTTGTAAGGATGACTTCTCTCTGTACCAGGAGGAGAGGATGAGTCTGAATAACAAGACTCTTGTCAATCGAGAAGGCACCAACTTAAATCCACATGACAAACCTTACCCTGGTTTACCCATGCTTTCCCTGGTTACCTCTCCATAACTGGCCTTCCCCACACCTGTTTGTTTCAGTGAACTATAGTATAGAAGGCTGAATTCAAAGCCACTTCTTTGAGATTGACTCATTTCTCTGTGTATCTCCCATGTATTCCTGAGGTATACATGTTAATCAACTTCTGTTTTCTCTTGTTAATCTGTCTTTGTTTATAAGAATCTCACTAAGAACTATGAAAGGTAGAGAAAATTATTTTCCTCCTGTACAGTAGAAAGAAGTGAGAACTAGATGATGATGAAGTAATATAATGACAAATTGTGTCTCTGAAGTAGAAAGCCCAACAAATTGAACAGAAAATATTCAAGAGAACATCCCTGAAACAAAGAAAAGCGACTCTGCAGAATTAAAGAACACTTTGTGTTTCAAACAACTTCAACATAGAACATTCAATATTAAGACGTATCTTGACCTACCTATTGAAATTCAAAATAAAGAATTCTTCAGGCATTCAGACAAATAATAACACATTATATGCAGGGGACAGGCTGACCTCAGAACTTAATGACAGAAGACAGTGGACCAATGGCTAATGGAGTATAACCCAAGGATCTTATGCAAGTAAGTTCCCACACATGGGCAAAGAGGACTCTCCCAAGCAAGAAAACATCAGGAAGCACAGCATCCATGAGCCTCTCTCAGAGAAACTACTTGATGATATCCTGGCAATTAAGAGAAGACTTTGAGAAAGAAATAAAGGAGCAGAAGCCATATAAAAGGTTTTGGTGGGCCAGGCATGGTGGCTCATGACTGTAATCTCAGCACTTTGGGAGGCCAAGGTGGGTGGATCACGAGGTCAGGAGATCAAGACCAGCCTGGCCAAGATGGTGAACTCCTATCTCTACTAAAACTACAAAATTAGCTGGGTACGGTGGCAGGTGCCTGTAATCCCAGCTACTCAGGAGGCTGAGGCAGGAGACTCACTTGAACCCAGGTGGCAGAGATTGCAGTGAGCCGAGATCATGACAGAGTGAGACTGTCTCAAAAAAAAAAAAAAGGTTTTCGTGAACACCAAATTAATTTAAATATAGATCAATACAAAACTGTTGGACTATCACTGAAGACAATGTTAGTGTTATAAACTTGTCAAAATAAAACTATGAAGGCCGGGCGCGGTGGCTCACGCCTGTAATCCCAGCACTTTGGGAGGTCGAGGCGGGCAGATCACCTGAGGTCAGGAGTTCGAGACCAGCCTGACCAACATGGAGAAACCTCATCTCTACTAAAATACAAAATTAGCCAAGCATGGTGGCAGGTGCCTGTAATTCCAGCTACTTGGGAGACTGAAGCAGGATAATTGCTTGAATCCAGGAGGCGGAGGTTGAGTGAGCCAAGATTTTGCCACTGCACTCCAGCCTGGACAAGAGCAAAACTCAGTCTCAAAATTAATAAATAAAATAAAATATGAAAGTTGAGGAGAGGGTAATGTGAGGATAGAAAGTATGATAATCCTCATTTTTTTGTGGAAGTCAATCAATGTATAACACTGAAATGTGTGGTTCACAAAAAAAAAGCATCATTACTTCTGAAATTTCTTAATTTCAGAAAGAACTTTTAAGAGCTAATACTTGTTATACAGAAAAAAAATTATTTGAAATCTAGCCTATGTAACAAACCTGCACGTTCTGCACATGTATCCCTGAAATAAAGTAAAACAAAAATTAAAGGCTGGGTGCAGTGGCTCAAGCCTGTAATCCCAGCACTTTGGGAGGCCGAGACGGGCGGATCACGAGGTCAGGAGATCGAGACCATCCTGGCTAACATGGTGAAACCCCGTCTCTACTAAAAAATACAAAAAACTAGCGGGGCGAGATGGCAGGCGCCTGTAGTCCCAGCTGCTCGAGAGGCTGAGGCAGGAGAATGGCGTAAACCCGAGAGGCTGAGCTTGCAGTGAGCTGAGATCCGGCCACTGCACTCCAGCCTGGGCGACAGAGCGAGACTCTGTCTCAAAAAAAAAAAAATTTTTAATTT
>NW_016814053.1:4633990-4663553 GCF_001698545.2 Rhinopithecus bieti | reverse complement strand
AAAAAAAAAATTTTTGATTTTAATTTTAATTTTAAAAAATCTAGCAATTTTTTCCCTTTCCACTTAACTTCATATTTTGTTTTCTGTTCAATCCAAGTTATTTCCTCCTATGAAATCCAAGTAAAACTATATTGAATATTGTTTGATAGCAAAGGAGCCTTAACATGTGATGATGTTGCACCCACAGGGTGAGAGAAATGTAGATGAATATGAAATACTATTGACCTCCCATGTGCATTTATTCCATTGTTTTCATGTCTATTAAGCCATTGGCTTCAAATTATGCCTTACATGGGTATGTAGATTTGCCACAAAATTCATAAAATTATACACCAAAAATGAGTGGGGTTTTTTTGCATATATTTTACTTTATTAAATCTTACTAATATTCTTTAAGGGATAAGCCAGACAAGTAGGCTACAGTGAAGAAATCTTATTTTGGAGAGCTAAGAAACCACTATGATACTTCCAGCTATTATCTTCAGTGATGCTTATCTTTATTCAGCGACTCCAGATAATATTCAGCTCCTACAGCTCCCACAAATGCAGCAAATCTCCATTTGAATCCTTGTAATAATGCACCAATAAAGGAACCATTGTTTGCAAAGCCACTCACCTATCTCCAAGCTTCATCATGGCCCCATGGATCCCTTAGCCCTCGTGCAGCCAACTTCTTCTTGACAGTTTCTAATGGTGTCCCCTCTATCTTCCATTGTTTACAATCTGGAAGTTCCATTTTAGTGTGTCCATGTTCATGAGCCATGTCTGATGGCAATCTGACCTCTCAGGACACTAAGCTCTGCAACCGGAGCCCACCCAGGTGTGTTTTCTTATACGTAAGTTTACATCGATAAAGTTTACTTAAAAGGTTTTTAAAATGATGCCCCACTGGAGTCTTTATAGAGGATCAGGAAAGAAGTGAAGATGAGAGGGCACAGCTTACCCTCCCCCATCTCCATTGAATTAACCTGGACAGCTAGACACTAATTTCTTTTACCTAAAGACTTTCAACATAGGGTCTCATAGCTTTAAGGGGCAGGGAAGAACACAGCTGTCATAAGAGTAGATGTCAATTGACCTGAATATAAACATAAACATAAATTGTGTACAGCTGAAGGTGGTGAGGAGGCGGAACAAGCTGACAAAATCATTCCAGTGACGTAAAGGTAAACTAACAACACTTGAGACAAACAATACTTCTAGATGACACCCCCATTTCTGCTTTCCAGAGTAGCTTTAACCCAGTCCTTCCTGGACACAAGGAGATGGTCTCCAGATGGGGTGCGGTGCCTCTGGGTCTGTGAATGGAACCTCATGGGGGCTGGGACAACCCACAGTTGACTCAGCTTCCACGGAGGCGTCCCCTAGCTCTGCTCCAGCTACAAGCAGGCCCAAGCGAGGGAGCAACTGGCTGGGGTCCTTCCAGCACAAAACCTTTTCAGTTTGCCTAACAATTTTCCGCCTCATGTCTGCAATGTTTTGGCAGCTGCAGGGCCTCTTTTTCTCCTCCCTTTCAACTTGCCTGGTTCTTTGAGCCACAGGGGAGACCCAAAACCCTGCAGAACATCCCGGAATGCAAAGCATTTGCAATGAGTCACAGCTGCAGAGGTGCCAGCAAGAGCTGTTCCAGGCTTAAGTAAGACAGGGAAGCGGGGAGAGAGGTCAGGGGTCTCAGCTGCACAGTTTATGTCAAAGGCTAGACCCGGGAAAGAGGACCGGTAGCACTGGCTGGAACGAGGAAAGAAAACGATGAGAAAGAGCCGCACGCGGACCGCTCCTCTGAAGCCTCCCCACCTGCTTTGCGTGGGGCTGCCAGCCATTCTCTACATTCTAAAAATTCTCCCAGGAATAAGAACTTTCTGGACGATAGGGGATTGTAAGTTGGCGTTTGGAAAATGATCCCTGACAGTCTTCTAACCAACAATCATAAAGGGCTGAGCCCACTGAGCTTTGCAACGCACTATTTTAAGATGTACTTTTAAAATGCAGTGGGCGTTCTCTCCTTTTGCACCCACAGAGGGGCATTCACTGGCTCTTTCTTGCCTAAAAAACACCCCTCCCTTTTAAGTCCTGGAGAGAGCCTTTGGGTGTCAAAACATTACTTCCTTTTCATTTTCGTATTAACAATTGTGCATGGAGAATATATTCGTAATATTCATCCCAAATATTCAAAAAACTGTAAAATAAGAAGTGTCTGTTTTCCCTCTGCCACCTAGTTCTTCCTAGAAGCAAGTTTCTTGTGTATTTTTCCAGAAATATTCTTTGCATGTTTAAACATGTCTGGTATATGTAATTGTTTTTGTACAAATGGCATACAATACACAATACTCTCCTCTTTGTTTGAAAACTGCTTCGTGTCAGTACAAACAGAACTGCCTTATTCGTTCATTTTCACTAGATATTTAAACAGTGCCCTGTTTATATACATGTTGGTTATTTTCCATCTTTCCCTATTACAAACTGTGCTTCAGTGACAATCTTTTAAAATATATCATGTGTGGGTAAAATTTCTAGAGGTGAGATTTCTATGTCAACTTTGGATATTTTGATAGATATTTTGTCAAATTGCCCTTCATAGAGATTGTACCAATTTATACGCACAGGTATGGGAGTACCTGTTTCCGGTCCGGTGTGTGGCTCACGGCTGTAATCCCAGCATTTTGGGAGGCTGAGGCAGGCGGATCGCCTGAGGTCAGGTTCGAGACCAACCTGACCAACATGGCAAAGAAACCTTATCTCTACTAATACAAAAAAAAAATTAGCCAGGTGAGGTGACATATACCTGTAGTGCCAGCTACTCTGGGGCTGAGGCAGGAGAATCACTTGAACCTGGGAGGTAGAGGTTGCAGTGAGCCGAGATTGCACCACTGCACTCCAACCTGGGTGACAGAGTGAGACTGTGTCTCAAACAAAAGGAGAGGGCCTGTTTCCCCATCCCTTAGCACAGAATATTCCAACTTTTTTACCTATCCCAACTGATAGGTTAAAAAATGATACCTTATCCTAATTTTAATTTGGTTTCATCTTTATCAAATGTCGAACATCTTTGCCTGTGTTTGAGAGCCACTTGCATGTTCTGTTCTGTGAACCATGTTCTCCGCCTGTTTTCTATCACATTGCTGTTTGACTTGTTGAACTCTACATATCAGGGAAAATCGCGTTTTGTCAATGTACATATAGGAGGGGTTTTTCCCCGATTTGTTTCTGCTTGCCTCCATACTTACAGTGTTTGTTTTATACAGAAGTCTTTCCAGTTTTATGTTTTTGAATTTACCTTTTCATTCTTGGCCTCTAGAAAGTTTATCATTTAGATAATATTTCCCTTGAAATTATGAAAAATTTTCACGATATATTCTACTCAAAGATTTATTATTTTGTGCTGAGTATTTATATCTGCAATCCAGCCAGAATTTATTGTAGTGATGAGATAAGTAGGCCTCCACTGACATCTTTTTCCAGCTGGCTCTCTGGTAGATGCAACACCATTTATTGGGCCAGGAATTCAGGCACAGGTGAGCAGGATCCTCTGTTTTAGGGTCTTTTACAAAACTGCGATGACAGTGTCAGCCAAGCCTGGGGTTTCACTGAAGACTCAACTGGAGAAGGACTTGCCTTCAAGTTCATATGGTTGTTGGCAGGATTCAGTTCATTGTTGCTTGTCAGGTGGAGGAACTCAGCTCCTTCCTAGCCTTCTCTCAGGGGGTACCCTAAGTTTCTTGCCACATGGGCCTCTCCACGTTGGCAGCTTCATCAAAGCCAGCAGGGGCAAAATCAATTGAGTCTTCTGGCAAGATGGAAGTTACAGTCTTACCTAAAGTAATCACAGAAGTGACATTCCATCTCCTATACCATACTCTATTGGTAGAAGCAAGTCACAGGTTCCATTCCCACTCAAGGGGAGGAGATTATACAAGGTGAGAATGCTAGGAGGTGGGTATATGAGTCTATTCTCACACTGCTGTAAAGAACTTCCCTGAGACTGGGTAATTTATAAAGGAAAGAGATTTAATTGACTCACAGTTCCGTATGACTGAGGAGGCCTCAGGAAACTTAAAATCATGATGGAAGGCAAAGGGCAAGCAAGCACCTTCTTCACAGGTGGCAGGAGAGAAAGAAGGGGGAAGAGCCCCTTATAAAACCATCAGATCTCATGAGAACTCACTCACTATCACGAGAACAACATGGGGGAAACTACCGTCATGATCCAATCACCTTCCACCAGGTCCTTCCCTCAACACCTGGGGATTACAATTCACGATGAGATTTGGGTGGGGACACAGAGCCTAACCATAGCAGTGGGGCTCATTGGGAGCCATGTAGCCTGTCTGCCATAATCCACGCTCTGGCCCCCAGTCCTTCCATGTCCTTCCCATATGCAAAATACATCTACCCCATCTCAAGTCCTCCAAAAGTCTTATTCCATTACAGAGTCACTTTGAAGGCCAAAACCTCATCATCTAAATCAGGTCAAGGTGTACGGATGAGGCTCCTCAGGTGTAACTCATTAAGTCCAGCTCCTGGAGCACAATTCCTCTTCCTGCAGACTTGCAAAACTATGAAATGAAAAAAAAAAAAATGAAACAAGTTGTTTGCCTCACACACCCAACGTACAATGGTGGAACAGGAGAAGGATAGCAGCCAGAGGCATTCCTACTCAAAAAGGAAGAAAACGGGAGGTACACAGGAGTCACTGGTGCATGGCAACACACAGATTTAGGTTTGTTCAAAATGTCCATAGCTCAATTGCAGTATTACTCTATTTCATATATTCATTTTTTCTTGCTCCTCTCTTTTTACACACACACACACACACACACACACACACACACACACACACAGAGTTCATTTTATATTACTCTTCTTTAAACCAGCACTATCCTTTGCTGCCTTCTTTTTTTTTTTTTTTTTTTTGGAGAGATGGGATCTCACTATGTTTCCCAGGCTGGTCTCCAACTCCTGGGCTCAAGCGATCCTCCCACTTCTGCCTCCCAAAGAGCTGAGATTACATGTGTGAGCCACCATGCCCAGCCAATCACCATTATCATCACTTTATGCTTACTAAGTTCTAGGTAACTTTCTAACTGTTAACATGTTAACATTTATTAACTTACTTAACCCTCACAACAACCCTATGAGTGTAGGTACTATTATTATCCCATTTTTACATAAGAGCAAACTGAAATAGAGAGAGGCTAAACAACTTTCCAAGAACATACAACTAGTAAGGGCAGAACCAGACATGAGATGGGTATTTCCAGAAGAGCAATGGGTAGGAGGTTTCAATGATGGAGAGACTAAACTGGTGTTTTCCGCTGGCAAAAATTCTTTTTGGTTCCTTGTAACACAAGGGTGTGGGTGTGTCTGGTATATGTGTGATGCCCTTTCTGTTCCCTAGTCAGCAGCAATCAACAACTGTGAGACTGTTCACAAGTCACAGGTAATTTTTTCCTACTTTGCTTCCCTGACAGACTGTTTCCTACAACTAGAACAAGATTGTGTGCTTCTTCATTTAATCTCACCTCCCCCTACCACTCCTCAGTGCCCCCTGGAAACTCCTGCAGCCAGCCTAAGCATCCTGTGCCCATCACTTCTAACCAGGGAGTGTTGAGTGCCCCCTCATGATACACCATATAGGAGAATGTGTCTGGGACTCAGGCTGCAGGTTCCATCCTGGGGTCTTCACCAGCCCTCACTGATTTTTACTGGAAGCCCTTCCTCATTATTGTAGATCAGGGTTTGCAGTTATCCTTTATGGTTCTCCTTTCCCTCCTTCCTAACAGAACCTCAGCTTCATTAATCCATCCAGCAGTCCTGCACGCGTCTTCAACAGCCAAGGAGATTCAGGAGAAGGCGGCTGTATCCCCAATTCCCACTCAAGGCATGGGCTCTGATGGGCCTAAACTAATTTCAGTAATTCCTTCTCTCCTCTTTTGCCAGTGTTCAGTCATCTAGATTTGAACAAAACAGCACATGGCATTCCCTTCGGTGAGAGTTATGGATCCAGGGGCAGGCATGTGAACTAAATTGGTCTACCAGGATGTTTACTTGCTCTCTCACCTAGTGGATACACACAAGGACTTATGTGGCCAAAATTGCTATGGGTCCTGATAGGAAGACAAAGGGAACCAGCGTTCACATGAAGCCTATGGACAATAGCAAAGAGAGGCAGGAAAACTAGGGGTGCTGGGTGATATTGCTGAGCCTGTCAATCTTTGGCCTTCTTATGATATGAGTGAGTACATTTCCTTATTTTAGACACCATTCTGAGTCAGTTTCTGTATTTTTCTTATTTTAGCTTTTTTGTTGTAACGTCTACATTGGATTAATTACAATCATTTATTTTTGAGGATATTTAAAACTAGTAGGTCTCATTACCTTTATGAATGAGTTCATAGTTCATCCAGGACTCTAAACTATCAAAAGATATGATTAGCTTCAAAACAGGCAGCAACAGCATTGCCTGGGGAAAGCCACCCCCGTAGTAATTGTCATACTCCAGAAGCAGGGACGACCCACCATATTGCTTTCAGATACCCATCCTTACACTCCCCACCTCCTATCCTATCTGTCTGTTTACATGTCTGTCATCCACCACTGGAGTGTGTGGAGTGCTTTGGGGTGGAAATTGGCTTCTCCCCATCCAACATCTTACTATAGTGCCTGCCTGTCCCTTAAGAATGACTCAAGCCTGTAATCCCAGCACTTTGGGAGGCCGAGACAGGCGGATCACGAGGTCAGGAGATCGAGACCATCCTGGCTAACACAGTGAAACCCCGTCTCTACTAAAATACAAAACTAGCCGGGCGAGGTGGCGGGCGCCTGTAGTCCCAGCTACTCGGGAGGCTGAGGCGGGAGAATGGCGTGAACCCGGGAGGCGGAGCTTGCAGTGAGCTGAGATCCGGCCACTGCACTCCAGTCCGGGCAACAGAGGGAGACTCCGCCTCAAAAAAAAAAAAAAAAAAAAAAAATGAACAGATGAATACCAGGTATGAAACACCCAATGTTTCTTTCCAAATTTCACAGTGATTCCAAAGGCCCTTAGGATGCCCTAGGGATAAAAACTGAAATCCAAGTGGCATCCTGAGTAAATAAATGAAGGCTGGGTGGAGTGGAGACTTCTCTCTATATTCACAGCCCACTGCTCCTGTGGAGGGCAGAAGGAAATGTCACAACAGAGTGCCCCCACTCCCAGCTTAATTACTCGTTGTGTTGTATGTGCTACATTTGTTGGATGTTGGTTGTTTCTAAAAGTCTGAGTGGTCCTTAGTGCTCTTCTTCCCGCAATGAAAAGTAAAGAAGCTTTTGTGCTTCAGGCCCAGCACAGAGGATGATGTAAGTGAGCCTTAAGGAGGATGGCAGAGTGGCTGGGACTTGGAACCAGGCATTTTCCCCACGGCAGGGTAGCTGGGAAGGGATAGCTTTCACAGGCTTTCTGGAAGTGACAAAGACGGGACTCCGTTTGCACACAGATGAAATGATGCTGGATTTTGAGTGAGCTCTAAATCCAATGACTGGTACCCTTCTAAGAGGAGAGGGAGATTTGAAACGCAGAGACACATAAAGAGCAGTCTGTGTGCAGGTGGAGGCAGTAATTAGATTTTTTGCTGCCACCAACCAACGAACACCTGAAGCCACCAGAAGCTGAAAGAGGCAAGGAAGGATCCTCCTGTCAGGCCTCAGAGAGAGAAAGGCACTTCCAACACCTTCATTTCACACTTCCGGCCTCCAGAACCATGAAAGAAGACATTTCTGTGGTTTTAAATCACCCAGTTCGTGGCAATTTGTTAAGGCACCCTTAGCAAACTAACACGGGATACATCTGTATCAGAGACCCCCATCCCTTGGGCCTCTGATTATAAGTGATCAAGAAGGATCGTTTCCATTATTTACCTAACAATTGATGACTCAGACCATTTTTTCATATTGCTAACCGCATGTGTAACTTTTAAAAAATAACCTGCAGGCCTGGCACCGTGGCTTATGCCTGTAATCCCAACGCTTTCTCAGGCAGGAGGACTGCTTGAGGTCAGGAGTTTAAGACCAGCCTGGCCAACATGGCAAAACCCCATCTCTATAAAAATACAAAAATTAGCTGGGCATGGTGGCTAACGCCTGTAATCCCAGCTACTTGGGAGGCTCAGGCAGGAGAATCGCTTGAACCTGGGAGGCAGAGGTTACAGTGAGCCAAGATCACACCACTGCATTCCAGCCTGAGCAACAGAATGAAATTCTGTCTCAAAAAAAAAAAAAAAAATTAGCTCGGCATGGTAGTGTGCACCTGTGGTCCCAGCTACTCAGGAGGCTGAGGTAGAAGGATTGCTTGAACCTGGGAGTTGAAGGCTGCAATGAGCCATGATAGTGACACTGCACTCCAGCCTGTGTTACACAGTAAGACCCTGTCTCAAAAAAATAAAATTAAAAAATAAACAACCCTGCTTATAAATGCTGAGAATTCTCTCTAAATTCAGGGTACACAAGAAGGAGTATCATTTGATGCCTCTGGTGATAGGGACTAGATTAGCGGAACAAAGGTAGGACAGAGGCATTTTTGTCCTCATGCTGTTTAAGTTTTTTTTTTTTTTTTTTATCTTGGACCTTTCTTTACTTAAACACACACAAACACACAGTTAAAGAAAAAAATAGCATAGAATTCCTGTTGCTTCTATAAACTGTGATGTAGCTGTCACAGAGTTACATAAAAGTATCTTTTAACCACCAATTGCTTAATCAAACTCAAACTATTAATTTGTTTATATAAAGAACTGTGGTATTACTATTAACAGTTTGGCATATGAAATGTTGGTGCTTTGTTATGTTGCTACTACCTGAAACCTGTTTGCAAATCAGATATATTCTTTCTTCACTTATTTAATTTCTTTGTTATAACTTTGTTTGAATTGTGAGGGTACGTTTGTACCTTCTGTAATGTGGTTGAATAAAAGTGAAGGCAGGCTGTAATGATTGTTACAATTAGTCTCCTTTAAAAAAATAAAAATTAAAAAAAAGACAGGGATCCCAGGACACAGGCCATTTTGGGTTGCTTATGTTTTTACCAAATGGAAAGCTGAGATAGGCTTACCTGTGAATGTGAAGTTTAAAGATAATGATTATTACTACATCTGTCAGTATTTCCAGAGACCCAAAATAAAACTGCAGTCATTAATGCTCATTCATTCTTTCTTTCATTCAAATGTATTGCCTACATGTGCTTTGTAATGTGTTAGAGGCTAAGGATTTAGAAAAGCCATAAGGTGGGAACCTGCTCTCAAGAGGGCGACGAACCTGTAACTGGGTATATATGTACAATTCACACTGATGGGAGCAATAGTAGCACACAGCAACCCACGTGGAAGGGGTGAATTGCTGTGTTTGGGAGCTTCAAGAGGACAGCTTATGTGGTAAAAGTCATAGGGATGATTAATGTAGTTAATGGATCCATGATGGATTCTATTACAATTCCATAACCATACTTCCAGGTCATCTAAACAGACAAGTTTTTTCCTCTTATGCTGTCAACTTCTTTGATTATTGGTAGTGTCTATTTCTTTTTTTTTTTTTTTTTTTAAAAAACAGAGTCTCACTGTGTTGCCCAGGCTGGGGTGCTGTGGCATGATGTTGGCTCACTGCAAGCTCCGCCTCCCTGGTTCAAGCGATTCTCCTGTCTCAGCCTCTTGAGTCACTGGGATTACAGGCCTGTGCCACCACGCCCAGCTAATTTTTTTATTTTTAGTAGAGATGGAGTTTCACCATGTTGGCCAGGCTGGTCTCGAACTCCCAACCTCAAGTGATCCGCCCACCTCAGCCTCCCAAAGTGCTGGGATTACAGGCGTGAGCCACTGTGCCCAGCCAGTACTGTCTATTTCTGATGTGCTCTTAGCAACTTTCAAAGACCTGACTGGGTTCGTTCACATACATTATGGAAGGATGACAACATCAAATATAAGGAATAAATTGGAAGCAGAGAGAGGTTTCACTGTAAGGAAAGTAAAATAAAGAAGCCATACATTTTGAAATTAAAATTTTACATTTTCAGCCAATTCAGCTATTTAGTGATTTGGTCCATGCACTGCACTACACTTAACAATTTTCACTGTTAAGAGCTGAAACCATTCAGAGTAGTGTGGGTCTTTCAAGAGTTTAGTCTATTACTTAGTGCAAACCAATCTTGCTGACGGATATCACTTACATGCTGTGGCAGAGATGCTAGCTGCTTCCTTACCATGTTCTCTTCTTCCTGAGCTCATGACTAGACCACATGCCTCAGCGCCTCTGACGGGGAGGAGTGGCCACGTGGCTGAGTCTAGCCAATGGAATGAGCTGGAGTGATGTGTGCCACTTCCAGGTCTGCCCCATTACAACTTCCCATGCATCATCTTCTTTGCTCTTTGCAGCTGGCTGGAATGAAGATGACCCCCAGGGCAACCCTGAAAGCTTGAAAGCCACCAGTTATAAACAGCAGAGCCTCCATCAGCCCGGGTGCCCAAATGAAGGAGGCACTCTGCTGGCCTGTGAGGTGTACCCAGTACTGTTACCTGAACATGAAATAAACGCTACGGTATTTCAGCCATCATACATTTTAAGGTCAGTTTGGTACCGTGGCTGGCTTTTCCTAACTTACATACTTGCCTAGCAAAATTTTTATCTTTTGTTTTTCTTTGCAGGGGGGTGGACAAAAGGAAGGATAAGTTGAGGGAAATGTACTTATAATATGTATGCCAGATACCTTTCATTTACCCCTCTAGACCCGAGCTCCCTCCTTCTGTATCCTGAAGACTGACCCGTATCTCTGGGCCTCTGAGCCCTCTGACTTCTGGGAAATAAGGAGGGAGGAGGAGGAGGAGGTCAGAATACTTCTTGCCCTGGTTTGCTCCCTGCGAGATCTGTCGGGCTGGCTAGGTCTCCTAATAGAAGTTCACTGCTCATTCCACTGGCCTGTTTTACACAACTCTGTGGCTCCTGGATTCAGGGATGGGTTCCCTGCCCTTGTCCCTTTGGGCCTAGGGCTGTGGTGTCGGCCAGGCTGCTACAAACCCAGGTTACTACAGCATCCCTTACAGGGACTTTGCCCTATGCCCAACTTTGTCATGTCCCTCTGTAAATAAACCTTCCTAGAATTGTCCTACTCTGAGTGTGCATCTGCTTTCTCTTAGCACTCTGACCAAGATAATCATTCTCTGTCTTCATTCTCAAAAATACTAATACCAAATATTGCACATAGTATATTCCCAGAACCCAGCAAGCCCGTTGTACATTTTAGGGCAACCAGAAACAATCACAAGCAATAATTCACAGGCAAATTATTACATCTCCCTCTTTCAGTGGTACCTTGAATTTTCAGCATCTCCAGGTTCGCCTATCTTCACAACCCAAACCTAACATGTAAGTCCCCTTAGTGTCTAGATCAGAATCCAGCTTCCTTAGCCTGGCATTCAATGCCCTTCATAATCTGGTCTCTGTCTCCTATCCTCCCATGGTCATTTCCTTGCCCTCCCCTTACTTCTCCCCCACCCCACAAGGCAGGAGGATGGTGACTCTGTGACCCTTTCTCTGGAATTCCCTCCTCCCTTCCTTTTCACTTTACTCCTGGTGGTCTTAGAAAACACAGCTCACCTGTCCTGCTGAAAAACTCTTTCCCCGTTGCCTACACCCCCGACACGCCCCTCACCACCCACACATCTATTCACCTTCAAAGGCTGCAGTAGCCGCTTCTCTGCTGTCCCATGATGGGCCTACCTGTGCCTGCCTGCCTGCCCCAACTCCTGGACTGTGTTTCTCTAAAGGACTGGGATGGGCTACTCTTTATGTTTGAATCTTCATACTAGGTACTTGACAAATGTTTACTGAATGCACACATCTCCAGTGGTTTTAGGCTTTTGTTAAAAACTTGCAAGAACACTGAAATTCCTGTGGAGGACATGGATAAAGCAGGGATAAGGAGAGGGGCATGTCCCTTTTTTCCCATTCGCTTCTCTGCATGAGCTGGAGACTCGCGAGAAGAGCTTGCTTCTATTCCAGAGTTTCTGAGCCGCTGTCTTCCCCATGGAATGAAGAAATAAACCATCACCCCTGCCTTTAACGTGATCCACTCACCACAGATGCCCATTGACTAGAAACTGAATTACTGAAGTTTGTCTCATACACATGTATTTTTTTAATTTAGTTTTTTGTTTTGGTTTTGGTTTTGTGTTCTTTGTTGTTGTGTTTGTTTGTTTGTTTGTTTGTTTGTTTGTTTTTTGAGACAGAGTCTTGCTCTGTTGCCTGGACTGGAGTGCAATGACGTGATCTCAGCTTACTGCAACCTCCACCTTCTGGGTTCAAGTGATTCTCCTGCCTCAACCTCCTGAGTCGCTGAAGTTAGGTTACAGGCGCCTGCCACCACACCCGGCTAATTTTTTTTTTTTTTTTTTTGAGATGGAGTCTCACTCTATTGCCCAGGCTGGAGTGCAGTGGCGTGATCTCGGCTCACTGCAACCTCTGCCTCCTGGGTTCGAGCAATTCTCCTGCCCCACCCTCCTGAGTAGCTGGGACTACAGGCGCCGACCACCATGCCCGGCTAGTTTTTTGTATTTTTAGTAGATGGGGTTTCACTGTGTTGGCCAGGCTGGTGTTGAACTTCTGACCTCAGATGATCCACCTGCCTCAGCCTCCCAAAGTTCTGGGATTACAGGCATAAGCCACCGTGCCTGGCCTAATTTAGATTCTTAAATAGGTAATATGTTGTCATAGGTCAAAACCAAAATATATAAAAAATTATACAGTGAAACCCACCCTAACCCATGGCTCCCATTTTCCCAGTTCCTTCACTCCACAGGTAACCATTCTTCTTAATTTCTTACACGTACTTAGTTCCAGAGTTGTTTAAAACACATAGAAGCAAATTATGAATATGTATTCTTAAATGTCTCTTTTTTTTTTTTTTTTTTTTTTGATACAAAGTCTTGCTCTATTGCCCAGGCTGGAGTGCAGTGGTTCAGTCATGGCCCACTGCAACCTTCCCTTCCCAGGCTCAAGTGATCCTCCAAGCTCAGCCTCCCAAGTAGCTGGGACCACAGGTGCACACCACCACACCTGACTAATTTTTTATTTTTTGTAGAGACAAGATTTTGCCATGTTGCCCAGGCTGATCTCGATCTCCTGGGCTCAAGTGATCCACCCACCTAAACCTCCCAAAGTGTTGGGATTATAGGCATGAGCCACCACACCCTGCCCATTCTTACATTTCTGCCTTCTTTGCCAAAGCATGACATACTTTTCTGGGCTTTGCTTTTTTTAACTGAATTTTTTAAAACATGTTTTGGAAACCTTTCCTTACCTGTTGCTTCCTAATTCTTTTGAACAGCTGCATAGTATTCCATCATCTGGATGTATCATAATTTATTTAACAAAACCTTTATTAATAGATATTTGAGTTACTTCTAATATTTTCTGAAAATAATACTTAAATGACACATTTAATTTTGATATGATGCCATATAATTCAATGTATAAATCTTTTAACTTTTGTACATTTCAAAAGTGTTTCTTTTAATCAGTGGGCCAACCAATATGTGACATTTGCTAAAGGATAAATTAAGGTTAGATAACAGATCAATAGCCTGAAAAATTATTCAACTTAATGAGTTCATTTCTGGGCATTTGTCCATAAGAATGTTGGAAAATAGAGCAGAGTATGAGTTCATTTCAATAGAGCAGGCAGCGTATGTGTAAACTTCCTAGCTTCTGCCAAGGTCATTTAAACAAAGCAGCATTCCAGAGTTCTTGGGGAAAAAGCTCACTCATTTTGGTAACTTTGATGATCAGTAATATTTTAAACTGTATTGGAGATGCTAATGCAGCAGAGGTTTATAAAAAGGAGAAAGGCTCAGCATGTCTATCCACAACTGGTGTACCATTGGCCTTTTGAGGAAGGTATGCATCAGTTTCAAAACTTGCCTCATTCCAGAGGCTGAGAGGTCACTTGGTGGTTTTCTGACTGTTCCCCAGTACAGAACAGACAAGTACAGGATTCTCTATGTTTATCTTGTCAATACGTGATGTTATGGAGACTGGCATCCCATTTGACCAAAGGAGAAATTCCATGCAGCCACGCCTCCTGTGCAGCCTGTTTGGCAGGGCCTGGTTGGCAAGACTGCCTAGTGAGGAGAGCCCTCAGGCATGGGGTGTGCTACCTCTGCCAGAGGACAGAGTGATGGGTTGGAAAGGGCCAATCGAATACTACTGAGACTTACCACCAGCTTATAAAAGCACATTTCCTCAAAGGGGGCTAATAGGGCTCATTATGAAGCTGCTTAGCCCAAATAATACCTGGGCTCAAGAACAAACCTGTAAGACATAGACTCACCTCCGATCAGGGTGACTGGACCTCCAGACCCACTGAAGAAGATCCAACTGCGGACACTCAGTGAGGCCATGCTACCCTTGACTAAAGCTTTCTTGCAGGGTCCAGAGGCGTAAACTCATTTAAAGCCAAGAGACGCGAGATGCTCTACTTGCCTGAGCTCTTTACATGTATATCTTATACTTACCAATGTGAAGATTATTTTCTGAGTAAAGGAAATAGGAGGAAAGAAAAAGTTGCAGGTAAAATTAGAGGTCTAAGTTAGAGGAAACTGTTGCTAAGAAACATAGATTTAAAAACGCTTTTATGCATAGTTTTACGAATGTTGGCTTTATTTGGAGTGTTAGCCTTCCTAACCCTTTTTGAGTTTCTGGTAATGATATATATCTATTTTACAGGTTTCTGGAATGTTCTTCCATCAACTCACTCCACCTCTTCTGATCTAACCAGTCGTCAGTTTGGAAACCCTAAGTTGGATGAACTCTATTACACTTCTGATATTTATTAGGTAAACATTTTTAAGTATATTGCTGTTTGCCTTTGAGTTTATTTTCTGCCATAAGTTTTCAGTGACTACCTATGAGGTAGGCCCAGTTTCAGTCACTGGGCATGGATCAGTGAGCAAAACTGGCAAAATCATGTTTCTGACAATTTCTACTGAAGGATGTAGTGGTAGATGAATGACATTTTATATGACCAATAATTGAACATGATTTAGTCCAATAAACTTAATTCTAGTGATTCTCGAGTTCAAAGCCCTGAGCTTGGCATATGGTTCTGAAAGAAAAGTGAACCTTTCTATTGGTTGCTTTTCCTTTTCTCCTTTCTTCCCCTTCAGTTGTCCCAGAAATCTCCTTGACTTTTCCCCAACACACAGACAGACACATACCACTTATCTTTGTCCTATATTTAATCTAAATATGATATTAACTATATCTCAATTCTGTGATTTTCTCCCATAGTCTAAGTATTTTACTTTTGTGCTTGGGAGAGTTCTGTCTACTACAAAGTAAAGGCCCTGGTGGGCAGATGTTACACACACAGACACACAGACACACACACACACACACACACGTCTTTGTTACCTCATGACTGAAACTATATACCATTAAGTGCTTAAAAATTTTTACTGTGACAATATCTGTATGTTTCAGTTATCTATTGCTGTGTAGCAAAAAACCCCAAAACTTAGTGGCTTAAAACAACAATGATTTGTTAGCTCAAGATTCTGTGGATCAGAAATTTGGACTGGGCTGAGCTGACTGGTCCTTTTGCTTCATGTAACATTGGCTGGGCTCACTCATTGAGCTGCATTCAGCTGTGAGTTTGGCCAGGACTGGAATGTTCCAAGTGTCTTCAGTCTTCTTTCCAGTTGTCTGTCTCCCACAGAATGGCATTTTCACATGGCAGCTGGCTTCCAAGATGGAGACCCAGCCTTGGAAGTCATACAACATCACTTCTGCTACATTTTATTTGTCAAAACAGGTCCCAGGGCCAGCCCAGATTCCAGGGGAGAGGAAACATATTCCCGTCCTGTTGGGGGAGTGCGGGGAGTGGCAGAGTCACAGCATAATAGATTGTGCAAGATGGGAGATGGTGTTGCAGCCCTCTTTGGAAACATGAGCTACCACACTACATAGACTTATTTTATGTTAGTTGGTAATTCAATATAAATCCCAGTTCTAGGCAGTAGTAATGAATCTAGCATTAGTTTGTTTTCTCCCTGTATGACCATCTCCTCATTAATTAATACATTATCTGGTAAAGAATGTCTCGAGTTATAATCCTGAGTTCTGTGTGTATCAGTCAGTGTTTTTGGTTCCAAGGCATACGAAGCAATTCTAGCTAACTTAAGCAGAAAGGTTTTGTTGTTGTTGGTTTATCAAGTAGCTGACAGAAGGTACGAAGGTTAAATAAGTAAACTCGGAATATGGGCAGACTCTAAGGAAGGCTGGGCAGGAAGGCATAGCCACAGTGATATCACAAGGACACTGGACAGGGCACTGCTGCTGGTGCTGTACACACTGTGCAATAGGCACTGTTTCTGCAGAGCTGTCAGCACCACCATTCCTCAACCTGCAGGGTTGATTTTTCTTCTCCTTGATGGCTCCAAGTCCTGGATAGGAATAACCAATTCTATTTGCTCCTTTATCTACCAGAAAGTGGAGAGAGGGTCCTTTCAACTTCAAAAGTTGGGGCTGAGGGTATTCTACCTCCTACCAAGACTTACATTATGGAGTACTGTCCCCAAATACAAAGAGCTATCTAGTCTTGTACATTCAGCAGTCATTGCCAAAAACAGTAAATTGTCCTGATCTGGCCCCTGCTACCTCTCTGACCTCAACTTCTACTCACTCTGTTCTAGTCTCAATGCAAAACACCAATCATGTTCCTGCCTTGGGACCTTTGCATATGCTATTTTCATCTCTGAAATACTCTCCCCCAAACATTTGTATGGCTCCCTTTCTCACCTTATTGAAGTCCCTACACAAATATTGCCTTCTTATAACACTGTACTGCAGCCATTCTATTTAAAATTGTAAACCTGAGAGGGAGGCAGGGCAAGATGGCTGAACAGATGCCTCCAGCAATCACCCCTACCCCACAAAAACATCAAATTTATCAGCTATCCACACACACCGAAAAAAGCACTTTCATAAGAACCAAAAATCAGGTGAGCAATCACAGTACCTGATTTTAACTTCATATTCCTGAAAGAGGCACGGAAGAGGGTACAGAAGACCATCTTGAATTGCCTCCACCACCCATTCCCCATCCCCTGGCAGTGGCCACATGGTGCAGAGAGAGAATCTGTGTGCTCAGGGGAGGAAGAGCACAGTGACCGTGGGACTTTGCATTGGAACTCAGTGCTGTCTGGTCACAGCAGAAAGCAACACAGGGCAGAAGTCAGCCAGCACCCAGGAGGGAGCATTTAGACGAGCCCTAGCCAGAGTGGACTCATTCATCCCAGGGGTTGGAACCTGAGTTCTGGCAAGCCCTGCCACTGCAGGCTAACATGCTCTGGGGTCCTGAATGAGCTTGAAAGGCAGTCTAGGTCAGGGGTCCTTAATCCCTGGGCCATGGACCGGTACCAGTCCATGGCCTGTTAGGAACCCGGCCACACAGGAGGAGGTGAGCGGTGGCCGAGTAAGCATTACCACCTGAGCTCCACCTCATGTCAGATCAGCGGCAGCATTAGATTTTCATAGCAATGTGAACACTATTGCAAACCATACAACAAGGGATCTGGGTGTACGCTTTTTATGAGAATCTAACTAATGTCTGACAATCTGAGGTGGAACAGTTTTATCCCAAAACCTTCTCCCACCTCTGGTCCACGGAAAAAAATGTCTTCCATGAAACCAGTCCCTGGTGCCAAAAAGACAGGGGACTGCTGGTTTAGGCCACAAGGACTGTAATTCCTGGGCAAGTATTGGTGCTGTGCTAGGCTCAGAGTCAGTGGACTTGGGGTACATACAACCTAGTGAGACACAGCTTGGGGGTTTAAGGAGTGCTTGAGTCAGCCTCCCCCAACCCCAGGCAGTGCAGCTCCCAGCTCCAGGAGAGACTCCGTACTTCCGTTTGAGCAGAGAAGAGGGAAGAGTAAAGAGGACTTTGTCTTGCAACTTGGATACCAGCTCAGCAACAGCAGGACAGGGTAACAGGTAGAGTCCTGAGGTCCCTATTCCAGGCCCTAGTTCCCAGATGACATTTCTAGACACCCCTGGGCCAGAAAGGAACCCGCTGCCTTAAAGGGAAGCACCCAATCATGGCAGGATTCATCATTTGCTGACTAAAGAGCCCTTGGGCCCCAAATAATCAGCAGTGGTAGCGAGGCAGAACTTGCTGTGGGCCTTGGGCAGAACTCAGAGCCATGCTAGCTTCAGGTGTGACCCAGCACATTCCCAGCTGTAGTGGCTATGTGGAGATGCTCCTTCTGCTTGAAAAAAAGGGAAGGAAGAGTAAAGGGGACTTTGTCTTGCAGCTTGAGTACAAGCTTGGCCACAGTGGAGTAGAAGGCCAAGCCAGCTGCTGGGATCCTCGATTCAAGGCCTTGGCTACTGGAAGACATTTTTAGACCCACCCTAGGTCTGAAGATGAGACCACTACCCTGAAGGGGAAACTGAGGCCTGGCAGCATTCAACAAACTGACTGAAGAGACCTTGGGCCTTCAGTGAACATTGGTAGGAGTCAGTTAGTGCTCACTGTGGGCCTGGAACAGTGGTGGCCATGGGGAAAGACTCACTTGTTGAGGAAAGGAGAAGGAAGAGTGAGAAGAACTTTATCCTGTGGCTTGGATCCACGGCACCAGGTAAATTCCTAGGGTTCCTGACTCCAGGCCCTGGCTCCCAGGCGGTATATCTGGACCTGTCCAAGGCAGAAGAAGCTACCTCCTTGAAGGGAAAAACACAAGCCTGGATGGATTCACCACCTGCTGATTATAGAGCCCTTGGGCCTTGAGTGAACATAGGCAGTAGCCAGGCAGTGGACCCTGAAGGCAGAACAGCACTGGGTCTCACAACCTTGGTCTCATAGTTCTGCACAGAGAGACAGAGAGAGACTCTGTTTGTTTGGGAGAAAATATGGGAAGAGAACAAGAATCTCTGCCTGGTAATCCCAGGAATTCTCCCAGATCTTATTCAAGACCACCAAGATGGTACCTCTATGAGTCTACAAGAACCATGGCATTACTGGGCATGGGCGTACCCCCTAACACAGGTACAGCTGCAGTGACCAAAGACAGGTCACAACACCCAAGTCCCTTGGAAAGCCTTCCCAAGAAGCAAAAGCACAAACAAGCCTAGATTGGGAAGAATACAATAAGTTCCTAACCCTTCAATGCCCAGACACTGACAAATATCTACAAGCATTAAGACCTTTCAGGAAAATATGACTTCACCAAACAAACTAAATAAGATACTAGTGACCAGTCCCAGAGAGACCAAGATATGTGACCTTTCAGACAAAGAATTCAAAACAACTATTTTGAGGAAGCTCAAAAAAATTCAAAATAACACCGAGAAGGAATTCAGAATCCAACCAGATAAATTTAACAAAGAGATTGAAATAATTAAAAAGAATCAAGCCGAAATTCTGGAGTTGAAAAATGCAACTGGCATATGATAAATGCATCAGAGTCTTTTAATAGCAAAATTGATCAAGCAGAAGAAACAATTAGTGAGCTTGAAGACAAACTACTTGAAAATGCACAGTAAGAGGAGATAAAAGAATAAAGAAGAACGAAGCATGACTACAAGATCTAGAAAATAGCCTCAAAAGAAAGAGATTGGGGCAGAAAGTTTAATCAAAGGAATAATAACAGAAAACTTCCCAAAAAAGATATCAATATTCAAGTACAAGAAGGTTGTAGAGCACCAAGCAGATTTAACCCAAAGAAGACTACCTCCAGCATGTAATAGTCAAACTCCCAAAGCTTAAGGATAAAGAAGGGATCCTAAAGGCAGCAAGAGAAAGGAAACAAATAACATACTAAAGAACTCCAGTACATCTGGCAGCAGACTTCTCAGTGGAAATTTTATAGTCCCGGAGAGAAAGGCCTGACGTATTTAAAGTGTGGAAGGAAAAAAACTTTTACCCTAGAGTAGTATATCTGGTGAAAATATTCCTCAAACATGAAGGAGAAATAAAGACTTTCCCAGAAAAACAAAAGCTGGGGGATTTTATCAACACTAGACATGTGCTACAAGAAATGCTAAAGGGAATTCTTCAATCTGAAAAAAAGGACATCAATGAGCAATATGAAATCACCGGAAGTACAAAACTCACTGGTAATAGTAAGTACACCAAAAAAAAAAAAAAAAACCCAGAATATTATAACACTGTAATTGTGGTGTGTAAACTACTCATGTCTTAAGTAGAAAGACTAAAAGATGAGCCTATCAGAAATAATAACTACAGTAACATCTCAAGGCATAGATAGTATAATAAGGTATACATGAAAACAAAAGTTAAAAAGTAGGGGATGAAGTTAAAATGTAGAGGTGTAGAGTTTTTATTAGTTTTCTCTTTGTTTGTTAGTTTGTTTGTGCAATCACAAGTGGTTGGGCACAGGGGCTCATGCCTGTAATCCCAGTGCTTTGAAAGGCTAAGGCAGGTGGATCATTTGGGCCCAGGAGTTTGAAACCAACCTAGGCAACATGGCAAAACCTCATCTCTACTAAAAATACAAAAATTGGCCGGGCGTGGTGGCCCACACCTGTAATTCCAGCCACTCGGGAGGCTAAGGCATGAGAATTGCTTGAACCTGGGAGGTGGGGGTTGGAGTGAGCCGAGATTATGCCACTGCACTCCAGCCTGAGCAAGAGTGAGACTCTATCTTCAAAAATAAATAAATAAATAAATAAGTCGTAAGTTTAAAATAATGGGTTATAAGATGTCATTTGCAAGCCTCCTTGTAACCACAAATCAAAAAACATACAACAGATACACTAAAAATAAAAAGCAAGAAATTAAAACATACTACCAGAGAAAATCATCATCACGAAAAGAAAGACAGGAAGGAAAGAAAGAAGAGAAGACCACAAAACAACCAGAAAACAAATTTTAAAAACGACCATAGTAAGTCCTTACTTACATTGAATATAAGTGGACTAAACTCTCCAATCAAAAGACACAGAGTGGCTGAATGGATNAGGCGGCAGAAGATGCCACACCTGCCAACACCTTTGTGCTGGACTTTCAGCCTCCAGAACTGTGAGAAAATAAAACGCTGCTGTTTAGGCCACCCAGGCGGTGGTACTTTGCTGTGGTAGCCGAATACATGCTGTGATTAGTTCAGAATCCTCATGCACTTTTTGTTTGTTTCTTGTTTGTTGTTAGTCTTGTTTTGCTTGTTAATGTTTAACTTCAAAATCATACATGAATACATCCACTTTCTGCCCAAACCTCCTCTTCTCTCCCATGTTGCCACTGTTTCAGTTTGGAGTGTGCAAGGATATGCATATATAGGATTCCTTTTAAAATTAATGTGATGGTACTGGGCATAGTATTCTACAACTTTTCTTTTTTTCTGAGTAATGTACCTCTGAGGTCTTTCTATATTTTAACATTTTCTTTTTTTTGAGACGGAGTCTCGCTCTGTCGCCCAGGCTGAAGTGCAGTGGCCGGATCTCAGCTCACTGCAAGCTCCGCCTCCCGGGTTCAGGCCATTCTCCTGCCTCAGCCTCCCGAGTAGCTGGGACTACAGGCGCCGCCACCTCGCCCGGCTAGTTTTTTTTTTTGTATTTTTTAGTAGAGACGGGGTTTCACCGTGTTAGCCAGGATGGTCTCAATCTCCTGACCTCGTGATCCGCCCGTCTCGGCCTCCCGAAGTGCTGGGATTACAGGCTTGAGCCACCGCGCCCGGCCGGCTGAATGGATTTAAAATGAAACAAAACCCATTGATCTGTTGCCTATTAAAAAACACACCTCACCTATTAAAATAAAGGGATAGAAAAAGATATTCCATGTCATTGAAAAGCAAAAAAGAACGGGACTACCTATACTTATATCAGACAAAATAGATTTCAAGATAAAAATGCTAAGAAGAGACAAAGAAGGTCACTATATAATGATAAAGGGGTCAGTTCAGCAAAAGGATATCACAATTGTAAATATCTATGCACCCAGCACCAGACAACTCATATATATGAAGCAAATATTATTAGATCTAAAAAGAAAGACCCCAATACGATAACAGCTGGAGATTTAAATACCCCACTTGAAGCACTGGACAGATCATGCAGGCAGAAAATCAACAAAGAAACATCAGATTTAGTCTGCAGTATAGACCAAATGGACCTAACAAATATTTACAGAACATTTCAGTCAATGACTACAGAATACATGCTGCTTTCCTGAGCAAGCATATGGATCATTCTCGAGGATAAATCCTATGTTAGGCCACAAAACAAGTCTTAACAAAATTCGAAAAAAAACTGAAATAATAACAAGCATCTTCTCTGACCACAATGGAATAAAATTACAAATCAACAAGAGGAATTTTGGAAACTATACAAACACAAGGAAATTAAGCAATATGCTCCTGAATGATCAGTGTGCCAATGAAGAAATTAAGAAGGAAATTGAAAAATTTCTTGAAACAAATGATAATGGAAACACAACATACCAAAGTCTATGGGATACAGTGAAAGCAGTACTAAGGGGTAAGTTTATAGCAATAAATGCCTACATCAGAAAAGTAGAAAAACTTCAAATAAACAACTAGAAAACAAAGAGCAAACCAAACCCAAGATTAATAGAAGAAATAATAAAGAACAGAGCAGAAATAAAAGAATTTGAAATTTTAAAAAATATGAAAGATGAGTGAAAGAAATGTTGGGCTTTTGAAAAGTTAAAGAAAATAGACAAATCTTTAGCCAGATATGCAAGCCATCCTTGCAAGCCAATCTTGCAAGCCATTCTCCCGTCTCAGCCTGTTAAGTAGCTGGTACTACAGGCATGCGACACCATATCGGCTTATTTTTGTATTTTTTGTAGAGATGGGGTTACGCCATGTAGCCCAAAGTGGTCTTGAACTGCTGAGCTCAAGCGATCCACCCACCTCAGTCTCCCAAAGTTTTGGGATTACAAGGGTGAGCCACCATGGCTGGCCAATAATCCAGTTTTTAAATGTGCAAAACTGCATCCTACTTTATCCGTTTAAAAAAAGTAAAAATAAATAAATGTGCAAGAGATCTGAACAGACGTTTCTCAAAAGAAGATGTACAAATGGCAAACAGGTATATGAAACAGTGCTCAGGTCATCAGAAAAATGTAAATCAAAACTACGATAAGATATCACCTCATTCCAGTTAAAATGGCTTTTAACCAAAAGACAGGCAACAACGAATGTTGGCAAGGATGTGGAGAAAAGGGAACCCTTGTGCACTGTTGGTGGGAATGTAAATTAACACAACCACTGTGGAGAACAGTTTGAGATTCCTCAAAAGGCTAAAAATAGAGCTACCATATGATCCAGTAATCCCATGGCTATGTGTATACCTGAAAAAAAGGAAATTAGTATATCAAAGAGATATCTGCACTCCCATGTTTATTGCAGCACTATTGACAAATATAGCCAAGATTTGGAAGCAATCCAACTGTCTGTCAACAGACAAATGGATTTAAAAAAAGGTAGTACATATACACAATGGAGTTCTATTCCACCATAAAAAGAGTAAGATCAGTCATTTGCAGCAATACTGATGGAATTGAAGGACATTGTATTGAGTGAAATAATCCAGGCACAAGAAGACAAACTTCACATGTTCTCACTTAGTGGTGGGATCTAAAAATTAAAACAATAAACTCATGGAGATAGAGAGTAGAAGGATGGTTACCACAGTCTGAGAAAGGTTGTTGGAGGGAGTGGGGATGGTTAATGAATACAAAAAATATATTAGATAGAATGAATAAGATCTAGTATTTGATAGCACAATAGGGTGACTACAGTCAATGATAATTTACAGTATATTTTAAAATAAGTAAAAGAGTATAATTTGATTGTTTATAACACAAAGAAAGGATAAATGCTTGAGGTGATGGATACCCCATTTACCTTAATGTGGTTATTATGCATCTTATGCCTGTATTAAAATATCTCATGTACCCCATAAATATATACACCCACTTTGTGCCCACATTTTCTTTCTTCTTTTTCTTATCTTTTCTTTCTTTCTTTCTCACTCTCTCTTTCTTTCTTTCTGTCTCTCTTTCTCCCTTTCTCTCCTTCCTTCCTTCCTTCCTTTCTCCCTCTCTCCCTCTCTCTCTCTCTCTCTCTCTCTCTTTCTGAAACGCAATCTCACTCTGTCGCCCAGGCTGGAGTGCAAGTGCAGTGATGTGATCTCAGCTCACTGCAACCTCCGCCTCCCCAGCTCAAGCAATTCTTGTGCCTCGGCCTCCCAAGTAGCTAGGATTACAGGCACCTGCCACCACACCTGGCTGATTTTTGTATTTTTAGTAGAGACAGGGTTTCATCATGTTGGCCAGGCTGGTGTTAAACTCCCGGCCTCAAGTGGTCCACCCGCCTCTGCCTCCCAAAGTGCTGGGATTACAGGCACGAGCCACTGCGCCCGTCCTTGTGCCTACATTTTCTATCTCACTTACCTGCCTATTTTCCCCTTCTTAACACTTAACATTATCTAATATATCATATGTATATTTGCCATTCTCCCTCTAGAATGTAAGTTCCATGGGAGCAAGGATTGTAATCTGTTTTGTTCAGCATTATGTCCCCAGCATCTAGAATAGTGCCTGCAAAAAAGTAAGTTTTCAATGAATTTGAATTATTCTTTGCATAATTGAAGGTAGAGTCAGTAGAACTCAATACTTTTGAAGTCTCATTGTCAACCCATTTCTATGCGGTTGACAATGATTTTCTTAGAATTTAATTCTCCTACCAATATATCTGCCTAGAATATGTTTTTCTCATTTAAAATTGCTATACAAGACAAAATGAACATTCTTGATAGGTTTAAAAAATTGTTTTATTTATTGCTCCCTTTCCTTCAACCAGTCTTAAACATCTGCCCAGAAGGAAATTGGATAAGTCAGACAAGAATCATTTATTGCAAAGCCATGCCTTATGCTTTGTTCCCTTCTCAGCATTTCTAAATTGACATCTGCTGATTTACTGCACTACTTTTCAAGGTATTGCTGCAAGCTTAATAATTTTCAAGGTCATCCCTTTCATCCTTCATTCAGTAAGACATTAAGTTGGCCTTTTTCCAGTTTTCAAGAATATATTAGTCCTCAGAAACTGCTGCAAGCAAGGCTAATTCATGATGTATCCCAGAAGATAAAACATCAGGCATTTAGATTTAAATACTTTGGTAAGGATTCAAATAGTCATCAGTGAGCCAAAACTGAGGGTCAAATGTGATGATTCACACCTGTAATCCCAGCATTTTGGCAGGCTGAGGCAGGAGAATCACTTGAGGCCAAGAGTTTGAGACCACCCTGGGCAATATAGCATGACCCTGTCTCTTAAAGAAGATAAAAGAAAAATTAGCCAATGGCACACTCCTGCAGTCCCAGCTGCTAGAGAGGCTGAGGCCAGAGAATCATTTGAACCCAGGGGTTCGAGGCTGTGGTAAGCTATGATCATGCCACTGCACTACAGCCTGGGTGACAGAGTGAGACCCTGTCTCTAAAAAGAGAAAAATGAGAAAAAAATTTGCTGAGTGTCTCCTGAGTACAAAGCCTGTGCTAGCTGTTCCCTCTCTGTGGTTTTCTGCCTTACTAGTATGCATGACATCAACTGAGGAGTTAATCTAATCAAGCTCTGCCATTTGCACAGCAGGCAGAATGGCAAGGATCCAACTGGCTATAGCAAGCTCTTCATTTTAGTTCACTTTGCGTCCTTGGCAGGGGGCATAATTTCAGTGGTTCTGTTTCAGTTGATAGCATATTTCTCTATATATGTAATTGAGGAAGAGTATCCTTTATTCTTTCATTTACAGAATACATACTTACTGAGTCCACAATGCCTCAGAAGGCATTGCGGTTACAGTGGTGAACAAAACAAAAGTTCCAAAACTCTGGAAGTTTACAACTAATTGTGCCACCCAGTTTTTACAATTCTTGGTCTAATAACTACAAATAAATACAAAAGAGTATTGATGGCTGACACTTTTTCCACCCCAAAAAGCCCTGAACCAAAAATGAGCACAAGGAGAAAACAGGGGCTGTACTAATTCTCATTCATATTCCCAGCAAGTGTCATCCAGACATACTGAGAAAGGTGAGTAGATGTCACTCTACCTGCCCTGTCACTCCAGGCCCCTGTCACACCATAACAACCCCTCATGTTTCATGCCTTCCCTCAGATGATGACACCCTGTTGTTCTGAGTCATAAACTGTTGGTAATGGAAAATCCACAGTAAGTACTCCAGGTTGTCATTATTATAGCATTTGGGACATGTATTAGTCCATTTAGCATTGCTATAAAGAAATACCTGAGACTGAGTAATTTATAAAGAAAAGAGGTTTAATTGGCTCACAGTTCCATAGGCTGTGAAGGAAGCATGATGCTGGGATCTGCTTGGCATCTGGAGAGGCCTCGGGAAACATACAATGGTGGCAGAAGATGAAGGGGAAGCAGGCACGTCTTACATGTCAGGAGAAGTACGAGCAAGGCTGGGGGCAGGTGCTACACCCTTTTAAACAACCAGATCTTTTGAGGACTCACTCACTCACTATCATGAGAACAGCACCAAGGGGATGGTGCTGAACCATTCGTAAGAAATCCACCTCCATGATCCAATAACTTCCCACAAGGCCCCACCTCCAACATTGGGGATTACAATTCAACATGAGATTTGGGTGGGGACACAGAGCCAAATCATATCAGGGCTGCATTAGCTCACAAAATTCAGACTCTTAAATGCAAAACAAAGTGTTTGCAAACCATTTTCTTTTATCATTTCTAGCCTGTCAGTTAGTGCAGCCCACCAGGTTTCCAGAGCTTTGGAGCTTGCATTGCTTTCCACCTATTATTTGCCCCTGAGAGGCCCTGCCTACAAGCCTCAGAAGTTCATTCTCTTTCCTAAAGTGGAGGAAGTAATGCCAAAAACTTCCAGCATATTTTGATGGAGTTATCATTAGTGAGCATTGAGCACACAGAATGTGAAGCAAGTTATTTTCTAGCATAGGTAGTGCTGTGGTCTGAATGTTCATGTCCTCCCCAAATCCACATGTTGAAACTTAATCCTCAATGTGCTAGTATTAAGAGGTGGGGCTTTTGGGAGGTGATAAGGTCATGAGGACTCTGCCTTCTCAAATGGGATTAGTGCCCTTATAAAAGAGGCCCAAGGGAGACTGTTTGTCCCTTCTGTCATCTTGAGGACACAACAAGAAGGGACCATCTATGAGAAATGGGCCCTCACCAGACACCAAATCTGCTGGCAACTTGATCCTGGACGTCCCAGCCTCTAGAACTGTGAGCAATAAAATTCTATAGTTTGTAAATTACCCAGTCTAAGGGATTTTGCTGTGGCAGTCTGAACAGACTGAAACAGGTAGGAAGCAAAAATTAAAGCAATTTCCGAGAACCTGCATAAACAGGGATAACAATTAGGATGGATGGTGGAGAGCCATTTTGTTAGATATCCAGTTCAGTACAACAGACATTCTCTGGAAACATCCTTTCTTTCGCCTTTCACACTCTCTTGCTTTCTTCTCACCTCTCTGGCTGCTTCTATTCAGTCTGTCTTACGGGTTACTTCTCCCTATCTGACCTCTACATGTTAGAGGACTCCATGGCTCAGTCTTGGGTCACCTTCTCATCTCCATCTAGCTATATTTTCTCCCAAGGTCATCTCACTACATCCTGGTCTTTAATTTACACTATATATAGTATATTATATATTATATATAGTATAAATAATATAGTATAATTAGCGTATATATAGTTTACACTATATATAGTAATATATATGATATATTACTATATATATAACATCATATATATATATATCATCTCTCTCTCTCTACTTGGAAGTTTCAAAGGCACCACAGACTCAACATATCCGAACTGAACACATGTTCTTTCTCTCTCAATACCTGGTCTTCCTTTGCTCCTGATATCATTGAACGGTGCTTCCCATTCTCTCAGTTATGCAAGCTGAAAACCCAGGACTTACTGTAACATTTCCATCTTTCTTATTGCCCACATCCAATCCATCACAAAGTTTGGATCAGTTGGCCTCCTAAATATCTCTCAAATCTGTCCTCTTCACATCTACCACTGTCACTTCAAACCACACAGAGATCATAAATCCTCTAGCTTTGACTCGTCTATCCACATTCATTTTGGTCTCCTTCAGAACAGCTGAAGTGATCATTCACAGTGCAAAGTTTTCCCATGGCTTTTCCACTGCCCTTAGGATAAATGTGGCCCCCGCCTGCCTACATCAGCCCCTACTGGATGCATATCCTCCTCCCTCTCTGCATCCAGCTCCCCAGCCTGCCTTCAAGATCTTACATCTGCATGTCCCCCTACCACAGGGCCTTCCTCCTTCAACCTGGAAATTCTTACCATATCTTCTTCTTGGCATTTACTCTGCTTCATGTTTCAGATCTCAACTGTCTTTTCCACAACACTTAACCACAAAAAGATTTGTTAAATGATGTTCAGGTTTGAGGTGGGGGACCCAGAAGTAAGACTTCTCTTTTCCCTGACTGGGTTTAGAACCAACTGAGAGTTAAGATATGCTGGAAGGAATCAGATGGAGATCAAAATGTCAGTTTTACAATCAACACAGGTTTTGAAAAATGAGGCTTAGATGTGCAGAAACATGGGTATCCCCAGTAAAAACCCAAATCAGGCAGCCTCATTCACCCAGTCTCCACTGTGCTGGAAATTCTACACACATGCCCTCTGGACGGGCCCCCATGGAAGTCACCCCAAGAGGAAGAACAGAATGTGTTTCCAAGGGAGGAGAAGACAGTGGGGCCAGGCTATGCCTCTACCACCACCAGCCTCAAGATCCTTTCCCATATTCACTAGCTGAGTGGCCCACTCCATCTCCATCCATAGGCAGGAATAAGAGGCACCAACAGAGGCTGAGTTTGTTGGAAAAATCCTTTGTCATAGAAACCAAAGGAGTGGATAAGAAACAACCTACCCTCTGGCCGGGCACCGTGGCTCACGCCTGTAATCCCAGCACTGTGGGAGGCCGAGGCAGGTGGATCACGAGGTCAGGAGATCGAGACCATCCTGGCTAACACGGTGAAACCCCGTCTCTACTAAAAATACAAAAAATTAGCCGGGCGTAGTGGCAGGCGCCTGTAGTCCCAGTTACCCGGGAGGCTGAGGCAGGAGAATGGCGTGAACCTGGGAGGCGGAGCTTGCAGAGAGCTGAGATTGCGCCACTGCACTCCAGCCTGGGCAACAGAGCGAGATTCCGTCTAAAAAAAAATAATAATAGGCCGGGCGCGGTGGCTCAAGCCTGAAATCCCAGCACTTTGGGAGGTCGAGACGGGCCAATCACGAGGTCAGGAGATCGAGACCATCCTGGCTAACATGGTGAAACCCCGTCTCTACTAAAAAATACAAAAAAAACTAGCCGGGCGAGGTGGCGGGCGCCTGTAGTCCCAGCTACTCGGGAGGCTGAGGCAGGAGAATGGCATAAACCAGGGAGGCAGAGCTTGCAGTGAGCTGAGATCCGGCCACTGCACTCCAGTCTGGGCGACAGAGTGAGACTCCGTCTCAAAAAAAAAAA
>NW_016814053.1:4604393-4633720 GCF_001698545.2 Rhinopithecus bieti | reverse complement strand
AATAATAATAATAATAATGAATTAATTAATTAAGTTTAAACAGAAGGGGCTGGGCCTGGTGGCTTATGCCTGTAATCCCAGCACTTTGGGAGGCCAAGATGGGAGGATCACTTGAGACCAGCCTGGGCAATGTATCAAGATCTCTGTCTCTACAAAAAAAAAAAAAATTAAAAATTAGCCAGGCATGGTGGTGCACACCCATAGATCTAGCTACTTGGGAGGCTGAGACAGGAGGTTGCTTGAGCCCAGGAGTTCGAGGCTGCAGTGAGCCATGATTGCACCGCTGCCCTTCAGCCTGGGTAGCAGAGCAAGTCCCTGACTCTAAAAAAAAACTTTTTTCATAGCCTTTTGGTCTTTGAAATTTTAATTTTATAAACTACAAAAAAAAACAACAAAACCTACATTTCTACCACCCAGAATTAACAACCACTACCATTTTGTTTTACTGTGTTTCCTACATTCCTTAAAAAAAAAAAAAAAAGGCAGTCTTACAGTGCATGATAGAAATTACAATATTATTGAAGGACTTACAATAAAAAAAAAAATCCTCTATTTCCTCTATGCCCAAGCCCCTAGCCTTCTCTCCCAGAGGCAACCTCTGTCACATATTTCTTTTATTTCCTTACAAAGATATTCTATTAAAAGTAAGCATATATGTAACTGTATTTCTCCATTTTGCTTTTTGAAAATGAAACCTCATGATATACAACATTCTGTATCTTGCTTTTTTCATTTAACATATCTGGGAGTCTGTTGAAACAGGAGAGTTTTGAGTCTAGCATGAGAAAATCTTTTAATTGTCATGATGCTAAGATTCTGGAATGACTCACTAAAACCAATAATAGTTTCAGCTCTTTCAGGCTCCCTCTAGCACCAAATGCACAGGTGGGATTCCTAAGAAGCAGAGCATAAAATGGAGATTGTTGTGCATGAATTTTATGAGGAAATGCTCTTGGGATCAATACCTGTGCAAGAGACTGGAAGAAAGCCAGGCAGAACTGGGCAGAGAGAAAGTTTGGGCTGCAAAGCAGACTCAAGAAAGGCCTCAGCTGGCACCTTGGGGAGCTGAAGCTGGTCTGGCCCTTCAGGTTTCTGGAGTAAGAAAGCAACCCAGGCCTTTAGACCTGCACATCAGTCATCGGATGCAGATGGCCCTAGTGTGGAGGTGGGGTGTGAGCTTGAGCTCAGAGTCTCTTCAGCCAAGACAATTTCCAAAGAAGCTAAGGGCAGTCTGCCCGTGATACTCCAAAAAATATGGGAGAATGAGCTCTTCATTCCTGAATGGGGATCTGGATAGAGTTTTGTAGTATCCACTATAAAACAAAGTCCTTGTTTTTAGTACACAGTATAGTGTTTAGAAGTGAAATTTCATGATATATACTGTACGGTTCAAATGATTCAAGAAGAAAATATATTTATGGGAGTGTGAAAAAAGTGATAAAACAAGTGTAAAAAACATGAACAATTAGTGAATCTAAGCCAAGGATACATGGGTGTTTGTAGCACTGTTTTTGTGATATTTCCATGGCACTGGTAGCATAACAAGAAATTATATCTGGTACCCAAATGTCAGATCTAGATACTATGACTCATTAAAGGCAGATAATATAACTGTCTAAGGTTAGGTTTTGTAACTATCTAGTGCTGGAGTTTCCAGCCAACATGATTAGAGATACAAAAAATTTGGTCAGCCTCCATTCAGGTCTTCTCCCAACCTATAGGGACTTCATTCTGGTAGGAAGAATTTTCCACCAAGTCAACGTGTCTTCAGTAATGATAGTGGGGAAATTTGAGGAATCATGTTTTCTATATACTTTTTTTGTTTGTTTTTTTTTTGAGGCAAAGTCTCTCTCTTGTCCCCCAGACTGGAGTGCAATGGCCCCATGTTGGCTCACTGCAACCTCCGCCTCTCAGGTTCAAGTAATTCTCCTGCCTCAGCCTCCCGAGTAGTTGGGATTACAGGTGCCTGCTATCACAGCTGGCTAATTTTTGTATTTTTAGTAGAGATGGGGTTTCACCATGTTGGCCAGGCTGGTCTTGAACTCCTGATCTCAGGTGATCCACCCACCTTGGCCTCCCAAAGTGCTGGGATTACAGACGTGAGCCGCTGCACCCGGCCTCTATACACCTTTTTTTTTAAAGCCCAAAACTTGCAAATAAAACAGAAAGTACTGTATGGCCTTTCAATATCATAATAGATCATTATCTAACACGCCTGCCTAAGACTTTAGATTCTCTAGAAGATATAATCTTGTTTGATTTACCATTTACTGATGATTAGAGCCTGGACTCTGTAAAGTTCAATATTACCTTGATAATGATTTTTGTCCCATTAATAAGATAACCTCAAAGGTTATGACTTTATTGCCCTGTAGGACATTTATCAGTTTTGTATCTAATTCTGCCATCTTCCTCCAGGAGTCTTTTTTTTTTTTTTTCCCACCAATCCTATAGATCAGCTTTCTAGATTCTCTTTGAATCAACTGAATCATTCTGCTGCTTTACTCATTAATGAGTTAAATAAATTTTTAACATGTGTCCACTATATATTTATATGAAAGTCATGATTTGACTTTTCCCCAGGCTACTATCTCGTAGGAGCCTTTGTAAAAATGTGTTTCTTTTGCTTATCACCATAAATTCTAACTCTTAACTCCTGTTAGAATTTATACATCAAAATGCTTTTTTATGCCAAGTTTTCAATTCTGTCATCCATGGGACTACTTCAGTGGAGTTTTCTGTGGCTGGTCACTGACAGCACTCTCCTTGAGATATATGTATACATATATAGAGATACATATATTGTATTTCTCTCCCCCAAGTACTTTAAGGAATTTATAATTTCACTAGGTCTGCAAAAAATCCAGTGAGCCAATAAAGCCAGCCGTACAACTATTAAATGAAAAGAAAATATCTAAAAATGCCACAAAGCAAATAGCAGCACTAGGGTGAGTTATGTAATAGATAAAGTGTTGCTGTGCAGCTGTGCGCTCTGGTCTGGTCCATCAGTCATCCACTCTGACTGGGCTGGGCTTCATTCCAATTGCCCAGTGCCCCTGTCGTGCCAGTTGTTTAATATTTTTCATATCATCCTTGAATCAATACGGCTGTAATAAGGTTATTGTTATTTTTGTCATCTAAAATTACTACATGTTAGAGTTCAGAAGTGTTATTTCTTTTGAAAAAACAAGAATGAACTTAGACAAAGTACCTAAAATAGTCAAATTCATAGCAACAGAAAATAGAATAGGATTCTACTTTCCACTGGAACTGGGGTTGGGAGAATGAGGACTTTACTAGAACAGAGTTTACTAGAATAAAGTTTCAGTTTGGGAAGATGAAAGACTCTGGAGATGGAGAGTGGTGATGGTGGTACAATAATGTGAATGTACTTAATGCCACTGAAATGTACATTTAAAAATGGTTAAAATGCTTATTGGCTGGGCATGGTGTCTCATACCTGTAATCCCAGCACTTTGGGAGGCCAAGGCAGGTGGTTTGTTTAAACTCAGCCTGGGCAACATGGCAAAATCCTCCCTCTTTAGAAAGTACAAAAGTCAGTCAAGCATGGTGGCATGGGCTTGTAGTTTCAGCTACTTGGGAGGCTAAGATAGGAGAATTGCTTGAGCTCAGGGAGGTTGAGGCTGCAGTGAGCTGTAATTGTGCTTCTGTATTCCATCCTGGACAACAGAGCAAGACCCTGCCTCAAAAAATAAAACAAAGAAGGTTAAAATAATTTTAAAAGACTGACCACATATTAATAATTATTCAAGTTGAATAATACAGTATTTTTCAGCTTTTGTAAATGTTTAAAATTTCAATTCTAAAAGCTAAAACAAAAGAAAGTTAAAATGGTAAATTTTATGTTGTGTACATTTTATCACAAAAAACACCACATAAAAGACAGTTTAAAAAAAAAAAAAAAGGAGACCACAGTAGAAAATTTAGTTCATATAGATGATAAAAGGATAGAAGAAAATGATCTGTATTCAGAAAAGCAATATAAATCAATGGCTAGGAACAGGCACGGTGGTTTCCACCTGCAATCTCAGATACTCAGGAGGCCAAGGTTAGGGGATTGCTTGAGCTTGTGCCTGAAGGTTCAAGACCAGCCTGGACAAAATCACAAGACCCCATCTCTGAAGAACAACCACGAACGGTTAGAACTATTAATTTCTTTGAAGAGACTAAAGAAATAGATTGCATACTGGGGAATTGTTTGGTATATTAATACCATATTTGAAAATGTTAACTTTTCACAGAGAGGAAATATTTAATCTCCAAGAGAACAAAATGAAATTTAAAAATTTAGGCTGATTACTGGAAACACTCCCTGTCCGGAAGATAAATATTAAATTATGAAAGGGCCTCCTCAGGGAAATTGTGAAAGTCATCATCCAAAATATTAAAAATTAAATCAGATAAAACATTAGCTGGACCTAATGTAGGAAATGATCCTGTTCTGGTTTGGGGGAGACAGACTGGAAGACTTATTGAGACTTTTCTATTATTCATTTTAAAGATTCTACCAAGAAATGAAACCCTTATGGCATAAGCTCTGAAATTATAATTCAGAGTTTCTAAAGAAACAAGTGTGTTATTAGAGTTTGGAGGTAAAAGTTTATACTCCTGTTTTGAGCATATTAAACAAGAGACCCAGAAATGCCCAGATCCCGCACTGCCAAGCATCCTTCCTACTCAATTGGCTCTGGCCACATGAAAAGAAAACTCAAAATGCAAAACAACGTTCTACTTCATTAATAGCTGAGCAAGCGCTTGATACTCCCACAAAGAGGGAAGTGGTCCCTACCTGGATTGGAGAATGTAGTTTCTGCTGAAAGTGCAGGCAAGATCTCATTTCTTTTGCCCGAATAAAAGGGTCCTGAGACCCTGGAAGCCACGTGGTATGGAAGGGAGGAGGGTGTTGAGCCTGCCCCAGGTATAGGATACTTACCACAAGACAACAGACTGTCTATAGGCACACACTTTAGGGTACTGTAATCCTGCCGATTAGCAACACTATCCCAACTAATAATCTGGGCTCTAAGCAATAAAATTAGTGACTCCCCCATCGGTGTAGTCAACGAATGGACAGAGACTTAAAGTTATGGGGAAAGAGAGGAAGTGCCTTCTTTTCATTTTCTCATACACTAAAAATAAATTTATGAGGAGTGATTAAATCTCAGAAATGCACAGTTATTGAGTATGTTTTCATATGTTCACCTTCTTCAAAAGTGAAAGAGCAATGGAAGCCTGCAATTAAAAGCCTTTATAGGCTTCAAGGATGGATATCAAGGAATATTGTGACTTGAAATTACAAAGCCCTATTATAAAAGGAGACTTTCCTATAGTTAGAATATTAAGATGAATGTTTTGGTAGGAAGGAATAGACTTTAAAAGCTAAACTCAGACAAAATTAAGGGAGAGTAGTCTGTGGTATTACATGGAGAATGCCATTGTCCCAAAGATGAAATGAAAAAAGTAAACTTTAGGAAAGGAAGAAGACTAGAAGAAATGTAAAATAAAAAAAATGTCAAAAGTAGATGGCACAAAGATGATTGAAAACCTGAGAATTTATCAGATAACCCTTGATCAAGTCATAAATGAAAGGGTACTAGCCGTTCATTCAGTCAATCATTCAACACACATTTATCAGGTGTCTAATTTTGTGCCACACACTGGTAAGTGTTAAGGATAAAACGAGCCACTGGGCACAGTGGCTCACATCTGTAATCCCAACACTTTGGGAGGCTTACTGGGGAGGATTGCTTGCGCCCAGGAGTTTGAGACAAGCCTGGGCAACATAGGAGACCCCATCTCTACAAAAAATTTAAAAATTAGCTGGGTATGGTGGCACAGGTCTATGGTCCCAGATACTTTGGAGGCTGAGGTAGGAGGATTTCTTGGGCTTAGGAGGTTGAGGCTGCAGTGAGTTGTGATCACACCATTGCACTCTAGCCTGGGCAATAGAGTGAGACCTTGCCTCAAAACAAAGACAAACAAACAAATAAAAAACAAGAGTATGGTTGTGGGTGGGACAGACACTGTTTCTTCAGTGTAACAACGGGATTTTGTGATAGACGGAACTCCTAGGAGGAGATCCTTGAATGAGAGAAGGGTGTTCAGATACAGCCTCAAAGACTCTACCTAATCAAGATCATGATGATAAAGATAACCCAGCAAAGGAGTCTGAGAAGAAGCAAAGTAGAAACAGGAAAATATGGTGACACAGAAAGCAAGAGAAATGTTACAAGGAGGAAGTGGTTATCAGTATCAAAAACTGCCAAGAAATCAATAAAGATGGAGTTTTAAAATGTCCTTTGAATTCAGTGACATGGAGATAATTCAATCCACAGCATGAGTCATTTCAGTGGAGTAAGGAAGTGAAAACAATGAAGAAATGAGTTCAATCATAAGACAGTGGAGCAAGATGGTAGAATAAATGTCTCCACTTATCCTCTCTGCCCCCTTCAACCCCAGAAAGACACCAATTGAACAACTATTTATACAAGAAAACACCTTTATAAAGACTAAAATTCAGAAAGGAAAACTGGACCAAACTCAGCTGATGCCCACCTGCAGAGGGAGCATTTAAATCAGCCTTAGTTGGAGGGGAATTGCCAATCCCTGCAATCACCACCACAAGCTAAAGTGTTCTGGGGCTCTTAAAAAACTGGAAATGCAGTCTAGGCCATAAGAACTGTAACTTTTACATGAGTGCTAGTGCTAAACTGGGCTCAGAACCACTAGATGGGGTGATGCAACCTACTGAGACACCAGCCCGGGCATCTAGTGGAATGCTGGCATCACCCCTCCCCTCACCCCAGGCTGCACGGTTCACAGCTCCAAAAGAGGCACCTTCCTTCCACTTGAGGAGAGGAGAGGAGAAGGGAGGAGAGGGAAGAGTGTTGAGAATTTTGTCTTGCATCTTGAATACCAGCTCAGCCACAGCAGGAGGAGGAACCAGTCAGAGTTGTGAAGCCCTTAGTTCCCAGATGACATTTCTAGACATGGTCCTGGGCCAGAAGAGAACCTGCTGCCTTGAAGGAAAGGACCCAGTCCTGACAGAATTCATCACCTGCTAACTGAAGAGCCCTTGAGCCCTGGATAACCAGCAGCACTACCCAAGTACTATATTGAGAGCCTTGCATGAGCCTCTGAGATTTGCTGGCTTCAGGTGAGACTCAGGACGTTCCTGGCTGTGGTGGTTATGGGTGAGACTCCTTCTGCTTGACAAAAGCAGAGGGAAAAGTAAAGGGGACTTAGTCTTATATCTTAGGTACCAGCTCGGCCACAGTACAGTAGGGCACCAAGTAGGTTCTTGGGGTCTCTGATTCTAAAACTTGGCTCTTGGAAATCATTTCTGGACATGCCCTGGGCGAGAGGTGAGCTCACTGTCCTGAATGATGAGCCTCAGGCCAGGTAGTTTTCACCACAAGATAACTAAAGAGCCCTTGTACCTTAAGAGAATACCCGCAGTAGTCTGGCAGTACTCCTCGTGGGCCTGTGGTGGTGGTGGCCACAGGGTGAGGCTCCTCTGCCTTTGGAAAAGGGGAGGGAAGAGTGGGAAGGACTGCATCTGTGGTTTGAGTGTCAGCTGAACTACGGTATAATAGAACACCAGGTAGACTTCCAAGGTTTTTGACTCTAATCTCTGGTTCCCAGATGGCACCACTGGACCTGCCCTGGGACTGGGCTAACTCGCCACCATGAAGGGAAGGACACATGCCTAGTTAGCTTTGCCGCCTGCTTATTGTAGAGCCCCAAGGTCTTGAGCAAACATAGTCAGTAGTCAGGGAGTGATCACAGCAGGCCTTGGGTAAGACTAAGTGCATTGCAGGCTTTAGGTCTGACCCAAGCAGTCATAGTGATGGTGGCCACAGGGGTGCTTGTGTAACTCCACCTCCAGCATCAGGTGGCTCAGGACAGAGAGAGAGAGGCTCCATTTGTTTGGGAGAAAATAAGGGAAGAGAACAAGAGTCTATGCCTGGAAATCCAGATAATTCTCCCAGATCTTATCAAAGACCATCAACATGGTATGTGTACAAGTCTGCAAGAACCACACCATTACTGACCTTGGGTTGCCCCTGAAGCAGATATAGCTGAGATCACAACACACAAGTCTTTTCAAATATCTGGAAAGCTTTCCCAGGAAGGATGGGTACAAACAAGTCCAGACAGTGAAGACTACAATAAATACCTAATTTTTCAATGCCTAGGCACAGATGAATATTTACAAGGATCAAGATATTCCAGGGAAACATGACCTTACCAAATAAACTAAGTAAGTCACCAGGGACTGACCCTGGAGAAACAGAAATAAACATATGGCATTTCAGACAGAAAATTCAAAATAGCTGTTTTGAGGAAACTCAAATAAATTCAATATAACACAGAGAAGGAATTCAGAATTCTATCAGATAAATTTACAGAGATTGAAAGAATTAAAAAGAATCAAGCAGAAATTCTGGAGCTGAAAAATGCAATCGACATCCTGAAGAATGCATCAGAGTCTTTTAATAGTAGAATTGATCAAGCAGAAGAAAGAATTAGTGAGCCTGAAGACAGGCTATTTGAAAATATATGGTCAGAGGAGATAAAAGAATAGAGAACAATGAAGCCCACCCACAGGGTCTAGAAAATAGCCTCAAAGGGGCAAATCTAAGAGTTATTGGCCTTAAAGAGGAGGTAGACAAAGAGACAGAGGTCGAAAGTGTATTCAAAGGGATAATAACAGAGAATTTCCCAAACCTAGAGAAAGATATCAATATGCAAGTATAAGAGGTTCTAGAACACCAAGCAGATTTACCCTAAAGAAGATTACTTCAAATCATTTAATAATCAAACTTTCACAGACCAAGGATAGAGATAGTATTCTAAAAGCAACAAGAGAAGAGAAACAAATAACATACAATGGAATTCCAATACATCTGGCAGCAGACTTTTCAGTGGAAACATTACAGGCCAGGATAGAATGGTATGACATGTTTAAAGTGCTGAAGGAATAAAACTTTACCTTAGAATAGTATATCCAGTGAAAATATCCTTCAAGCATGAAGGAGAAATAAAGACTTTCCCAGACAAACAAAGCTGAGGGGTTTCATCAACACTAAACCTGTTCTACAAGAAATGTTAAAGGGAGTTCTTCAATCAAAAACAAAAAGACATTAATGAGCAATATGAAATCACCAGAAGGTACAAAACTCACTGGTAATAGTAAGCACATAGAAAAACACAGAAAGTTATCACACTGTAACTGTGATACATAAACGATTCTTATCCTAAGTAGAAAGACCAAATAATGGACTAGTTAAAAACAAGAACTACAACAATGTTTCAAGGCATAGACAGTACAATAAGATACAAATAGAAACAACAAAAATTCAAAAGTGGGTGGATGCAATTAAGGGATAGAGTTTTATTAGTTTCCTTTTGCTTGTTTGTTTGCTTATGCTAACAGTGTTAGGTTATCAGCTGAAAATCATGGGTTATCAGATAGTGTTTGCAAGCCTCACGGTAACCTCGAACCAAAAAGGATTAAACAAATATACAAAAAATAAAAAGCAAGAAACTAAATCATATCTCCAGAGAAAATTACTTTCACTAAAGAAAGACAAGAAGGAAAGAAAGAAGGAACAGAAGACCACGAAACAACCAGAAAACAAATAACAACATGGCAGGAGTAAGTCTTACTTATCGGTAATAACAGGGAATGTAAATAGACTAAACTCTCCAATCAGAAGACACAGAGTAACTGAATAAAAAAAAAAAAAAAAAAAAAAAAAAAAAAAAAAAAAAAAAAAAAGACTAATTGATCTGTTGCCTACAAGAAACACACTTTACCTATAAAGGCACACATAGACTGATGAAGAAAGGGAAAAAGATATTCCATACCAATGGAAACCAAAAAGAGCAGGAGTACCTATAGTTATATCAGACAAAATAGATTTCAAGACAAAAACTATATGAAGACACAAATGAGGTCACTATATAATAATAAAGAGGTCAATTCGGCAAGAGAATATAACAAGTGTAAATATCTATGCACCGAATACTAGAGTACTTATATATATAAAGGAAATATTATCAAAGCTAAAAAGAGAGATAGACCCCGATACAATAATAGCTGGACTTCAATACCTCGCCTTCAGCATTGGCTAGATCATCCCAGCAGAAAATCAACAAAGGAAACATCAGGCTTAATCTGCACTATAGACCAAATGGATCAAATAGATATTTACGGAGCATTTCATCCAATGGCTGCAGAATACATACTGTTTTCCTCAGCACATTAATCATTCTCAAGGATAGACCATATATTAGATCAAAAAAACAAGTCTTGGGCTGGGTGCAGTGCCTCACACCTGTAATCCCAGCATTTTGGGAGTCCGAGGCAGGTGGATTACTTGAGGTCAGGAGTTCAAGACAAGTCTGGCCAACATGGTGAAACCCCGTCTCTACTAAAAATACAAAAAAATTAGCTGGGCATGGTGGTGCATGCCTATAATCTCAGCTACTTGGGAGGCTGAAGCAGGAGAATCGCTTGAACCCAGGAGGCAGAGGTTGCAGTGAGCCAAGATCATGCCATTGCACTCCAGCACGGGTGACAGAGTGAGACTCTGTCTCAAACACAAAAACAAGTCTTAAAACATTCAAAACATTAAAATAATATCAAGAATATTCTCTGACCATAAAGGAATAAAACTAGAAATCAGTAACAAGAAGAATTTCAGAAACTATGCAAACACATGAAAATTAAACAATATGCTCCAGAATTACAAGTGGGTCAATGAAGAAATCAAGAAAATTGAAAATTTTCTAGAAACAAATGATAATGGAAACACAACATACCAAAACCTACGGAATATAGCAAAAGCAGTACTAAGAGGGAAGTTTATACCTATTAGTGTATACATGAAAAAAAAGAAAAACTTCAGATAAACAATCTAGCAATGCACCTCAAAGAATTAGGAAAGCAAGAACAAAACAAACCCAAAACTAGTAGAAGAAAATAAAGATCAGAGCAGAAATAAATAATTTTTAAATGAAGAAAACACTGCAAAGGATCAATGAAACAAAAGCTGGTTTTTTGAAAAGTTAAAGTAAGTTGACAAACCTTTAGCCAGACTAAGAAAACAGAGAGAAGACCCACATAAACAAAATTAGAGATGAAAAACGAGACATTACAACTGATACTACAAAATTTCAAAGGATCATGAGTGGCTATTTTGAGAAACTATATGCCAATACATTGAAAAAGCTAGAAGAAATGGACACAAATCTAGATACACACAACCTACCAGGATTGAACCAGAAAGAAATCCAAAACCTGAACAGACCAATAACAAGTAACAAGATCAAAGCTGTAATAAAAAGTATCTCAGTAAAGAAAAGCCTGGGACCCAATGACTTCACACCTAAATTCTACCAAACATTTAAAGAAAAACTACTCAATCCTACTCGAAGTATTCTGAAAAATAGAAGAGGAGGGAATACTCCCAGACTCATTCTATGAGGCCAGTGTTACCCTGATACCAAAACCAGACAAAGACACAACAGAAAAAGAAAACTACAGGCCAGTATCTCTGATGGACATTGATGCAAAAATCCTCAACAAAATACTAGCAAAGAGAATTCGACCAATACATTTTAAAAATCATTCTTCATGACTAACTAGAATTTATCCATGGGCTGCAAAGATGATTCAGCATATACAAATCAATAAATGTGATTCAACACATTAACAGAATGAAGGACAGAAACTATATGATCATTTCAATTGATGCTGAAAAAGCATTTGATAAAATTTAACATCCCTTCCTGATAAAAACCCTTAAAAAGCTGTATACAGAAGAAACATGCCTCAACATAATAAAAGCCATATACAGTAGACCCACAGCTAGTATCACACTGAATGGGGAACAACTGAAAGCCTTTCCTCTAAGATGTGGAACACAACAAGAATGCCCACTGTCACCACTGTTATTCAGCATCATACTGGAAGTCCTAGCTAGAGCAATCCAATAAGAGAAGAAATAAAAGTCATCCAAATTGGTATGGGAGAAGTCAAATTATCCTTGTTTGCAGATAATATAATCTCATATTTGGAAAAACCTAAAGATTCTACCAAAAAACTATTAGAAATGATAAATTCAGTAAAGTTATAGGATACAAAATGAACACACAAAAATCAGGAGCATTTCTATATGCCAACAGTGAACAATCTGAAAAAGAAATTAAGAAGTCCCGTTTACAATAGCCACAAATGAAATTAAATACCTAGAAATTAACTTGACCAAACAAGTGAAAGATCTCTATAATGAAAACTATAAAACACTGAATGAAAGAAATTAAAGAGGACACCAAAAAATGGTGTGCATGTTCATGGATTGGAAGAAACAATATTGTTAAAATGTCTGGCCAGGCACGGTGGCTCACACCTGTAATCCCAACACTTTGGGAGGCTGAGGCGGGCAGATCACGAGGTCAGGGGATCGAGACCATCCTAGCCAACATGGTGAAACCCGTCTCTACTAAAAATACAAAAAATTAACCAGGCATGGTGGTATGTGCCTGTAGTCCCAGCTACTCAGGAGGCTGAGACAGGAGAATTACTTGAACCCAGGAGGCGAAGGTTGCAGTGAGCCAAGATCATGCCACTGCACTTCAGCCTGGGTGATAGAACAAGACTCCATCTCAAAAAAATAAATAAAATAAAATGTCCATACTACCCAAAGCAACCTACAGATTTAATGCAATCGCTATCAAAATGCCAATGACATTCTTCACAGAAATAGAAAAAAAAAATCCTAAAACTTATATGGAACCACAACAGACAAAGAATAGCCAAAGTTATCCTAAGCAAAAAGAACAAAACTGGAGGATTCGCATTACCTGACTTCAAATTATTATACAGAGCTACAGTAACCAAAATGGCAGGGTACTGGCATAAAAACAGACACATCAATGGAACAGAATAGAGAACCCAGAAACAAATTCACACATTACAGTGAACTCATTTTTGACAGAGGTGCCAAGAACATACACTGGGGAAAAGATAGTCTCTTCAGTAATCCTTGGAAAAGTGGATATCCATATGCAGAAAAACTAGACCCCTGTCTCTCATCATATACAAAAATCAATTCAAAATGGATTAAAGACTTAAATCTGGTCAGGTGTGGTGGCTCACACCAGTAATCCCAGCACTTTGGGAGGCCAAGGCAGGAGGATTGCTTGAGGTCAGAAGTTTGAGACCAGCCTGGCCAACATAGCAAAACCCCATCTCTATCAAAAATACAAAAAGTAGCCAATTGTGGGGTGCACACCTGTAATCCCAGCTATTCAGGAAGCTGAGACACAAGAATCACTTGAACCCAGGAGGTAGATGTTGCAGTGAGCCAAGATTGTACCACTGTACTCCAGCTTGGGTGACAGAGCAAGATTCTGTCTCAAAAAAAAAAAAAAAGACTTACATATAAGGCCTCATACTATGAAACTATGACAAGAAAACATTGTGTAAACTCTCCAGGACAATGGTCTGGGCAAAAATGTTTTGAGAAATACCCCACAGGCACAAGCGACCAGAGCAAAAATGGACAAATGGTGTCACATCAAGTTCAAAAGCTTCTGCACAGCAAAGGAAACAATCAACAAAGTGAAGAGACAACTCATTGAATAGGAGAAAATATTTGCAAACTACTCATCTGACAAGGGATTAATAACTAGAATATAAAAGCAGCTCAAACAACTCTATAGGAAAAAATTAAACGATCCAATCAAAAAACGGGCAAAAAATTTGAATAAACATTTCTCAAAAGAAGATATACATATGTCAAACAGGCATATGGAAAGGTGCTCAATATCATCGAGCATCAGAGAAATACAAATCAAAACCATGATGAGATATCATCTCACCCCAGTTAAAATGGCTTATATCCAAAAGACAAGCAATAACAAACGCTGGTGAAATGTGGAGAAAAGGGAAGCCTCATACACTCTGGGTGGGAATGTAAATTAGTACAACCACTATGGAGAACGGTTTGGAGGTTCCTCAAAAAACTAAAAATAGAGCTACCATATGATCCAGTAATCCCACTGCTGGGTATATGCCCAAAAGAAAGGCAATCAGTATATTGAGTAGATGTCTGCAGCATCCTGTGTTTGTTACAGCACTGTTCACAATAGCTAAGATTTGGAAGCAACCTAAGTGTCCATCAACAAATGCATGGATAAAGAAAATGTGGTACATATGCACAATGGAGTACTATTCAACCATTAAAAAAAAAAAAAAGAATGAGATCCTGTCATTTGCAATAACATGGATGGAACTGGAGGTCATTGTATTAAGTGAAATAAGCCAGGCACAGAAAGACAAACATTGCATGTTCTCACTTACTTGTGAGATATAAAAATCAAAACAATTGAACTCATGGACACAGAGTCCATGAATAGAAGGTTTGTTATCAGAGACTGGAAAGGGTAGTGGCTGGGGTTGGTGGGGGGTGGTGACAGGGGAGGTGGAGACAGTTAATGGACACACAAAAAAATAGAAAGAATGGAGCAGTGGCTCACACCTAAAATCTCAGCACTTTGGGAGACCAAGATGGGCAGATTACTTGAGCTGAGAGGTTCAAGACAAACCTGGGCAACATGGTGAAACAGCATTTCTACAAAAACTTATCCAGGCATGATGTTGTGCACCTGTGGTCCCAGCTACTCTAGAAGCTTAGGTGGCAGCATGGCTTGAGCCCAGGAGGCTGAGGTTGCAGTGAGCCAGAATTGTTCCACTGCCCTCCAGCCTGGGCAACAGAGTGAGACCCCATCTCAGAATAAAAAAAAAGGATGAATGAATGAGACCTACTATTTGACAGCACAACAGCATGACTAAAGTCAATAATAACTTAATTGTACATTTTAAAAATAGCTAAAAGTATAATTGGATTGTTTGTAACACAAAGGATAAATGCTTGAGGAGATGGCTACCTCATTTTCCGTGTAATCATTACGCACTGCATGCCTGTATCAAAATATCTCATGTACTCCATAAATATATACACCTACTCTGTACCCACAAAATTAAAAATTAAAAAATTAAATATAGTAAGACAGTAAGAGGAAATGGAGACAGTGAGCATAAACAATGCTTAAAAGTTTTTGGAGAATTTTGACTATGAAGGGAAGAACAACAGGAAAGGAGACAGTAAAGTCTAAGGAGGGCTTTCTGAGTTCTTCTCTAGCCTCTCAAATGATGGGAAAGACTTGAGCACATTTAAGTGCACATAAGAAGCCTCTGGATCAAAGAGAGAGTTTAAAGATGCAGGAGAAAACACGGGAGAATCTATTGAGAATAGGAGGAAATGGGATGCGGGCACAGATGGATTAATCTTTGATAAGAACATGAACACCTCTTCTGCCTAATAGCAGGAAAGGAGGAGAGACCATCTTGTGTGGATTTTGACAGGCCGGAAGGTTTGGTAGAGTAAATCAAGGGAGTTATTCCCTGGTGGCTTCAATTGCAATAGGAAATAGGAGATGAAGTCATAGGAGAATGAGGAGTGAGGCTAGGTTGCAAAGGGCCAGGGTTGACTAATCAAAGATAGTAGACAAGATTGAAGGACAGTGTCTATGAGGAAGATGAGGACAGGATCCATGAACATTGATATATTTATCAATATATCAAAGATCAGAGCACACTACAAAATAAGCATGTGGGGCTGAGAAGCACATAAATATTTATATGTCCCGCTGATGCTCTTGGTTCTAATAGTCTTTAAGAGCTTAATTTTCTTAGTGGTGTAGAATCCAAGATAAGCACCCTTTCATTCTTTCATTCATCTATCAAATTTTTGTTGAGCACCAGCCATGTGCCAGGTACTGTGCTAAGTGCTTGGGAGATATCGCTGTGAACAGAGTAGACCAATGCTGGGAGCCTTAGGGACCTCTATTTATGATCATGACATGAATTGTGCCCACGGAGCTGGAACGGTGCCAGTGCATGGAATTGGAAAGTCTCTCCCTTCAAGGAGCTCTTATAATGGTAGAAAGGAAGGCTCACTGGGATGAAGACAAATATGCTGTATTAGTCTGTTTTCACACTGCTATAAAGAAATACTTGAGACTGGGTAATTTACAAAGAAAAGAGCTTCAATTAACCCATAGTTCCACTTGGCTGAGAAGCCTCAGGAAACTTACAATCATGGCGGAAGGGGAAGCAAACACATCCTTCTTCACATGGTGGCAGGAGAGTGAGTGCAAGCAGGAGAAATGCCAGACACTTATAATACCACCAGATCTCATAAAAACTCATTCCTCGTCATGAGAACAGCAGGGGAAAACTGCCCCTCTTGATCCAATCACTTCCCTCCCTTGACACATGGGGATTACAATTTGAGATGAGATTTGAGTGGGGACACAGAGCCAGACAATATCATAAGCTAACAAACAAATGTGATAATTTTGAATTCTTGATAAGTTTTATAGGAGAAAAAAAGCAAATGAGGAAACAGAAAGTAATGGGGCAGTGGGGATGCAGTGTGGTAAAGGCTACTACAGACTACCTGGCCAGGAAAAGCCCTGCTGAGGGATGATACTGGGGCTGAGAAACATGGAACCACAGGAAGAGTCAGGGAAAAGCCTCGGGGCAAAGGGAATGGTATATGCTAAGATGGAAAAGTAAGGAGTCCTGAATGACTGGATACAGTGAGCAAGAGGTCAGCAAGGTAGACTGGCCAGATCCTGTGAGGCCTTTCAAGCCGTGATAAAGGAGTTTGGATTCTATTCTAAGTGTGATGGAAAGCTACTGATGTTATTAAGAGACGAGTAAATGTTGTGAGTTACAGATTTAAAGGATCACTCTGGCTTCTGTGTAGAGAAATGGATTGGAGTGGGAAAGATCAGAGAGGCCACTTAGGAGGCTACTGAATAAATAATATAAGTGAGAAGACAGTAGCTAAGATTAGGGTGGGGTGGTGGAGGTGGAGAAAAGTGGATCAATTTGGGATCTGTTTGAGAGACAGACCAACAGGATGTAGTGTTAAACTAGTCATTGCAGACGGGCAGCAAAGGAAAGTGGAAAATCAAGGTTGACTCCTAGTTTGTAAGTTGAGCAAATGGGTTGAATGGTGATATTATCTGATGAGATGAAAAATACTGAGGCAGAAGTAGATATTGGAGGAAAGTCCAGAGTCTCACACTGCACATTTTAGTTCGAAGTGCCTACTACACATGGACCTACAGGTCTGGAGCTTCAAGGACAGGTCTGGGCTGGAGGTTTGTAAATCATCAACAGAGAGATAGTATTTTAAGCCTCAAGGTATGAGGAGATCAGCTGGAGACAGAATGTACGTAGAGAAGAAAACAGGTCCTGGACAGAGTACTACAGCATGCCAACTTCAGAGATCAGCTAGAGGAGGAGCCAGCAAGGAAGTCTGAAAAACAAGGACAGAGAGATAGAGGAAAAGCTCAGAGATGGCAATGTCCAGACTCCAAGAGGAGTGTGTATTTAGAAAGAGAGAGTGGGCAAGTGGCTGAGAGAATTCGAAGAAAAGGATGGAAAGGGCATGATTTCTTTTGCAACATGAAGATTATTGGAGATATTAAAAAACTGACTCAGTGGAGGGACAGAAAGAGGTATTGGGGAGGAAAAATAATTTTCCCTCAACCCCTCGTAGTTCTTAACTGGGATACCTATAACAAAAGACAGATTAACAAAAGGAAAGCTAACAATTTGATTAATGCATATAGCACACATCATCTGGGAGAAATTTCAATGAAAAGTAACTCAAATCAATGGCTTATACAGCATATACAGCATCTTCGACAAAGAACAATACATTTGTAGAGAACGGACAAAGAAAAGCAATTTTAGACTTCTAAGGAAAGGTAAATATATTGGAGGAAACTAACAGAATAAAGTTTGTTTGCAGATCCCTCTGGTGCCATGTTTGGGTTGGTAAGAGTCTAGAGTGGTCTCCAGCAAAGGACAATTTATATCCTGTCTTTAGGCAGAAAAGGAGGTTGGATAGAGAGAACTTTTCCTCTGCTGCATCTTAATTGCCTTCAACTCAAAAATAATTTTTATGTCAAAGAGCCAGTTTTGATTCATGCAGATGTGAAAAAAAAAGAACCATATTTTGAGGTGACATGTTTTCTTCAGATGCAAATTTGGGGGTGAATTTTAAAGTAATCAAAATTGAAAAGTAAAATATTACATATAGGCCATTCATTTGAGTGGTTTTGTGTTTACGGGAACCACAGAAGTAAAAATATAGGGAGATATGTGATCAAGAGACTCGTTTCTTTATGTATTTAAATGGGAGATAGTAGAGTCTGTTTATATGGTGATGGAAATGATATGGAACTTAAAAATGAAGAGTTATCTTTTTTTTTGAGACAGGGTCTCGCTCTGTCACCCAGGCTGGAGTACAGTGGTGCGATTATGGCTCACTGCAGCCTCGACCTCCCAGACTCAGACTCAAGTGATCCTCCCACTGCAGCATCCCAAGAAGCTAGGACAACGGGTGCATGCTACCATGCCTGGCTAAGTTTTAAAAATTTTTTATAGAGGGGGGGTCTCCTCGTGTTGCCTAGGCTGGTTTTGAACTCCTGGGCTCAAGCAATCCACTTGACTTGGCTTCTCCAAGTGCTCCAAGTAATCCCTCCAAGGGATTACAGGCCTGAGCCACCACCCCTGGTCAAGAGTGTATCTTTTAATAGGTGTAGGAACACATTTTCATTTGCTTACTAAGTTCTTGTATTTGTTTTCCTTTATTTTAGAGATAGTATCTCACTCTGTGGCCCAGGCTGGTCTGAACTCCTGGCCTCAAGTGATCCTTGCACCTTGGCCTCCCAAACCATAGTACTGGGATAGAGGCGTGAGCCACCACACCCAGCCTAAATTCTTCCTTTCATTTTCTTTTTTCTTTTCTTTTTTTTTTTTTTTTTTGAGACAGAGTCTCACTCTGTTGCCCAGGCTAGAGTACGGTGACACGATCACAGCTCACTGCAGCTTTCACCTCCTGGGCTCAAGTCATCCTCCCACCTCGGCCTCCCAGGTAGCTGGGACTACAGCGGAACACCACCATGCCCAGCTAATTTTCTGTATTTTGGGTGGAGACTGGGTCTTACCATGTTAGCCAGGCTGATCTCAAACTCCTGGATGCCAGTGATCTGCCACAGCCCCTCATCCCCCGCCCGGTCTCCCAAAGTGCTGAGATTACAGGCTTGAGAGCCACTGCACTGGGCCTAAATTCTTAATGAATTATTTGTTGAATTTAGTTCAAGAGAGAGGAAAGGTTTACACAGTGACACCTCCCAGGCACCAGATGGCAATGTTCAGCTGCTATTCTGTTCTCTGTCACCTGAGAGCACCCTCTTAAGAGCTAGTAGATAAAATGTACTTCTGTCCTTCCAAGGTAGACTGAGTTGGCCCTAGGGCAGTTGAAATTTTAGATGACTTTCTGGTTTGGCTCTTTTAGTGGAATTGCAACTCCTGGGAAAGAATAGAGGGTTTATGCATTTAAAGAGAACATTGTGTTACAAAGGACAAAGGAATAGGGAACATTTCTCAGAATGGGTTTGAGAGTCAGCAGTTTACCTGCCACCCAAAACTAGGAGGAACCAGCTAGACAATAAATAACACTAAAAATCAGGGAGAAGCCTAGCATGTTTATTAATAAGGAAACACTGATCAAGCATTGTAGGATGAAGGCAGCTGTGAGGACTGGCTCCTTGGCCTGTGAATTTCCAGTGACTCACAAGTGGCAGCAGCACCTCTAGCTGGCAAATGCACCTCTGTGCTGTCACCGCTGGTTTCTCTACAGCCTCTGACTCTCTCCGCCCCAGTTGTACTGAAACTAATCTCAATCACATCCTTCCTTTCTTACATCCTGGCCCAGATCTGACCTGGGAAGGGCTTCCATCTGATCAGCACAATAACTCAAGCAGCCCCACCCTCTCGTTGACTAATATTGACAGTATTTGTTTAAATACATTTGTGACCGACTTACTCTAGCCTCTTGTGCCTTTCCACTTTTATAAGACGGAACAACCCAATTCTATTCTTGAAAACTGATGTGTATTTCTTCTAGCTTGGCAAGGGCTTTTCCTATTTCCTCCTGAATCTTTGGAATTATCCCGATGAGGAATCTTTTAAACAAATGTTTCCCCTTATATTTTCTTTTTTTCTTTCTTTGTTCTTCCTGATAATCACGAATCAATCTAAATCCCCCTTACATTTTTCATAGTCTTTACTCATGCTTAGGTCTCCTTTGCTTTGAGAAGTGTCTTTGTTTCTGGTGCACCTCCAAATTACCATCTTATTTCTTGCTTTCCTTTCCCTGGCAAACCTCCCTTTTTCTTCTTTAACTCTTGGAAATCTGTTTTCCATCAGCTCTAGAATTGTCCTCTGCAAGGTTAAGAGTAATTTTTGCGAGTCACTATTTTCCTGAACTTTTCTGTGTCATTTGATACTGTTGACCAATCTTTCTTTCTTGAAATAGTTTCTTTCTTTCTTCTTTTTTTTTTGGCTTGCCTAACTAATCCAATTCCTTTCTCAGCTCTGATCCTTTCTTCTCTGCCAACTTAGATAACTCTTCTCCTACTTCTGCCTGTGGGGAACAGTGACCCACGGGGCAGCCTCATCTGGGGACTCTGAGCCATCCATTAGGGCTCACCTCTATGTTAATGACTTCTCTGTGTGATCTGATCCTCTCACAAGACTGCCAGCCTTCTTTATCTAATTGTCCTCTAAACATTTCCACTGAATGTGATGCTTTCACCCCAAGTTCAATATTTCTTTTTAAAAACTCTTCATCTTTACCTGGCTCCCTGAAATCATCTCCTTTAAACTTCCATTTCCCTGTCCAGGAGTACCCCTGTTATTCCAGTCACCTCAACGTAAACACTTTGAAGCATTTATGACCATCTGTTTTTAGACCTAGGTTTCAGTCCCAGATCTTCCACATACCAACTGTGTGGCTTAGGATAAGTTGTATAACCAGATAACCAATCTGTCCATCAGTGAACTCACATTAAATAAGGATAGTAATAAAAACTAAGGGTTATCGTAAGGAACATTTAAAGTAACTTGACAGTGCCTGGAACATCAAAATGCTCAGAAACTTTTCATCTTCCGCCCCTATTATTTTTCTTACCAACCAAAGGTTTTTTCCTTACATCTAAGTTGTGAACAGATTCCAAACCAACCTTTCAGATTCTAGTCCCTAGCTCTTTCAAACCATCATGCATGTTTTTACCAGATTAATCTTACTTGAACATTGCTTTCATAATATTACTACCACACACCAACTTTTTTTTTTTTTTTTTTTTGAGATAGAGTCTTGTTCTGTTACCCAGGCTGGAGTGCACTGACATGATCTTGGCTCACTGCAACCTCCGCCTCCCAGGTTCAAGGGATTTTCCTGCCTCAGCCTCCCCAGTAGCTGGGATTACAGATGCACACCACCATGCCAGGCTAATTTTTGTATATTTAGTAGAGACGGGGTTTCACCATGTTGGCCAGGTTGGTCTCGAACCCCTGACCTCATGATCCACCCGCCTCAGCCTCCCAAAGTGCTGGGATTACATGAGCCACTGCGCCCGGCCCACAAACCAATTTTTAAAGGGCTCCTCTTTTTTTTTTTTTTTTTTTAAACCTCAGCGTCTAAACTTCTGTCCTTCCTGGTCTGGTTTCACTCTGTGCTCACCAATCCCAAGCATCTCCTTGGCATTTATTCCTTTCTTCTCCTGGCTGGTGAGCATTCCATACTCGATTCTGCCTCGTGATTTTCCCATGCTACTTGTCTTGATAGGCCTACTCCATCTACTCCTTTGCTTAGCTTTATCGTCTCCAGAAAACATAATCATGACTTCGTTAATCAGCTTCTTACAGAGTCTAGACTATCACAGTCCTCAAAATGGATCTGTACTTCACAACGTAGCCTTTTATTTTTGCTCCCTTTTCTCCCTTCTGATTTCTTTATTACTTTATTATTATATAATTCACATACCATAAAATTCAACGTTTTCAAGGATATATGTCAGTAGTTTATAGCAGCAGTCCCCAACCATTTTGGCACTAGGGACCATTTCGTAGATGATGACAATTTTTCCACAGACTGAGGTGCAGCAGGGTGGGGTGGGGGGATGGTTAGGGGATGAAACTGTTCCATCTCAGATCATCAGGCATTAGATTCTCATAACAAGTGTGCAACCTAGATCCCTTGCATGTGCTGTTCACAATAGGGTTTGCGCGCCTATAAGAATCTAATGCTGCTGCTGATCTGACAGGAGGTGGAGCTCAGGCAGTAATGTTCATTCGCCTGCCACTCCCCTCCTGCTGTGCGGCCCAGTTCCTAACAGGCCACATACTGCTACCAGTCTGCAGCCCAGGAATTGGGGACCCCTGGTTTATAGTATATTCATAGAGTTGTGCAAACATCACCACTATCTAATTTCAGATCATTTTTATCACCCTCAAAATAAACATTGCACCTATTAGTAGTACTTCCCATTCTTTCCTCACCACCCTCCCCATTGCCCCCAGTTCCCAACAATCACTAATCTACTTTCTATCTCTATTGTTTTGCCTATTCTGGATATTTCACATAAGTGGAATCATACAATACCTAACTTTGTGTCTGGTATCATTCACTTGGCATGATTTCAAGTTTATCCATTTTGTGGCATGTATTGGTACTGAATTCTTTTCTTAGGCTGAACAATCTTTCTTTCTTTCTTTTCTTTTCTTTTTTTTTCAGACAAAGTTTAACTCTTGTTGCCCACGCTGCAGTGCAATGGCGCGATCTCAGCTCACTGCAACCTCCACCTCCCGGGTTCAAGGGATTCTCCTGTCTCAGCCTCCCGAGTAGCTGGAATTACAGATGTGTGCTGCCATGCCCATCTAATTTTTGTATTTTTAGTAGAGATGGGATTTCACCATGTTGGTCAGGCTGGTCTCCAACTCCTGACCTCAGGTGATCTGCCCACCTGGGCCTCCCAAAGTGCTGGGATTACAAGTGTGAGCCACCGAGCCCGGCCAAACAATGTATATTTCATTGTATAAATATACCACATTTTGTTTATCCATTCATTACTTGAAAGATGTTTGGGCTGCTTTCATCCTTTAGACATTATGAATATTCATGTATGTTCAAGTTTTTATGTGGGCATATGTTTTCACTTCTCTTGGGTATATACCTAAGAGTAGAACTGTTGGGTTATGTGATGTCTTAATCTATTTGTGCTGCTACAACAAAATACCACAAACTGGGTAGCTTATAAACAATAGAAATCTGCTTCCCACACTTCTGGAGGCTGGAAAGTCTAAGATCAAGAGGCCAGCAGATTTGTGTCTGGTGAGGGCTGCTTTCTAGTTCATAGTTGGCACCTTCTCGCTGTGTCCTCACATGGTGGAAAGGGCGAACAAGCTCCTTTAGGCCTCTTTTGTAAGGGTGCTATTCCCTTATTAAGGGGATTAATGATCTAATCAAAGGCCTCATCTCTTTATTTTAATTTAAAAAAATTTTAAGTTTGTTTTAGAGACAAATAAAAGAACAAAAAAAATTTTTTTTAATTTGTTTTTAGGGCCTTACTCTGTCACCCAGGCTGGAGTGCAGTGGCATGATCACTGCTCAATGCAGCCTCAAACTCCTGGGCTTGGCCAGGCGCAATGGCTCATGCCTGCAATCCCAGCACTCCGAGAGGCTGAGGAAGGCAGATCACTTGAGGTCAGGAGTTCAAGACAAGCCTGGGCAACATGGTGAAGCCCTGTCTCTACTAAAAATACAAAAATTATCCAGACATGGTGGCATGTACCTGTAGTCTCAGCTACTTGGGAGGCTGAGGTGGGAGAATCACTTGAGCCCAGGAGGTGGAGGCTGCAACGAGCCAAGATCGTGCCACTGCACTCCAGTCCAGGTGACAGAGTGAGACCTTGTCTTGAAAAGAAAAACAAAGAAAAAAAAATCCTGGGCTCCAGCAATCCTCCCACCTCAGCCTCCTGAGTAGCTGGGACTACAGGTGCCCACCTTGATGCCCAGATAATTTTTTTTACTTTTATTTTTGCAGAGACATCATCTCACCATGTTGCCCAGGCTGGTCTCAAATGCCTGGGCTCAAGTGATCCTCCCACCTAGGCCTCCCAAAGTGCTGAGGTTATAGGCATGAGCCACTGTGACAGGCCTTCCCCATCTCTTAATATCATCACATTGGGGGTTTAGATTTCAACATATGAATTTCAGGAGGACACAAACATTCAGACCATGGTAACTATGTATATGCTAACTATATATACTATAACTATATATATGTTGTAACCATATACATGGTAACTCTATGTTTGACTTTTGAGGAACTGCTGAACTGTTTTTCAAAGCAACTTACCATTTGCTTTCCCATCAACAAAGTATAAAGGTTGCAATTTTTCCACATCCTAACCAACACTTGTTGTTATCATCTTATTATAGTCCTTCTAGTAGGATGTGAAGTGTTGTATCATTGTACCTTAATTTGTATTTCCCTGCTGATAAATGATGTTGAGAATATTCTGTGTGGCCATTTGTGTGTCTTCTTTGGACAACTGTCTATTCATATTATTTGCCCATTTTTAGTTAGGTTATTTGTCTGGGGTTATTATTGAATTGTAATAGCTCTTTATTTACTTTTTATACAAGTCACTGAAAATATATATGATTTGCAAATATTCTTCCCATTCTATAAGTTGCTTTTTCACATTTTGGTTGCTGTCCTTTAAAACATAACTATTTTAAACTTTGATAAAATCCAATTTAACTGTATTTTCCTTTGTTGCTTATGCCTTGATGTCTCATCTAGGAAGCCATTGCTTAATCCAAGGTCATAAAAGTTTAGTCCTATGTTTTCTTCTAGGAATTTTATAGTTTTAGACCTTACATTTAAGCCTATGCTCTATTTTTAGTCAATTTTTGTATCTATTGTGTGTGAGTGTCCTTTCTGATGTGTTAAATATAAGCCTCCTGGATTAGATAGATGTTCCTTAAGAATTTGTGACATGTGTTATACATTTACATGACTGTCTCAGTGTCCTACACTGTGCTAGACACATAGTTACTGTGTTTGTATGTGTGTACATTTGATATTTTTGTTGAGGTGAGGAATATTTCACAAGATGTCCTGGTGTTCACATTTAAGTCGGGTTGCGGGGGAAAGGTATCCCGAGCATGGTTTTCTACATAAAACTTTCTGTAACTAGAGCAATAAATGTAAGCAGTGCATTTCTTTCCCCTTAAAGATTTCACTGTTATCTCAGAGCCCTTCTTTGGTCTGTGAAAACAGCCATATTCCTGGCAAATCTTCCTTGTTTCTCAGTTTGCCAGTCCTTTTCTTGCTAATTACAGTGACTGCCCATTTCTATCAAAAAAGTGGCTTTTGCAACCTCCCTTCCCATTTAGATCACACTCCATACCCCTGGATTTCTACCTCTTTAGTAGTGTTATTGGTGTGTGCCATTTTTGGCAATCCCCAAGACAAATAAAGAATTCTACCCACCTGGTATTTGACAAGAATAATTCATTACATTTCATCTTGCTGGCCTCATGTCAGATTTTCAAGTCCCCCCTTACACATTCACACTCATATAAACCCTCTCTTATTTTCTCCTACTCCCATCCTCTCTCCTTCTTTCAAACCCAGTGGTTATATTTTGAATTGACCTTTTAGAAATATAAAGCACAGTGTTAAGTAGGCACAGAGAAAAAGCTAAAGTCAACCTGAGCATTACCAAGCCTGAGGGCTGCATTTGACGGCAGATCTGTGAGGCATCGCTTGGTCTAAATCTAAGTCCAGTGCTTGGTACCTTATTTGGATATTGCTGCTTTCAGTGCTTGAGCTGTTCTTCCAAACACTGGCGTACTCAGCTACTTTTCAGTATGATGTAAGTACCACAAGCATTGCATTGTCCTAGTGATTCTAGCAGGGGATTTCAGATAAGATTCTATATTTGAATACATTCTAAATCTTAGGTAGAAGTACATATTTAAGAAATGCACTTGAAAGCCTCACTTGATAAACTGGAAAAAAAAAATTCCAGTTTCAGAGAGGTGAGGCTGACTCCTCTTTAATCTTCAAAGCAAACGACAGCTTGAAATAGTCAAAAAGAAGGCCTGAAGGGACCAGCTGCGCCCATCCTAATCTAATTATTCTTCCACTGGTACTTAACCGAAGGTCCTTGCCTTCCTGTGCATTAATTGCTCAAACAAATACTGCTGACTTTCTAAAGCTAGTTAAGTGTCTTATGAAGCTATACTTAAGCAATTTCAAATGTTAAGAAACAGGGCAGTTATTCACAATATTAAAATTCCCCGCCCCACTCTCCACCACTAAATGTAGAGAACATGTGTAGAAGTGGATTCAGGAAAGTATGGTAGTTAGAGCAGTTGGTGCTGTGGTGGGGGTTGCTCAGAAAGTAACTCTTACTGGAAAGTGGGAAAATAACTAGAATGTGGAAACCGAGTACGGACACTCTGCAACTTATGATGAGGTTACATTCTGTAAATTGAAAATATTGTAAGTCAAAAATGCATTTCATATACCTAACCTACTGAACATCACAACTTAACTTAGCCTATCTTAAATGTACCCAGAACATTTATGTTAGCCTCCAGTTGGGCAAAATGATCCAACATGAAGTCCATGTTACAGTAAAGTGTTCACTATTTCATGTAATTTATTGAATACTGTACTGAATGTGAAAAACAGAATGGTCCTGGGGTATTCAAAGTATGGTTTCTACTGAATACATATCACTTTCACACCATCATAAACTCAAAAGATCATAAGTCAGGGACCATCTGTATTAAAAGAGTTTCTAAACCATGACAGTCAGCTTCAACAATTTTGTCTGAAGGAAAGGGAATATTCAGAAAGGGCATAGATATTTTAGGTTCTAGAAAGGCATGTTTAGGAAGCCATAATTTTTTTGTAGCTTACTGGAGCATGTGCAAAGGTCATAAGATACAATTCTTAGCTTCATTCCCAGCTCCATTTTAAACCTCTACTCTAAAATAAATAAATCTCTACTCCACCCCTCTAAGTCTCCCAACCTCCACCCACCTCCTTTTTTTTCTTGTTTTGTGCCACTTATAACGTATCCTATCTCATAGTTTATGCATCCTTATACATTGCCATAAATCTTTTGGGGATAAGGTGGGGAAATAAATAAGTACATTTTTAAAGTGGAGATTTTCCCATTGAGATTTGTTTTTTGTTTTTCTGAGATACAGTGAAACAGAGTTTCACTCTGTCATCCAAGCTGGAGGTCAGTGGTGTGAACACAGCTCACTGCAGCCTCCACTTCCTGGGCTCAAGCAATCCTCCTGCTTCAGCCTCCCAAAGTGCTGGGATTATAGGCATGAGCCACTGTACCTGGCCCCTGAGATTTCTCCATGGAACAGACCCACTGTTTCTTTGACATTTGTGTTGGTTTGACACCAGCATGTTTTCCATTTTCTCTGTGCCAAGCTATTGTGAATTTGTGGACAATGAAAATAATTTGAAGTCTCTGCTCTTAAAGAACTCAAGTGTTATCTGGAAATATTTAAAAACACCAAAGGAAACCTTTGAAAAATCCTGCCCATAGTTCAGTCAGTAGCTGCTCTATCCAGTGTCTATCATCATGAATGCAATGGCGTGTAAAGAGAAACTGAAATGCTGGATGCAATTCTAGATGGTGGTGTAAAGTTTTCGAGTTTGTAGAAAATAAAGAATAGAAGAAATAAAAAACTCCCATGATCTCAACACCCAGAGAACTTCTTAACATTTTGTTGTATTTCCTTACAGTCTTTTTCTCTGAACATTTCACACAAATAAGCTCGTAATTTTATAGCTGCATATCCAGTTCTCCAGTTTTGTGCCCTAACAAGCAATTGCTTATTTTATTAAAAACATTTTACTGTATATTTTCAACACCATAATTTACATAAACTCCATCATCTCTGGACATTCATATTGCTTTCAAGTGAACTATTTGGAATGTCCATGAGTAGAAATATTGTAGAGTAGACAGAGAAGAGACTCAAGGCATCAATTTCTCCACGATAACTAGCTAAAAACACTGTAGTGGTTTCCCTGTTTTTTTTTTTTCTGCCAAGCCTTTGGCATCTGACTAGATTTTGCTGCTTTCACTCCTTTCTCAGTTCCACCCCTTTCTTGAGGCCTCTCATCTTGTTTCCCCGTAATGTTAACGAAAGGTTATCTGCCTAGTGAGTTCCTTTTCCTAAGCGTTTGAGACAGTTCGACAAGACGATGAGACTGCGAACTGGAGTCTTTTATCATTAAAAGGTATTTTAACCTGAGCCTTCTTGACGTTTATTTTTTGAGTCCGTGAATTTGCTAGCGAGGCAGTTTTCCCCTGGTTTGCTGTTTCCAAAAGGAGTCCCCTCAACAGAGTACAACAGTTAATGGGGGAAGGGGAAACAAAAGCGGGAAGCAAGAGGACCGTTCCCCATCACTAGTCTTCAACAGGTGAAGTTGTTTGGCTCTTCCTGGTACCTGTAGGCACCGTTCCAGAAGTATTAAAATCCAAGGTGCCGCCGAGGGTGGGGTGGAGCATGTATCTCCATCTAACAGCTTTAATAGACTTGTTAGCTCTAAATTGCGTATAAAAACACACAAATAAGTACAAAGAGCTGGAGAAGCTGGGGAAACGGTTTCCGAGTAAAACTGGTGGCACTAAGTTGTGTCTTTCCTTTCCCCTCAAGCAAGAGCATCATCTGTTTGACTCGCATCTGGCTGGAGCGTCCGAAGGGGTTAAGAACGCTTGCAGACTCCTGGGAGTCCAGTAGGAGTTGCTGATGGTGCCGGACATTGCTTGCAAAGCAATTTTTGTGGTTCACCTCCCTCTGGGTTTTCTTATTCTTTTGTGGGACATTCAAGGAGCTGGTTTGGGCATTTACTTTTTAAAGTGTCTCCATCCCGGACTCCTCTCTCCAGCTCTCGGGGTGCGGCACCTCTCACAGCCCTGAGGCTTTTTGTCTCGCTCTAGGCGCGGAGAGGGGGCGGGAGGACTTTGTTCTCCGAAAACGATCTTGCCCTGGGAATTTCCTGGGGCCGTTTCTCACGGAGAAGCCCCCCTCACACGGCTGCCAGCGCGGACACAAGCCGCGGGAGCCCCAGTCCAGCCTGAGCTCTGGACGCCCCACTCACCACCAGCGCCCCGGGAGAGGCAGCCCTCGCTCCCCCGCTCCCCCTCCTCAGGGCCCGCCGCCTAAAGCCCGGATGTTGGATTCAATCCCTGAGCCGGGTCCTTCATTTCCATAAAAGGGCAGCGCTCCGCGGGGCCGAGATTGCTGCCC
>NW_016814053.1:4530509-4603771 GCF_001698545.2 Rhinopithecus bieti | reverse complement strand
AGGGGCGAGGCCAGCCGGACCCGCTCGGGGCGGCTCTGCGGGCGGCGAAGGAGGGAGCCAGCGCGCCCAGCCCAGCCAGGCTCGGACAGAGGGGGCGGGGAGAGGGTGGAGCGCGGGGAGCCAGGCGAGGGGCCGCGACGACGGGACTCCATTAGCCACTCCGGCCGCAGGCAGCGCTTCGCCCTTCGAGGAGCAGGACACGGACACCGCCGCCCCGCGAGCCTCCAGCCCCTCGCCTGTTGCCGCGCGAGCCCCGGGCCCGGAGCGCGAGGAGCGCGCGGTGAGGGAGCGGGACCCCGCCGGGACCCGAGGGGGCGCGGCGGGGAGGGGAACAGGGAGTTAGCCCGCGCCGTGTCTCGGGGCCGGCCGGCAGGTGAAGCCCGCCGCGGTCCGCTAGGCGAGGACGGTGTGGGGCGGGCGCTGCCGGGGCCGAGGAGCGCTGCGTGGCGAGCGGGGCGCAGGGTCCTCCCGCAGCCCCGGCCGCCGTCACCGCCCTCCCGAGTTCGCGCGGAAAGCCTCGGGTCCTCCACCACCAGCAAGCCCGTGGCCGGCGTTGCGAATTCGGTGGGATTCGCCTTCCTTTGGGGGAGTGACGCTTACGAGAGCCATTTCCTCCGCGCTCGCAGGAAGGAGCCATGGCTCTGGACGGGATAAGGATGCCAGATGGCTGCTACGCGGACGGGACGTGGGAACTGAGTGTCCATGTGACGGACCTGAACCGCGATGTCACCCTGAGAGTGACCGGCGAGGTGCACATTGGAGGGGTGATGCTTAAGCTGGTGGAGAAACTCGGTGAGTAGCATCCCAGCCGCGTCCAACTAACGATTTCCCAGAATTGGTTGGGGGGAGGAAAGAGGCTCACGGCGGGGGAGGGGCCCATTTGAGAAATCCTGGCATCTCGCAAATGCTTTTTAGAAATGTAAAATCTTTCAGTATTTAAGCAGATAGACTTGTTCCCCTTTGCGTCTTATTTTGTTTTGTTACTCTCTGAATTTTCGTATGTAGTGATTCGAACCTCCCAATTATAACCTTAATTGCGTAGTTACGGGGGACGGGGGATGTGTGCCGGGGAACTCGTTAATTCTCAACATTTACTGACAGAACGATAGAAGAATGAGAAAAGTGTGTTGGGGAGGGTGATATTAGTGTCAGTGGTTATCTATTTCATAAGCATACCTGAATGTTAGTGACGTTTGGTATAGAGAATGATGCAAAATCCGTTTAAGAAAAATCTGTGCTGGAAAATGTGCAACTACTGGCGCCAGTGTGAAGTTTCTGTGGCTGTTCTACGTGGTGGAGTGCATTAAAATGTTCCAGTCATCCACTCTTACAAGGGGTGGGGCAGTACTTGACAAACTTGGTATCTGTAGTCCATGCTCGATGTAAGCCATTTCGAGCGTTGGGTTTTATATTAAAAACAAGCCAATGAAAGAACTTTGTGTTAAAAAGCAGACTTTGTTAAGCTAATTTGAGGTTGACAGTATTTGCTTGAGTACAAATATATACTGGACTGATACCCGATTTGAAATAAGGTATCTTACAGTATGAAGAGTGTGCAGTACACATTTGGTTTGTGATGAATTGAAGCATTTTCATTTGGAAGAATCAGCTAAATGGATGATTTGATCATAAGAGAAATGCTCGGAGAACTATCTTCCTGAACTTTAAAGTGCCTTTTGTACATAATGCAGTTGTGATAAGGTGATACGTGTGTGGCATTGTCTTTTCAGGCTAGAATTTTTTGTTTTGGTGAAGGGGGGTTGGGGACTTTCTGGGGATTTTTTTGGTCTTTTTTTTTTTTTAAAATACAGCATTCATTTTCAAGCTACACTGGGAAAGTAGAGAAGTGCTTATGTGTCAGGAAATCTAAGGATTATTGTATGTAAAGATACTGAAATAGCACTCTGATGCAGTTTGCAAAATAAGGCAGAATTCATTTGGGTGGACCTGGTTTGTACCCCTTCAGGAAGTTTTATTATTGAAGGACCAAAGAGAAGCTCCTTACAAGGTAGTCTCTTCCTTAAGACTGTGTATTGTTTGTCTCCCTGAGATACAGCTCAGGAAAGAAAATCCTCCCAGGTAGGTAGCCCAGTGAAAATTAGATTTTGCTGTATTGAATAACCATTTAATTGGCAGTTAACAGTATTTTTATCTGATTTGAATAAATCAGTCACTGTTTGCAAAATATTTATGAACCTTTTTTGTCCAGCACTGGTATGAGATTATTTAAGAATGAAAATAGCAAATATTTGGATATTATATTTTGTTTTCAAAGAAAACAAGCATTTGTATTATAGCTTTTCTAATTTATGGTAAATGGACCTTATTAATACATTGGTTTCAATGGGAGATTTTTTTATATTGCAAAAAAAGGAGCTGTTGAAGGTGACTGAGACAACTTGTAGTTCTCAAAAGCCAGGCTGTAGCTAATGAATAAATAATGGTTTCTATATTTCTTTTGCATTGCTTAGGACTGTTTATTATAGAATCACAGTAATAAATAGAAATACAGAGAATAAACTATGCAGACAAATTATGTTAAGTGACTATAATCTTAATCTTTTAATACTGATGCATTTTTAATTTTTTATGCAGAGAAAAGAAGCCTAACAAGGTAGGAAATGCTGTGCATATGGAAACCTTACATCTTTTTTGAACTGAACTAATACTGATTCCTCTTGTATTTTGAATTCCAAATAGGAAGTGCCTCTGACTTTCCTGTTTGGTAAATGTAGGGCTAAGTGATGCCCCTGGTTTTGAGGATTAGATACTTTGAATGGTAAGCTATTTTGTTGCCTGTCAGCAAGTAAATAGACGAGAGATTCGTTAGGGCAACATTTAAAACATCCAGAAATCAGTCTAGTCAAGTTAGAAAAGAACTTTGTAATTTTTCAGAGTTGCCTAAAACTGGAATGACCTGACTTCTGAAGCCCTGACTTAGGTCACTGAAGGTATTAAAGGGCAGACTGGATGACTACTTGCCAACAGTGGCTAGAGAGGATCAAAGCAGCTTGCAGAGTCTAGATAAAAGGTGGGGATGGTGGTAGGGATGAGATGGTACAGAGTCTGTTATCTCAGGTTTGCAGAGCAATGAAGGACAATTAGCAGACTCAGGCTACTGTGGCCTTGAAGCAGTTATGAACAGAAGGCACCAGAGCATTCACTTGTATTTTCAAACTCCAGACTCTCCGATATCCTTTTTAATCTCTTGGAGGGTATATGAATACCAAAAGCATTATATTAAGGTGATTTTCCCAGATAACTTTCAGTAGCGGCAATTATTTCCTTGAAGTCAATAGATCTCAGGATTACCTGTTCCCTCAACATTGTATTAAAATTGTGTGTGTGCACATGTGGAAGTTTCTAGGAAGAGGCTTCTTCACTTTAATTTCTCAAAGAGGTCTGTAACAAAAGTCATGACACAATTTTATAGTTTGGCCCTTGCGTGTCAGGTTCATCTTGAAGCTAACGTTCATCCCAGAGTGAGGCATTTTGATTAAGCAAGACATAAATGTAAATAATGCTTCCTTAGTATGTGCCAGCGATATCTTTGTATTTAGACTTTTATTATAAATAACGTGGACACTTAAGGCCATTAAAACAGAATGTTTAGAATTTTGACTTTAATTCAAATACTTGAAAGATCTCATTTATTTATTTATTTTTTGTTTTTTAACTTTTTGAGACGGGAGTCTCGCTCTGTCTCCCAGACTGGAGTGCAGGCTCACGATCCCGGCTCACTGCAAGCTCCACCTTCCGGGTTCATGCCATTCTCCTGCCTCAGCCTCCTGAGTAACTGGGATAACAGGCGCCCACCACCATGCCTGGCTAATTTTTTGTATTTTTAGTAGAGACGGAGTTTCACCGTGTTAGCCAGGATGGTCTTGATCTCCTGACCTCGTGATCCACCTGCCTTGGCCTCCCAAAGTGTTGGAATTACAGACGTGAGCCACTATGCCCAGCCTTGGTGTCTTTTAAATCTTAGTATAAAACACATTTGTCATTCACTATTAATCTTTTAAAAGAAAGCAAAAGCATATGCCATGAAGTGGGCTTTAGGGAATTATATCCTAATATGACTAAGTTTTTGCATTTGTGACAGTCTAGGCTGATACTTCATAATTGTTTCCCTCAGTGTTTATACTTCATCCAGAAAGTGAAAAACACCCTTTTATTTTTTTAAAATCCAGTTTAGGCCGGGTATGGTGGCTCACGCCTGTAATCCCAGCACTTAGGGAGGCCGAGGCAGGCGGATCAGAAGGTTAGGAACTCGAGACCAACTTGGCCAATATGGTGAAACTCCGTCTCTACTAAAAATACAAAAATTAGCTGGGCGTGGTGATGGGCACCTGTAGTCCCAGCTACTCAGGAGGCTGAGACAGGAGAATCGTTCAAACCCAGGAGGCGGAGGTTGCAGTGAGCTGAGATAGCACCACTGCACTCCAGCCTGGTGGACTCGAAATACCGAGTGGATCTGTTCACTGAGTTTTAGTATCACTTTTTAAAATGTCTTTTTAAAACTTACGTGTACAATTAAATTTCCACCTTTCTGTAAAAATTCATTTTAAGTGGAGAATAAGGAATTATAATTTGGATTTCACTGAATGGAAATCTCCAGCCACCAGCTCTGTGAGCAGAGAGGAAAAAATAGGTGATCTCTAAGTTTCCTCTAGCTCTGACTCCATGAGTAGAGAGAATGTAGCAGTTGGGTTAGATCAAGTCACGTAATTTACAGGGGAAAAAATGCAAATTGGAGGACCCAGGAGCAACTAAAAAGAAACATATGAAATTGCTTTAGAAAAATTGAGAACTAGGCCTGGAGTGGTGACTCACACCTGTAATACTAGCACTTTGGGAGGCTGAAGTGGGTGGATCACCTGAGGTCAGGAGTTCGAGACCAGCCTGGCCAACATGGTGAAACCCCGTCTCTACTAAAATTACAAAAAATTAACCAGGCATGGTAGCGGGTGTCTATAATCCCAGCTACTCAGGCTGAGCCAGGAGAATCACTTGAACCCAAGTGGCGGAGGTTGCAATGAGCTGAGATCATGCCACTGCACTCCAGCCTGGGCGACAAGAGTGAGATCACGCCACTGCACTCCAGCCTGGGCGACAAGAGTGAGACTCTGTCCCACCCGCCCCCAACCTGCCAAAAAAAAGAAAGAAAAATTGAGGATTGGCTGGGCACAGTAACTTACGCCTGTAATCCTAGCACTTTGGGAGGCCAAAGCTTAGGGGTTTTCTTAAGCTAGGAGTTTGAGACCAGCCAGGCAACATGGTGAAATCCCATCTCTACAGAAAAACAGAAAATACAAAAATTAGCCAGGCATGATGGCGTGCACCTGTAGTACCAGCTACTCTGGAGGCTGAGCCAGGAGGATTGCCTGAGCCTGGGAGTTTGTGGCTGCAGTGAGCCGTGATTGCACCCCTGCACTCCATGCCTGGGCAACAGAGCAAGACTCTGTCTCCAAAAAAAAAGAAAAAAAATTTGAGGATTATGTTTCTGAATGTGGCCTTTAGAAAGAAGTCCTTACTTTAAAAGCGTGTCATGTTCTTGCCATATAATAATGAAAAAAGTTCATTTATGTTGGAGTTGCATGTTAGGATCAAGTTAGATTGTGAAATTAGCACATGTGACCAAAAAAAGAAATATATTTTAATAAAGTTACCACTAAAACTCCCTTAAAGTGATCGTTAAGTATGGTATACATTCATTGCATCTCACAGAAGTGGAAAATAGCTAGTTTTTCCTCTAGGAACTCCAAAAATGAGTTTCATTAGTTGAGCACCAGATGAAGAAGCTGGCTTACATTAGGGGCTTCATTACACAAAAAAAATACTTTAAACACTAGGATTAGAGCTTGGCAAGATGCACACTGAGAAAGAGGTATATATAACTAGACAGCTCCCTTATATCCTGGTTTAGTGCTCCCTGGGGAAGGTGTGTGCTTATTTGGTGGAATGGTGCCTATGCAGTTGAAATCCTGAGTGTTTCCCCTTGAGGGCTCACAATTGAATTCATGGAAATTAATGCCTACATGATGCAACCTCATTGAATTCATAGTGAAATATATTAAGATTATAAGATAATTTTTTAAATCTTTGGGGCGGAGGAAACAATGTTAAAATCTTACCAAAGTGAATTAAGTTTTGGTTAAATCTGATAGTAAGTTTACTCAGTGTTTAAAACACTGTTCATGATCTATAGGAAGTGAATTAAATTGTATCTGTTTCTTAGCAAATTTTAAGCTCTTTAAAAGTGGAGGATAGTACTCAAGTTTTACTATAATCCTGTGGCAGCTAATAAAGTATGAGCTATTCCTTAGAGTATGTGCTATTTGCTGCCTTTTGTTTTTGTTTTGCTGCTATGTTTTATACCCAGTTTTTTAAAGTAAAAAAAGTACTGTTTGTTTCCAACTAGAGTTAACTTATTTATAGAGATGCTAAAAATACGTTTATTCGATTACTTATAAAAGGCCTTGTTGGAAATGTCTAATCGCTATTGAAGAGAATGGAAAGAAAATATTTAAAATTTTGCCTGTTATCTTTGGCTCTTAATTTTTAAAAATTTCAAGTATCTAAGTTCAAGAGTAATTCAGTGAACACTGTAATCTTCATCTAGACGCCAGTTAGTATTTTGCCATTTGAATTCTTTATACAGACATATACATGTTGGGGAGCAGCTGAATGAAGTTTCAGAGTTATAACCTTTGATTCCTAAATACTTGAATATGTATCACCTAAGAACAAGGCACTTCTCTTGCATAATTAGAGTATAGTGATCACATTCAGGAAATTTAACATTGATTCAATACTGTCATCTGATATGCATCCATTTTCAAATTTTGCCAGTTGTCCCAATAATGGCCTTTGTTTTTTTTCCATCTAGAATCTCATTTCACATTTAGTTGAAAGGGCTTCTTAATCTCCTTTGATATACAGAACAGCCACCAAGTGTGGAGCTACAGGAGAGTATATAATAAATGGCTTATTGATATTACATTAAGATAGATGTAAAATGATAGTGTCTGTTTGTAAACTTTATGGCCACCCTGTAGAACAGTTCCTCAGCCTTGGTCTTTAAAGACATTGTTTAACCTTTTTAAAATAAGGTTCTTAGTATCAGTGCAAATTTCACTTCAGAGTGATTCTTTTTTTCTTTTGAGGTAAGAGTTTTGCTCTGTCACCCAAGCTGGAGTGCAGTGGCACGATTTCAGCCCACTGCAACCTCTGCCTCCCAAGTTCAAGTGATTCTCCTGCCTCAGCTTTCCAAGTAGCTGGGATTACAGACATCTGCCACCATGCTAATTTTTGTATTTTTAGTAGAGATGGGATTTCACTGTGTTGGCAAGGCTGGTCTTGAACTCCTGACCTCAGGTGATCCGCCCACCTCGGCCTCCCAAAGTGCTGGAATTACAGGCATCAGCCACCACGCCTGGCCAAGAGTTGTATTTTTATAGGTTCTTTTCACATAGTTTATTTTAAAATTTAGTTTACTTCTTAGCTTACTATTAAACTGTTAATAATAGTTTTAGACATCATTGGATGTAGATTTCCCATAAAGTCAGCTGTTCTTAGACTGCAGTAGTTGCTAATGGAGGCACAGATTATTAAAAAATAACAGGTTGCCTAGTGTGTCGGAAGATCTGGATTTAACTTCTGGCTCTGTCTGCTACTTTACTGGTTTGTATGACCTTTGGACAATGAATCCAACCTGAGTGGGTTTTGACTTCTATAAAATAGAAATTGAAAAAAAGTTTTCTCATAGGTTTTGGTGAGAATTACATGAGATAATACATATATAGATACTACATATGTATTTATATGTATATACTTTATATAAACTATTTGTGTTATACAAATGAGAGTGGCCACTTTCTCTGTGGTATTGAGTCTCTGAGTATATGAAAGTAGGAAGGAAAAAAAGGAAAAGTAGGTTAAAATATAATCTAGTATATTTAGTAAGTTCCAGCTTTGCTAATGGGGAACTGCACTCCTCAAAAAAAGCTTAGTTCACGATTGCTTTCTGTTCCCACCCTCTAAACAACAAGAAAAAACAGCTATCATTTTGCTTTCCCGCCAACTTCCAAACACACACCTGCCTCTGCAGTGTGACAGAGAGCTGTTTAAGTACCATTTTTGTAAGATTTCTGAAATGCAGTGGACCAATAAGTGGATGATGGTATTCCAGGGATTTGAAAAATTTAAAACCACGAAAGCGTCAGTAGTATATTAATTCTCTACTTCATATATTCTATAAGAGCAGTGTTTTTAGTTCATTTATAGCAAAGGCACATGAAAACATTGGGCCTGTTTAGAAACTAATGAAAGTAGTTTCAGAAAAAAGCTAATGTATGCAGTATTTCTATTTAAATAATTATTTTACTGAAAAATTAATGCTTATGCCATGAAACATTTAAAAATGGGATATATGCCCAGTGAGAGGTAAACAGATACATCTGAAGGTATATTTTTAAATAATTCTTTTATTTCGTAATTAAGAAGTGTGACTTCTGCACTTGGATTTGTGGTTACAAATTCATATTCGTTATGAATATGACGTTACAAATATGTATATGTATATGAATATGACGTTACAAAATGTAATTATATTCGTTACAAATATAATTCATTATAATTCATTCTTTAACAGATTACTTGCATAATTATTATATAATTGTATTTCCTGTTAATTTTTTTTCTTAATGTCAGGCTTATTGAGGTCTGATTGCCATATAGTAAAATTTATCCTTCTTAGTATAATATTCTGAGTTTTGACATGTAAAAGTACCACAGTCAAGATAGAAAACTTTTACAGTACTCCCAAAAGTTCCCTTGTGTTCTTTGTAACCATCTCATCTCCTCAAACCCAGATCCTAAAAACCACCGATAATTTGCCTTTTCTAGAATGGCCTGTAAGTGGAACCATTCAGTATCTGTCTAGCTCTTTGAATCTGTTTTCTTTCACTTAGCATAATACATGTTAGCTTCGTTCATGTGTTTGTATCAGTAGTTTTTTATTGCTGAGTAGTAGTCCATTGAGTGGATATATTTCACAGTTTATCCATTTAGCAATTGAAGGGCATTTGAGTTACTTCCAGTTTGGGGAGATTATGAATAAGGCTGCTATAAACATCTGCTTGAATGCATATTTTCATTTTTCTGGGGTAACTACCTAGGCATGGGATTGCTGGGTAGTGTAGTAAGGATATGCTTAATGTTAGAAGAAACTGCCAAACTTTTCCATAGTGGCCATGTCACTTTACCTTTAAATTTAATATTCCATAAATTTAATATTCTGGTTAGACAAATACCTTCACTTTACCTTCCTGTCGGTATTGTATGAGAGTTCTAGTTGCTCTCAGGTCTCCCCTGCCCTTGTTACTGTCAGAATTTAGTGTCGTTTGTTTTAATTTTAGCCATTCTAATAAGTAAGTAGTGCTATCTCATTGTGATTTTAATTTGCATTTCCCTAATGACTAACCTACTGGCTAAGTCGGTTTTTCAATTTCTAGAATCTCAGTATAGATAACACAGAGTAAACTATCCTTTAAGTTTGTTCCCGTCTCTTTGGAATGTGTAATGTGTTAGGATTCTTTGAAAATGGTTCTTCAAATGTGATAACTGTAAACTAGAAGATACATAAACAGTATCTAAAGATACCTAAATGTCTTTAAATATAAGATTTCTACAGCCATACTCTTATGGATCAAAGAGACAGTATACAAATCCTGGTCTATTTCCCTTTGAGAATATTACAAATAATTGTTCATAGTAACTCACCTAGGGTTACACAGTAAAACGTTTTGAACGTTAATTGAAAGTGATGTCTTATGGTATTTTCTCTCAACTTCATTAATTCTGCTTGGAAGTGAATTCATGTATATGAGAAAAAGAGATAAGCAGTAAATGATTAAAATTTGAAGTTTACATTTTGATTTCCTTCCATGATTCAGGTTTCAGACTCAGTTATCTGTCATTTAGATACATAAGGACCAGCCAGTGTCAGTGCAGTCAGAAATGTCCTTGGGGTGACCTTTCTACACATATCAAGGTTATTGGACTGATAACCTCCAGCCCAGAGAAGGTGACATCTACTTTAGAATCGGAAGGGAGTCTTTTCTCAGATATTTAACTGTCTTATTTTTTACATCATGTTGTAACTAAAAAATACATTAGGTATTTTAAAAATCAATTGTAATTTCAAAGCATCAGTGTAATGATGTTTTGATATCTTTTCTTAATGGAACACTCAGGGTTATGAATAAAACACCAGTAAAGTGCTAGCATTATTGATTGTAGATGAAGTTGTCTACTGGGTAAGTGCTTCCCAGCTTAATGTTCCTTAATGTAGTTCCTGGGTTCAGAGCTAAGAATTTTATAACCTTTGAAATTAAAAATAACTTGAAAAAAGCAAGTGATTCCTGTATAATTTTTAAAGTCTTATGCAAGGTGGCAGTGACTTCTGTTGCCAAGATGGAATGCCCTTGTTATGTAGCATAGACTGAGAGGCAGCCCTCCCTGTCAGAATCCTGACTTGACCATATACTAGCTGTGTGACCTTGGGCTGTGTGACCTGTCTGTGTCTCTGCTTCCTCATCTGGAAAATGGGGATAATAACAGTGTATTTGGATTATTATAAGGATTATGTTAATACACATGAAGTGTTTAGCTTTTGTAAATGTAGCTATGATGATGACGATTACAGTCCCAGCTCTTTTACTGTTTGTAGATTTTCTCCTTATACTGAGCCAGATAAATAACAGCATTTTATAAAAGATTGAGAATGTGTCTTTTAAAAGGAAGCCATATAGCTCTTTTTTTTTTTTTTTTTTGAGACCAGTCTCACTCTGTCACGCAGGCTGAAGTGCGGTGGTGCAATCTCAGCTCACTGCAACCTTCACTTCCCAGGTTCAAGCGATTCTAGTGCCTCAGCCTCCCGAGTAGCTGGGATTACAGGCACGCACCACCACACCATGCTAATTGTTGTATTATTATTTTTTTTTTAGTAGAGATGGGGTTTCACCATGTTGGCCAGGCTGATCTTGAACTCCTCACCTCAAGTGATCCACCCACCTCTGCCTCCCTAAATGCTGGAACTACAGGCGTGAGCCACCATGCCCAGCCGGAAGCCAAATAGTTCTATTAGAAATTGATTTTAAGTTTATTGTGCTACTTTGCGTCATTATTAGTAATACTATAAAGAATTAAGTATGAAGATCATCTAGAAGCAGATGTTATTCTTCCACATACACAAAATTACAGACTCACTATGCTAAGATAGGGAGTATTTCCATAAATTCAATATTCTGGTTAGACAACTACCTTCTTTAAAAGGTGAATTTTATAGCACTTAGGGAGGCCGAGGTGGGTAGATCATTTGAGGCCAGAGTTTAAGACCAGCCCAGCCAACATGGCAAAACCTTGTCTCTAGTAAAAATACAAAAATTAGCCGGGCGTGGTGGTTCATGCCTATAGTCTCAGCTACTCGGGAGGCTGAGGCAGGAGAACCGCTTAAACCTGGGAGGTAGAGGTTGCAGTGAGTGGAGATCGCACCACTGCACTCCAGCCTGGGCAACAGAGTGAGACTCTGTCTCAAAAATAAATAAATAAATAAGTGAACTTTGTTAGTGGCTAAGAACTTACTGTAAGATGTGGCCAACTTATTAGTTACATATGACCTTGGGCAAGTTATTTTAACTTCTGATTATTTAATCTCACTTAGCTTTTGTTTACTTGTTTTGGGGAGGGGCTAATGTATTGACTAAATATGGTATTTAAAGGATTAACAATTCCTGATAATTAGTAGAATGACTGTACTAAGAGCTCAATAAAATGTAATCTCCAGTTATCCTTCAAATGCTATGTAAACTTAAAATATAAATTTCAACTGTGGTTTTCAGTATTCTAATTAATTGTTTTCATTTTATTTATGTAGTAGTTAACCATAAACCCCTTCTTATTTAATCTCTTGTTGAAAGCATTTTAACAGTTTTTCTTGCTTTTGTAAATTCTGTTTAATGGTTGTGAAGTGTCTGAATACATTCCTTGAAGTCCGATTGTCTGGGTTTAAATACTAGCTTCACTACTTACAAGCTTTGTGACCCTGTGCCAAGTTATTTAACGTCTTTGTGACTTAGTTTCCTTATAAGCAAAATGGGGTTGTAATCTTACCACTTAGGGTTGTTGTAAGGATTAAATGCATATACATGTGTAAAGCACTTAGAGCAGTTCTCGGCACATAGTAAGTAGTAGTTAGACTAATAATTGTTTTATTGAGGATCCTTTTGGAGTTTGACCAGTAAATTTGTTGAGGATCCTCAATGAGTTTAGGCAGTAAATTCCTTAAAGAACTTAAAATAGCAAAGAAGGGCCTTAGGTGAGAGGGGACATTGATGTGTAAACATTCCTGCATAGAGATAAATCTATACACTCATGCTCTGTTTTTGGTAGGTTATAGAGATATATAACATGAGACATGTAGGAATGTGAGAAACATGAACTGGACTGTAGTAGCAGCAGCAAACATTTATGGATAGCCAACTATTATATAGCGAGGCATAGTCCTGGCTCTCAATATGAGCAGCTTGCTAGTAACAAAGTGAAGAAAGAAAATTACTTTAAGTCAATGATCTGATTGAGAAGTGCCAAATAAGTAGCCCTTGGATACAGGAAGACAGAGATTTAGAGTTATGAGTAGTAACCGGCCTTATTTAAAGGGAGACAGCGTGCATAGTTAGGAAGAAAGGCATTCCAGGTTGGGGACTGCAGTGTTCATGGTGTATTTTAGACTAGCTTAGAGAAATAGAAGAAAAGCTTATAGAGAAGAAAGACATAGTTAGCTGTGAAATGATACTCTATTATTCCTTAACTTACCCAGTTAATATTTTTAAATGAGAGCCTACTGAATACCAGAGACTCTACTACAAACTGATATGAACAAAATTAACTCATTCCTTACCCTCATTCTACTTGCAGTCTTAAGGTAAAGACAGTCTTTATTTTTATTATTATTGTTTTTTTTTTTTTTTAAGACAGGGTCTTGCTTTGTTGCCCAGGTTAGAGTGCAGTGGCACGATCTAAGCTCACTGCACCCTCCATCTCCAGGGTTCAAGCAATTCTCGTGCCTCAGCCTCCCGAGTAGCTGGGATTACAGGCACGCACCACCATGCCTGGCTAATTTTTTTGTATTTCTTTTTTTAGTAGAGTCGGGGTTTCACCATGTTGACCAGGCTGGTCTCCAACTCTTGACCTCAGGTGATTCGCCCACCTCAGCCTCATAAAGTGTTGGGATTACAGGCATGAGCCACTGCTCTTGACCTAAAGACAATCCTTAAATAGTAATTACTATAATGTAGTGAGTAGTATGGTGATTGAAATACTTACAGGATTCTGTACTGGGGAACCGGCACCTAGCATATAGGATAGTATTTGTGGAGGGAAATGACTTTTAAGCTGAGACCTGAGTAGGAATTAGCTAGGTGAAAAATGGGGAAATGTGGGTAAGGGATAGGATGACAGAACAACAGGCTGGGGAGAGGATGAGAATTCCCAGCATGGGAAGTCGGGGAAGGGAGGTTGGCCAGTTGAACTGAAAGAAATCTAGTGATGATGGGGGAGCAATCCTAGGGAACCAGTGTCTTGACATGAGGCTTAAGAAGAAATAATGCTAAAGTGCTTTCTGAACCAGGTTTAAAAGATTTAGCATTATCCCCAGAGCTGTGAGATGCCCTAAGAGACTTTAGGGGGAGACATCAGATTTTTACAAACTGGAAATTCATCAGTTTCATATAAAGTAACTTTCATATAAGGTATAAGCAATGATAATCCTCTTGGATTTCAAGAAATAATTTTTCCAGTATACATTGAAGTTTTCTATTAGAATTTGTTAGTATTTTCTGAGATAAACTTACAGTGTAAAAGCCAATTAAATATTCTTACTAAATTGCTTTTCTTTTGAACTTTAGGATAGCTACTGTCATTGATCACATTTAAGAGACAAACGCAACTAATACTTCCATAAGTCCAATACTAACTGGTGAATTTTGCCCTGATGTTACTCTTAGAATTTGTCAGACATTTTCATTGCATGGACTCTGAGTCCTGTCTTCTAGGAATGAAGCCAGGTTGAACCCAAATTAGCAATAAGCCAGCCTTCAGGATTGGATAGAAAGTTACCCACCCTCTGGAAATGAATAATTGGCATGCTTTCTGTTTGTGCACTCTGTAACTGCTTGCATGGCTTATGTGATCTGAAAAAGCTTCTTAACTGCTTTGAGTTAGTATGTCTTGTAGTATCAGATAATAAATTGAAATTGATAGACATTATTTTGGATTTGTAACTTCAAAAGGCTATTTGTAAAGTTAGTTGATCTCTTTATTTTGAAGAATAAATTCCCCAGTTTTCAACTAGCTATGTAGAAGAATTGCAATTTGTCACTTTTCGTTAGAGGTTTAGTTTCTTAGTCTGCTTGAGCTGCCATAACAAATATCATATCCTCGGTGGCCTAAACAATAAGCACTTATTTCTCACAGTTCTGGAGGTTGCCAAATCTAAGATCAGAGTGTCAGCATGATTGGTTTCTGGTGAGGACCCTATTCCTGGTTTCCTCACATGGGGGAGGGAAAGGAGGAGAGATGGGAAACTAGCTGTCTCCTGTCTCCTCTTCTAAGGATACCAGTTCCACCAGAAGCACTCCACCTCCATGGCTTGATTTACCTCTTCAAGGCCCCATCTTCAGATACCATCATATTGGGGATTAGGGTTTCAACATATGAATTTGGGGGGACACAAACATTTAGTCCATAGCAGTTTCTAAATGTTTCCCGTAATTGGACACTGCCTCAGTTAGCCATTGGAGCCTTAAGGTTTTCTTAACCTAAAATGGAATGGGGTACTTCAGTTGAAATGTGTTTGCAGTTTAGATGATATGTAAACTTTGAAGCAGTTTACAGCTTCTGGTAACAGATTAAAAACTTTCTTTTTTGAAATACGACATATCGGCAGGACGTGGTGGGCTTCAAGCCTGTAATCCCAGCACTTTGAGGCTGAGACGGGCAGGATCCACGAGGTCAGAGATGAGACCATCCTGGCTTAACACGGTGAAACCGTCTCTACTAAAAAATACAAAAAACTGGCGGGCGAGGTGGGGCGCCTGTAGTTCCCAGCTACTTGGGAGGCTGAGCCAGGAGAATGGGGTAAACCCCGGAGGCGGAGCTTGGCAGTGAGCTGAGGATCGGCCCCTGCCACTCCACGCCTGGGGACAGAGGCAGAGACTCCGGTCTCCAAAAAAAAAAAAAAAAAAAGAAAAGACATACGACATAAAAAAAAAAAAAAAGAAATACGACGTATCAGACAGTTGCACTTTGGACAGTTGCAATGTTTAAATAACACTAGTCTGACAACATGGCTCACATTTTAGTTGCTACCATACTCTATCTTTTAACTTTATGTATTAACTAAAATGTAACTGCATAAAGTACAAAACTTTTGCTGGCTATCTTTTCAGTCCACGAACACTATGTAAATAACAGAAGCCCATCATGATCAGTGACAAGTCATGTCACTTACTTCAAAGTCTATCTGTCATTGGCCACTGTGCATACGGTTCACACACAGAACAGTAGTAGTATGTAGTGTTGCCTCTTTGTCCCCCATGAGAAACTCATGATGTTTTACAAAAATGGGTAATTGAAAGAGTTGACCAACAAAGATAAAACTGCAGTGAATTAACAAAAGTGGTTATGAAATGCTAGAAGTGATAGTTGAATCAAATATAAATGGAGTTAAAGAAGAAATAGCTCACCCTGGAAATGTGGATGCTTTCACGAGTTGAAAGACTATAGATATACAGCCAAAGGAATTTGGTGAAGGTAAACTTACATACATGATACAAGTGGTAAGATAAAAAGGATGAAGATGTCCCAGAGGTAGTGACACTAGCAAAAACTTTGCATACTGAAGGAGCTGTCAGAGATACTTCATGATACTGAAAGAGCAAAGGATAAAATGTTATAAGTTGATCCAGACTCAGAAAGGAGTGTGACAGCAAAGGCATAAAAGATACTTGCTGCACTTCATAAGTTATATGAGGAGAAGACAAGCACTATTTAAGCTATTCTTAAGTTTTCACAAAGAAATGTAACACTTCTCAATGTTTTTAATGTTTTAATTACAGTACACTAAATAAACATTAGTTTTGCTATTTTTTCCATTTCCATATGTACATTTATAATCAACAGAGTTTTTAATGTTTGACATGAACTTTTGGAACAATTACAGTTTTTCAGTAGATTATTAAGATTGCTTTACATGCTGCCTGTATATTACAAATATTTGTATATTACAAGTAGTTTATAAATGTTTATTGGCTCTGGTCTCTGCTTTTGAGACACAGGATAAAATCAAAGACTCTTAATCTAGTGGGGAAATTAGTTACATAAAATAAATTACAATGAATTATATCATTCAGAGTGCTAAGGTATACTTTGCTGCTTTGACAGGTGGGTCATTGAAGATTCAGAGGTGGTAATATTTGAGCTGGTACTGGTGTCTGATTTTGCCAGTTTGATAAAGGGGGTAAGGAAAAGGTGCCAGTCAAGGAGATCTGAAACACCAGCTTGTTTCACAAACCAGGCCAGAACAAAAGCTGCATCTGGGTGTGGTAAGAGCCCTAGAAAAAGGCAATGTGGGGCACAGATTTGTGGAACCTGTTAACGGATTATAAGATACTTCAGTAAACAGACTTGGAAAGGTTTTTTTTTTTTTTTCCTGAGATGGAATTTCACTCTTGTTGCCCGGGCTAGAGTGCAGTGGCATGATCTTGGCTCACCGCAACCTCTGCCTCCCGGGTTCAAGCGATTCTCCTGCCTTAGCCTCCCAAGTAGCTGGGATTACAGGCATGCACCACCACGCCCAGCTAATTTTGTATTTTTAGTGGAGTCGGGGTTTCTCCATGTTGGTCAGGCTGGTCTCGAACTCCCGACCTCAGGTGATCCGCCCACCTCAGCCTCCCAAAGTGCTGGGGATTATAGGCAGGTGCCACCACACCTGGCTCAGACTTGGAAAATTTTTAAGTGGACAGATAAACTGATCAAGTTTGCATTTTAAGAGATAACTCTGGATAGTGTAGAAAATGAGGTTATAGTAGTTCAGGGTAGAGATGTTGGGGACCTGAACTAAGGCGATGTAGAAGAAAAGGAAAGGACACATTAACAGCTACTTAAGGGATAGACTCCATATTACTTGAATGGAAAGAAAAGCTGAGGGAGAGGAAAAAGTAAAATACAACTTATAGAGATAAATAGTATCTAATTTCAAAGATATAAAGATTAGATTATTATAATGACTGTTGTGTGATCTTGGTGTAGGTGTTTCCTTACTTTGCTAGATGGGGTGGGGCAGAAATGTAGGGAGGAAATATTTGCATGCTTCATTGCCAGTGTTTTTTGTTTGTTGTTTTACATTTTGTTGATTAATAATAACTCCATAAAAGAGAATAAGATTCAGCGGAGTTCAAAAGTATATGTTGGGTAAGTTAGAGTTGGGGCTTTTTTTAAAGCTTTCTTTTCCTGTTTTCATGGTTGTGGAAACTCATAAAACTTAAGTTAGGTCCTGGATGATAGTGTTGTAGATTGCACTGTTGAGAATTCTATTCCTCTAGAATACAGAGTAGTTCTGGAAGGGCGGGTTGTCCCTCTAGAAATAGATTAAGAGTAATTTAGGAATTCGCTTCTGGTCTTTCTAGAATAATTACCAATGAACAGTCTTAAGGAAGAGAGGAATGACTCAGAAGTTATTCCAATTATTTTTGGACAGTAGAAGACTTAATTTCTAGTATAAAACCAAAAGTGAGTACATCATTATTATTATTATTCTTAATTGCATCTTTGCATTCATAGCCATTTGTGTTCTTTGGTTGTTTCAAAATCAGTTTAATTTTGCATATTAGTATATGCAAATTACTAATTACTAATAATGCATATTAGTATATGCATTCTTCAAGTAGTTATATGGCTACTAACCATAACCTTTTTGAGTTTTATTGTCTGTGGTTGCCATTAAATCAGTGAAAGACATGCGTAATAAAAATATTCCTTTATTTAATAATCTCTTTGCCTTCTTGTGGATGTTCTATCTTCTTTCTCCTAAATACCTATTTCCTATAAGAGATGAGCAGGACAATCATCAGGATTTTACTGTGAAATGTAAATGAGTCCTGACATTAGTCTTTTGTCCTCATATGCAACATACCCAGACTTGCTTCTCTTCTGCGTAACTTTATCTTGGCTAATGGAGTGTTATTTAAGAGTGCCACCTCTGAAATCACACTGATCTAGAGTCAAATCCTAATTCCTACATATGTTAACTTTATGAACTTTGGCCAAGTTATGGAACTTCTCTCTCCTTTCATTTTCTCATCTATAAAACAAAGAGATTACAATGGTATTTATCTTTTAACATTTATTTTTTTTCTTTTTTTTTTTTTTTTTTTTTTTTTTTTTTTTTTGAGACGGAGTCTTGCTCTGTCACCTAGGCTGGAGTGCAGTGGCGCAATCTGGGCTCACTGCAACCTCTGCCTCCCAGGTTGAAGCAATTCTCCTGCCTCAGCCTCCCAAGTAGCTGGGACTACAGGCGCCCGCCACTACACCCAGCAAATTTTTTGTATTTTTAGTAGAGACGGGGGTTCACCGTGTCAGCCAGGATGGTCTCTATCTCCTGACCTCGTGATCCGCCAGCTTCGGCCTCCCAAAGTGCTGGGATTACAGGCGTGAGCCACCGCACCCATCTCTTTTAACAAATCTTACTGCTATTATTATCATCCATTTAATTATCAAACTAGGCACTTTCTAGCTTCCCCTCTTCACCTTCCAGCTGTCCTCTCTCATCTGAGATCGGTATCCTCAAGACCCATGATTCTGGCTTAGACAGCTCCCTCACATTTGCCTCCTCTTCACCGTCTGTCGTATGTCAGGCCCTGCTCCGTAGAATATTGCAGTAAATTTGCTGCCAGACTCTTAATTTGTGCCTCATAATCAAATCAAAGTCATGTTAATAAAACAGTCTGAGAGCCTCCATTGCCTACAGGATGGTTTCCCTTAGCACGTTTGAACTCTCACATCTTTTAAGACCCAGGTGAAAATGCCAGGTTAACCTAATTAATCTTTCACATTTAATGTTGGTTGCCTCTGTGACATTTTGTTTATCTTTTTAGCTCATTTTACTTGTCTGTGTCTCTCACTTGGAGTGTAAGTGCCACTGGGATGGTAATTCTTACTAATTTTTATATTCCATTGCCCAACTTAGTGCCTGTCATGATAGTTACTTGGAAAATATTAATTAGTGCATTGATTATACACCTGAAGAGCCATAGTCTTCATCCATTTGCCTCGTCTTCCCCTTTTCTGAAGGTCTGAGTGACTAAAGAGATCAGATCAGGAGGGCACATCCTAAAGCAGGATGCCCCATCGTCCTCAGCTCTAAAATTGAAAGAGAAATTTGGGAGGAGAAAGACCTAAAGGGGTTGAGAGTAAGGAGAGTGTGTGATTGAATACTGAGATTAATGCCTAGTGTCCTTTACATTTCAGTCAATATTAGGGATAATATTACAGACATTGTTTTTACAAACTTAAGCGTTAATTTTACTTGTAGGCCCTGTCTTTACACATTATTGGCAATATAATCTCAGTAGAAACATCAGAAGAGTTGGAGTTGTCTATTTGTTTGAGGCATTGGAAAGGAAAGCAAGTTAAAAACTCTTTATTGTCATTCGTTTAGCAGAGAAAAGAAACCCTGGCTTAAGACAACAAATTGTATCTGGGAAACAGGTTAATTCTTGGCATTCTGGAAAAGATGATTAGAGAGTAGCCAGGTACCCTCCAATTTTATATTCCTCAGGAAGCCACTGTCTCCCTCACAGTTTGGCAGCAGCATTTCCTCTCTTCCCCCATCCAACACACACTCTGCAGGTGCCATTGTTTGCAGTTTTTCTTCTCCAGTTGAAACATTGACCATACATTCTGCAAAAGGCTTTATGATACAATTCGTGTGGTAGAGTATTGCTAGTTGTATAGGTCACATTATTTTTGGTTGGGTAACTTATCGTATGATTTGGAACCTAACTATTTATAGTGTTTTTTTATGATGAATCTGAATTCTCAGACTTACAAGTGGCCTTTTGGAACATAATCATTTTGTACAATAGGGATTGTCTTGAGCAAAGAAATTCATTCTTTTTAGAAGATGGTGAGAGAGAACAGAATGTCTGTTCAGTTTTATTTCCTTTTTCTAGGGGAATCTCTGCTGCTCTTCTAGTTAGGATTGAAGTATGTTTTCTGAAGTTGAAGATAAAACGGATTTTTCAGACATACAACTAAATTAGTAAAACTTGTATTTACTTTTATTGATGGCTTAAAAATAAGCTTCTTGTTGAACTTGTTTTGAGTAATGAGAGATCTTTAAAATTTTCAAAATGAGGATTCATTCAATTTGTCAAATATTTCTTGCCTGCCCAGCACTGTGCTAGGTGCTGAAAATATAATGGTGATCAAAATAGACATTGCCTTTGTCTTCTTAGACAGTTTATAATCTATTAGGAAAGAAAGATAGCACTCTCCTCCCCCACCTGCCAACAACAAACGAAATAAATATCAGTTTTGATCAGTGATATCACAGGATACAGAAATAGAACAGTATGGAGGGACATAGAACATTGGAGGACTAGGGTAGCTCAAAAAGGCTTCTCTGAGAATTTGGAATTAATGCTTAAAATCTGGAAGATGAGAGAGAGTTAGACATTCCAGGAGTGGAGTGGCATGTGCAAGGGCACTGAGGCAGGAAAGAACTTAGTTACATGATTCTTAGAACTAAAAAAGGCCAGTGTGGCTGGAGCAAAGGAAGAGGAGCACAGGATACATTTGGAGGAGTAGATGGGCCGTATTGTGTGGGGCTTTGTAGACCTAATAAGGCATTTGGATTTTATTGCAGTTAGAAGCAGTTGCAAAGGATTTTTAGCAGGGGAATGGCATGAAAGTGCTGAACAGATGACTCTGGCTGTATTATGGAAAGTGCTGAGTGGAATGGAGGAGACCAGTTAGGAGGCTGTGGCAGTAGTCAGTGCAAGAGATGATGGCAGCCTGAAGTAGGGTGGTGCCAGTGGAGACTGGAGTGGAGGTTTTTGGAAGTGGATCTGACAGTTTAATGTCAAATGTAAGGAAAGAGGGAAAGAGAGTATCAATGACTTTCAGATTCCTAGCTTGAGCAACTGGGTTGACAGTTGGTGCTAATTAGTATAATAACAGTAGGGATAAGAAAAAATTGGGTTACATTTTAGACAAATTGAGTTATCTGAGGGACATCAAGAAGAGATGTGAGATAGGCAGTAGGGTGTATAGGCTGGCAGTCTGAGCAGAAGGTTGGGCTGCTGACACCAATGATGAAAGTGTCTTTTAAAGCCATGAGAATGGATGAGACCCCTGGAGAACCAACGTAAGGAGAGAAGCACATGGTTCCTAGAAGATGGGAAGGGCAGCAGAGCACAGGAGGTGGGATTGGCTTTAGATAGACAGGAAGAGGCACCTTTTCATGTTAACACAAAGACAGGAGGCCCATCTGAGTCCAAATGTAGGAAGTCTTATAGATTGGGTTGGCGTGAAGGTGAAAGAGTTTGAATCTGATGGCTTCTGAGTTTTCTGCAGTAGAATCCATGGTTGTCTACTGCAAAGGAGAAGGATTCTCAGAAATGTGAGAAGTTTGAAATACAGTGGTAGACAGAAAAAAAACATAGTAGGATTCTCCAAGGGTGTCTTGGGCAAACGTACAGTAATTGTTTCAGTCTGCCTGGCTGTGAAATGAAAGAGGGAAAAGTCTTGTAAGTTTAATAGATGAGCGAGTAAGTGGTGTAGGTAAATGGTAGAGCAAGTAACCTGAAAAGCAGGAGAAGGACGTTTTCTGGTCTGCTTAGTCTGCATGGCTTGCTTACAGTAGGTCAGAACCAGCTTCTTTAGTGGCTTTGTCACTAGCACACTAGGATTGTAGTGTTCTTTACCTCCAGTCAGCTCTTTATTATGGTAATAGTTATATCTCATTTAAGGCTCAAGAGGGTCCTAAAACAAAAGGAAACAGCACAGAGTATTACAGTATTAGCAGAATACAAAAATATATATTTATCAGAAATAAGTCATGTGCCCAGAAAAGTTATATGTACTTATACGTCACAATGACATGTTGCCTTAGCAAAGATTATCTAATGTAAGCTTTGCTTCTAGTTTATGGACACGTGAGAATATTAAACAAATTTTGCATTTCTTTCCTGAATTAATACTTTAAAAATATGCAACTAGAAATGTATGCCCCCTAAAAGTAACATCTTAACCTCCTCTTCATTCCAAACTCTAACTTGCTTACTTATTTTTAAGATGTGGTTATTTAAGGTAAGAAAAAATAAGTTATTTGATCAACTTTCATTTTTCTCTTTAGTCTGACAACATTATGGCATTAAATAAAGTCCAGGAGGTATTGGGCTGGTCCTTGTTTGGTCTCTGATAATTTAGATGAGGCAGAACTGAGTCTCCAGGAATGTGAATATTATCTCAAATAATATTATCTCAAATAATATGGCAAAGTGTTTTGAAGAATTAACGTATTTTACTAAAATTTATCATAGAAGTAAAAATTTTGCTAGGTATAGTAAACTATAAGTAGTTCTTGACTTAAAAGAATTACTAAACAAACCAAATTTATGAGTAAATCATAAAATCCCTTTTCTTTCCCAGAGAAGGAAAAAAAGTGATGGCTTCATAATAGTACAACTTTTACCCAATCCCCACCCCTGAGCCTTTCTGAGAAAGCTTGTATTTGTGATGGGTTACTTCTGAAAGTTTAAAATCGAAATTTAAAATATAAGATTTACCAAATAAAAGTTGGCCTGTACCTGGAGGATAACTGAAAATCATGACCTTGGGGAAACAGACTGTCAGAGCAAGTTTTTGAGTGTAGTCTACACCTTGAATGGTTTTATAATGCAGATGAATGAATCTACTCCGGTGATGTTTGCTAACTTCTGGCCAAGTGCCAGGCTGATACTGTGTGTGTGTGTGTGTGTGTGCATTCAGTCATCTAATGTTTGAAATACCAAGCCTGCCATTCTGGACAGCAGAAATGTTTATTTAGAATGTAGTCCAGAGTCTAGATTAGAACGTGTAAGGGAGTTGATGTATGGAAAGTTTTCCAAAGCTTTAGTTTATGCAAATTCAGGGAATTTCAACGTTACTTCCTTATGGATTTTGATGTCACACAGAAAACTAAACCTCTACTCTAGTGATCCAGTAGTATTTTCATTTGCTTGCCGTTATTTATAAGTATTTGTAGATAACCATTTTCCTTTTAAAGTCATCATAATGTGTTCATGCTTCTATTCAGTCTTCAGCTAGAGGAAAACTTAAATGTGTGTTGATGTCTGAAATCTGTTCTGCACACAGTGGGTTTTTCAAGTTAGAGTTGCATAGGCTGTTATGATTTAACTTGCCACTTTAGAGACAAGCTGTGCTGTAATACACTTGATAACTAAGTGCTTTCAAGAGTTACTGCATCCGTGCCGGGTGCGGTGGCTCACGCCTGTACAGCACTTTGGGAGGCCAAGGCGGGTGGATCACTTGAGGTCAGGAATTCAAGACCAGCCTGGCCAACATAGTGAAACCCCACCTCTACTAAAAATACAAAAATTTGCTGGGCTGGGTATAGTGGTACCTCTCTGTAGTCCCAGCTACTCCAGAGGCTGAGGCGGGAGAATCACTTGAACCTGGGAAGTGGAGGTTGCAGTGAGCTGAGATCACACCACTGCTCTCTAGCCTGGGCAACAGAGCAAAACTCTATCTCAAACAAAAAAAAGAGTTACTGCATCGAGATATACTACTTCACACACACACGCACACACCTGTACACACAATTTGTGCTGTTAAGTGTTTTGGTATTTTTTTTTTTTTTTTTTGGAGACAGAGTCTTGCTGTGTTGCCCAGGCTGGAGTGCGATGGCACAACCTTGGCTCACTGCAACCTTTGCCTCCCGAGTGTGAGCCATTCTCCTGCCTCAGCCTTCCCAAGTAGCTGGAATTGCAGGTGTGCACCAACAGGCCCAGCTAATTTTTGTATTTTTAGTACAGCTGGGGTTTCACCATATTGGCCAGGCTGGTCTCAAACTCCAACTTCTGACCTCAAGTGATTTGCCCACCTTGGCCTCCCAACATACTGGGATTACAGGAGTGAGCCACCGCTCCCGGCCTGTCAGTGCTTTTTGATGTGCAGTTAGCTTTTATGCTTGCCTGGGCAAATGCTTCTCAGTTGGTGTACCATCATTTTTCTCAGGATTTTCATCAGTGTATAAAATTTGTTTTTGCTACTGATGAATAGAATAGGTATGTTCTTGTGATATTCTGAGTAGAGCCAATTGTGTGACTTGATGTGGAGATACTGTTATTTTCAAAATAAGATAGGTAGTGTAATATAAAGCCAGCACCAAAGAAAGAGCTAATTTTCTAGAAGTTGGGAAAATATTGCTTTGCCTGTTTGAGAGGGCTCAGTCAGGTCTTTAGAAAGTTTTGAAGTGATACTCTGCTGAAGGGCAAATTAATGAATGATAATTAGAATTATAAATGATCTGAAATACGAAATCATTTCAGCTGCTTTTAAAATAATGTAATAGCTTTCCCTTTTAAAAAAGAAGCTAAAATGCTCCTTGGGTCTGCCATTTCCTTTTTATCTATCTACTAGCTATTATTCTGTGATTCTACCAGCTATTATTCTATCACTATTATTCTCCTCGCTACAGTAAAATATCCAGAAAAAGTTGTCTGTATTTCTTATTTGTGCTTCCTCACCTCCCATCCATTATAACTGAAATGATTGTCATTTCCACTGTCACATTAACTTCTTGCACACACTCTTGCAAGAGTGAACTCTTGCATACCCCCATTACCACACTTCTTCAAAATTATCAATAATGATTTTGAAACAGATGACTCCTACTTAAAACCATTTCCTAGACCCACAGAGATTCTGATATATTTGGTTTGAGAGATGTCACCAAGATGGTGGAGTAGGAAGTACCAGCCTTCATCTGCCCATAAAAAAATAACAGACAGCTGTTCACAAACCAAAATAGCCCTAGTTTAGGGTGGGGCCAGGCATCAGTATTTTTAAAAAGCTGCTCAGATGATTCTAATGCCAATCAGGCAGAAAACTACTGCTCTAGGGGCTTATCTCATACATAATAACACCTAAACCGTGTACTGTGACCTATAAGGCTCCTGCCTGGCTCTCTGATGCCACCTCCTACTGATCTCCGTTTCCTGTCCTCTAGCCACCTTGGTCTCCCTCAGTGATGCTGGAACTTTGTTTTGTTCATCATTATATCTCTAGCATTAAAATAGTGCCTTCTTGCACACAGTACATGTTCAACAGATATTTGTTGAATCCACAAATATTTTTGTAACTGTTTGATGTTCTTATTCTGTAGTAGTGATTACTCTGCAAGTAATGCTGTCTAGGTTGGTAGTGTGTTGAGTCTTCAGGAATGCTACTGAAAGCCCGGTATTTGAACATAAGTCACAAGCCCCCACAGTCCAGCTTATCTGTCTTCTAACACTGTCTTCTACTTTGCTGTCGGAACACCTACTTTTCTGTTTTTATCTCTTGCCATGAGTGGTATTGATACTTCTGATTTTTTTCTGGTCTCCTATTTCTGCTTTTATTTTGTCTAATTTTTTTCCCCTATATTGTTACTCATCCACTAGTTTCTCTGGGTGAAAAAGACTAGTTTTACCAGCATTGCTAGTCAGTAAGAGAGCTTATTTTTTTCTGTGGGTAAACAGACCACTCATAGGATGTCCAGTATGTAGTCTTTGGATCCCGTCCCCTTCTCTTGCTGGGTGCAGGTGGGTAGCTCCTTTGATGAGAAGCCAAGGTGGAATTGATGGGGGAGGGTCAGGTTTTAAAGGGAAGAATGGGTATCAGGAGAGATACATGTTTCTGAGGTCACAGTTGGAAGCCTAATTGATGGAAAATTGATGTTTTATTACACCGTTAACCCTGCTTACAACAGGGGCCTGCAAAGTTTTCTTTTTTTAAGTATAGATAGTAGGTCTTTTGGGCTTTTGGTCTTTGTGGGCCATGCAGTCTTTGTCCCAATAACTCTAGTCTAATGTTGTAGTGCAGAAGTAGTCATAGACAGTTGTGTGAACACAGTAGTGTGGCTGTGTTTCATAAAACTGTTTATGGGCATTGAAATTTCAACTTTATATAAAGTTATGTAAAATACTCTTCTTTGGATTTCCCCTACCACCATCACCACCACCACCACCACCAGTTAAAAATAGTCAGGAGCCATGTAACAATGTTTCAGTCAACTACAGCAGACTGTTTATACATCTGTGGTACCATAAGATTAATAATACCTTATTTTTACTATACCTTTTCTATACTTAGCTACACAAATATTTATCACTGTGTTACAGTTGCCTACAGCATTCAGTACAGTAACATATGTACAGGTTTGTATCCTAGGATCAAGAGGCTATACCATATAGCCTAGGTGTATAGTAGGCTATACTGTCTAGGTTTGTGAATACACTCTTTGATGTTCATACAACGGTGAACTTGCCTAACATCACATTTCTCAGATCTTATCCCCCTTGTTAAGTGACTCATGACTGTACAAAAGCTGTTCTTAGCTAGTGAGCCATAAAAAGGCAGAAGGCAGGATTTGGTCCATGGGCCATTCACAGTTTGCTAACCTCCAGCTTCACATTTATGTAGTTTTGACTTGGAAAGTCAAGTTCTTGACCAGTAGTCCTTTTCATACCTCACGTTATAAAAACTCTTTAGATTTTGTAGTTGTTGGCACATTACCTCTTTATTAGTATCCATATGTAAATTTTGTCCCCAAAAGCTCCTTATCACGTTGGTGTCTTTGCCTTCTATGTTTTAGCACCTACTCCTGGGCCACAATGTTTGAGCCTTTTATTATGTCTTCGCAGCTTTGCTTCTGCTCTGCTTCTACAATAAAATAGCTGTTTTTTTTTTAATTTAATAAATATTCCTTTCAGGCTGTATACAGGTGCTATGGAGGCCCCCCTCTTTCACGCAGTTCACCTGCACTCCTGGTGGCCAGATCCCCAACATGCTGACAAGCTCTTTTCCTTAGGTGCAGGGATTGAGCTTGCTCTGCCTGAGTGCAGAGCAGCCAGCCCCGTGCTGGCAGCCAAGAAGTGTTAAGAGCTTTTAATGTCATGGCCCCAGGAGTAACCCTTAACAAGAAAGTGGAGAGATACCTCGGTCTTTATCCTGTGTGGGAGAGTTCTGAGGCATGCCCTGAAGGACTGAACTCCAGGTGCTCACAGCAGTGAGGAACCTCCAGTCGGCTTTTCTCCCTGTCTCACTTTCACTGATCCCCTCAAGTGTGCTTCCTGGGATTTCCTTCCCGCAAATAAGCTGCTTGCACCCAAGTTCTTAGGTCAGGGATGCCTTCTGGAGGAACCCAAATGACATGTGCTGGTGGACTCCTGTTACTCTTACAGCTCTTTTTTCTCCTTTCCTCCCCACTGGGAGTATATGACGTAGCTTCCTTAGTGGTTGACATTGACACTAGATGTGGGAAAGAAAGTATTACAGGTTGAATATTCCTTATCTGAAAGCTTGAGACCAGCATGTTTCTGATCTTGAATTTTGAAATATCTGTATTGTACTTACCAGTTGAGCATTCCTAATCCAAAAATCTGAAGTCTGAAATGTTCCAAAGTCTAAAACTCCCCCCCCCTCCCCCCAGTTTCTGAGCATTTTGGATTTCAGAGTTTCAGATTAGGGAGGCTCAACCAGTATATACTACCTGCCGATCATTCAGTTCAGCTCAGCAGTAACTCTGCTGGGTTACCAGCGTTCTTTGCAGGTTACCTTTTTCTGCCCTTAGTTTTCTATTTCTGGAAAGAAAAGTAATATGTGACCTTGGTTGTCTTCCATGAGGTAGATCAGAATTTTCTGTTTCCAAAAGTTAGTTGGCAGATTCTGTGCTAGAAAGTAGTGTGTAGGGTACTATATACAATTAAGTATCACAATTAAGCGAGTGGTTATAAAACAGCAGTTACAGGCATTTCTTTTGCCAGACTTCAAATAACATGATTGGCAGGACTTTGCGAAAACCACAGATGTTAAAATTTCAAAATGGTAATACGATCACAAGGAGCTGTAGCCGTAATTCTCCCATTAAAGTACTTACTGATTAAAATAAGTGTTTAATGTCTGGAGAATTGAAAGTCTTTTTCTACCTGTGGCATGTTTCTTCCATAATGAGAACTTCAGTTGTATCAAGTAAATTTCACCATTGTAGAAGGTGTTTCGGCCTTGTAATCAATGTGAGAATTTGGTTTTTATTTGGGGATAGACTAGTTATGTGTGTGTGTATGTGTTTCAGGTTCTAGATTAATACATACTTTTAATTGTCTTTAAGTTGATGAACTCTTTTTAAAGGTATGACTATATTAAAATGAGCTTTATCTCAGAAGCATGATAGTTTTAATTTTATTTGCAAAAGTTACTCACTTTTTTTTTTTTCTTGAGGTAGGGTCTCACTCTGCCACCCAGGCTGGATGGAGTACAGTGGTGCAATCACAGCTCACTGCAGCCTCGATCTACCTCCTAGGTTCAGGCATTCTTCCTACCTCAGCCACCTGAGTAGCTGGGACTACAGGCACATGCCACCATGCCCGGCTAATTTTTTCTAGAGATGGGGTTTCACCACGTTGTCCAGGCTGGTCTTGAATTCCTGGGCTTAAGCAATCTGCCCACCTCAGCCTCCCAAAAGTTCTGGGATTATAGGCGTGAGCCACTGTGCCCAGCATTCACATGTTTTTCCTTCCCTGGAAGTTGTTGTTTTCCTTGAGACAGAGTCTCATTCCCTTGCCCAGGCTGGATTGTAGCGTCACATCACAACTCACTGCAACCTTGACCTTCTGGGCTCAAGTGATCCTCCTACCTCAGCATCCTAAGTAGGTGGGACTGCAGGCACATGCCACTATGCCTGGCTAATTAAAAAAAATTTTTTTTGTAGAGATGGGACTTCACCATGTTGCCCTGACTGGTCTCGAACTCATGGGCTCAAGCGATCCTCCAGCCTCAGCCTCCCAAAGTTCTGGAATTATAGGCACGAGCCACCACGCTGGGCCTGTTCTTTTTGTGTGTGTTTTGTTTTGTTTTCTGAAACATCACTTTCCCTTTTGTTGGCACTTAGTAAGTTTAACATACAATTGATCCCAAAAGTCTTTACTTTGATCGCGGCTTTAAAAACCAACTTCCTATCCTAGTCATAAGTAAATAAATAACTAGCTGAAGTTGGATTTTACTGCTACAAGCTTATTGTTACGACCTGCCTTATCTGGGGGTAACTAAATCTTGTGTAAATTACATTCTTTTCTTTATTTGGTTTCATTTAGTTGCATAAGGCTGTTAAATAGTTGAACAGATATTAATGTTTCCTGTTAGGCTTGTACCAGAACGTGCTCAGAGAAAAATGTTGGACAGTGTGACTTTAGATCCATTTTCGGGGATCTATTTGGGAGAGTGTATGTGGCCAGAATGTAGTTTTTTTATTTTTGGAGCTTTCTCTTAAGTTATAGTGTTTCTCATGGGTGTTTTCCCTGTTCCTCCTCTTCACCTAGGATATTGGTTTCTGTTCGCTTTGGTTCCCCATCTTTTCACCACCCCTCATTCACCTTGACATACTTCTTCAACTACATAAACCACAGTCTGTTCAGTTTCTCATCAGAATAGTATTGTCCATTCCTATAGGACAAGTTCCAAGCCCACCAACTCCTTGTCTTTATTAATCCTTCCTATTCTCGCCCTCAGGGTTCTGATTGTTTTCTGAGAACAAGAGAGTACTTTCTCCATCATCCATGTGTCCCATTTTGTACTTGACTCAAACATTCTTAGATGCCCTGTATATTCTGCCTCAGCCACCTTGTGTACTGGCTTTTCAGGACAGAGCATGTTTTCTCAGCTGTTAGTGTTTCTTTTGTACGTGTCACATAACGGTAACTTAGTAGTTAATTATTTCTGTTAAATACCCAATTATCTAGTTTTCTGCTTTTAATTTCTCAAAGTAACCTTGGTGATTTTTAAGTGATTTGTTTCTTTATTGTTTGTTTTTTATAGATGTAAAAAAAGATTGGTCTGACCATGCTCTCTGGTGGGAAAAGAAGAGAACTTGGCTTCTGAAGACACATTGGACCTTAGATAAGTATGGTATTCAGGCAGATGCTAAGCTTCAGTTCACCCCTCAGCACAAACTGCTCCGCCTGCAGCTTCCCAACATGAAGTATGTGAAGGTGAAAGTGAATTTCTCTGATAGAGTCTTCAAAGCTGTTTCTGACATCTGTAAGACTTTTAGTAAGTATTACATAAATTCTTAAAATACGAATTATGTGACGTACATATGACCGATGACTGACATAGCTTATCCCAAGGAATGGGGTGTGGGGCTGAACTGTCTATGTATACATGTATGTGTGTGAAATTTCTACTTCATTAAAGTTTTTCTATTAAGATAAATGCTGGGTGAAGGTGGAACAGAAAGATCCTAGTAGAGATTCTTTCCTTACTAGAATTATATCTGATATTTGTTATTTAATACCTTGTTTTTGTGGGGAGGGTAAGGGAACAGGCACTGTTTTCAGGGGAACACACATGACTTTGCAATGTTTCCTTCACATAAGTCACTATTTGATTTTAGTGATTCAGGCAGATTGTGTCACTTCTTTCATTGAAGGCCTGACACAGCTCCTAAGGAAATGACTATGAGTGTTGTCTTCGTTCATCAGTCTACATTTTGAACATCCCTGTAGTATTTCTGTTTATGCATTCTGAAATGAGATGTGGGTTACTTTGGCTGACCCAGTTATGTCATATGACAGGAAGTATTCAACCATCTGAGAAAATGTGAACTGCTGTCACTACCACTAGTGCAGAACTCTATTGTATTTTTTCCTATTTGAGAAATTCTTGGTTAAAGATACATTTAGTGACTTCTTATTTTAATTCCAATAAAGAACTACAGTTTTTTATTCATGTTAAATTTTTAAATTATACTAGTAATTTATAAATATATTCTGTTGTAAAAGAATCAGTGAATATAGAAATACATAGTAAGCTCCCCTTTCCCCTAAGTAATCATTCTTGACAGTTTGGTGATTTTCTATACATTTATTTATCCATACATATCGGATTGTTTTTTAATAAATAGGAGCATTTTATGTGTATTTTTTAAACTCAGTAATGTCTTAGATTTTTCTATGTGTTATACATTATTTTAAGCTGTAATTCAGAGTATAGACGTATTATTAATTTACATCCAATCACTTCTTGGCCTTTTTGGCTAAGATCAAGTATAATTTATAACCACGTTTCCCTGTTGATGATCAGTTAGGTTGCTTCACTCTTAGGGCAAATGCTGCAACATTTTCAAATGTTTTAAATGTTGCTGAAAACATTTGAAAATATTTTAGTTGGGCTAGCGCCAGAGTACCCAGTCTTCCTTGCTGGTGTCAGCACCCACACCCACTGCTAGAGCCTGTGGGCAAATGCTGCTCCTGTACAACGTCTCAAGCACTGGCCTGGGGACAATATGGAGGTGCCGGGACTGCCTGCCTCTTAACTCAGAGCCCTGACTGCTGCTTATGCTTGTAGGCATGGAGCTTGGAGGAGTCTGAATCCTCACCCATTTGTTGTGTTAGTTTGGGCTGTGGCTTCCCTTAAACTAATACCAACTTTTTTTCTGTCTTTCAAGAATCACTCATTTTTTACCCTCTTACGTAGTTTCCTGTCTCCTAGCAATGTTACGAATGTTCATCTTCCCTCTCCTACAATTTTTAAAGATCTTTTGCTGTCATTTCAGGGGATTTGGGATATAGGAGGGGAGATACAGGTAGATTCACATTGCCTTTTTGATCTAATGCCCTTGAAATTTTTTTTATGTGAAACAGGTTTATTATTATTATTATTAAAATAGAGAAAAGTACAAAGAATACCAAATTCCCATTATCAAGAATTAATGATTGTTGATATTTTGTCATTTTGCCAAATGACAAATAGGACTTGAAGTCAAAGTAATACTGGTAAAATTCTTGAGTCTCATTCTCCTAACTTCCCTTTACAAAGCAACTACTATCATAAGTTCAATGTGTATCCAGTAAAATACACAGACACACACACACAGACACATATCTCTGTGTATATATATCCATAAATGGTATATGTTATTGCCATTACCGTGTAGGTATTTTCTTACTCAGTTTTGTATGTGTGTGCAAGAATTTCTCTCGAGTATCCACCTAGAAGTAGAAGTAAAATTGCTGTGTTTTAAATATATACGTAATTCATTTCAGAGTACTGTCAAATTATCTTCCAGTTGGTTATACCAGTTTATATTCCAACCAGCAATGTATGAAAACCCATTGCCTCAAATCCTCACTAACACTTGATTATGGTCTGTTTTATTGTTTTTGTTTCCAAGAGAAAAGACAGTATTTTGTTTTAGTTTACAAAGCTAAGTATGTTTTAAATCGTTATTGGACATCTAAGTTCCTTTTTTTAATTGTTTATATCGTTTGTCCATTTTTGAGAAATTAATAAACTTTAGTTTTTGCAGGAGTTGTAGGTTCACGGCAAAGTTGAGCAAAAGTACGGAGACTCGTTCCCACATACCCTCTATCCTCACACATGCACAACCTTCCCCACTCTCAAAATCTGTACCAGAGTGGTACCTTTATTATAACTGGTGCACCTACATTGACGTATCGTTATCACTCAGTGACAGTAGTTTACGTTAGAGTTCACTTCTGGTGTTGTACATGCTTTGGGCTCGGAAAAATATATACTCATGTATATCTACTATTGTATTTTGTACAGAATAGTTTGACTGTCCAAAAAATCTCCGTGCTCTGCCTATTCATCCCTCTCGCCTCATCGCCACCAATGATCCTTTTACCTAGTTTTGCCCTTTCCAGAATATCATATGTTTGGACTCATACAGTATGTAGCCTTTTCATATTGGTTTCTTTCACTTCATAATAGGCATTTAACTTTCCTCCATGTGTTTTTGTGGCTCGATAGCTTATTTCTTTTCTTTCTGCTGCTGCTGCTGCTTTTTTTCTTTTTTTGAGACAGAATCTTGCTGTGTTGCCCAGGCTGGAATGCAGTGGCACAATCTTGGCTCACTGCAACCTCCACCTCCCGGCTTCAAGCAGTTCTTCTGCCTCAGCCTCCCAAGTAGCTGGGATTATAGGCGCCTGCCACCAAGCCGGGCTAATTTTTGTATTTTTAGTAGAGATAGGATTTCACCATGTTGGCCAGGCTGGTCTCGAACTCCTGACCACAGGCGATCCACCCACCTCCACCTACCGAAGTGCTGGGATTACAAGCATGAACCACCACGCCAGGCCAGTTCATTTCTTTTTAGTGCTAAATAATATTCCATCTTTTGGATGTGTCACAGCTTATTTATCCAGTCACTTACCAAAGGATATCTTGGTTGCTTTGTTTTGAATAAAGCTGCTGTAAACGTCTGTATGCAGGCTTTCAAGTGGACATGTGTCTGTTCATCCATTCTTCTTTTATCTTTCACCATTGATTTGTAGTTCTTTATAAATTCTAATATGTGCTGCAAATAATTTCTCCTGGTCTGTTTAATGTCTTAAACCTTTGTTCATGATTAATTTTATTTACTTTTTATTTTTGTCTTTTTTGGTCATGTAGACATTAACATTGGTTTGTGTTTTTGGAGTATTTAAAAAAGCTGTTCCTATTTTGAATTACAGGTATCTGTATTTTCTGCTAGTACTCTTATTGTTTTGTTTTTCACATTTACCACTTTTATCTACTTAAAATTTACTTTGGTGTGTTTTGTGAAATAGAGATGTAGTATGGCATATTTTAGGAGAAAATGCTAGCCAACACAGTTTATTGAATTGTCTGTTATTTCTCCACATAAGCATGTCAGCTCTGTCATAAACCAAAATTCCATGTTGTGTGGATCTGTTTTTGTATGCTCTATTCTTTTCCATCGATCCATTTATATGTCCTTACATGGATAGTATACTGTTTGAATTTCTGTAGCTTCATAATAAATCTCTATCTAGTAGGGCAAGTACCCCTTCTTTGCTATTTTTCAGAATTGCGTGAGTTGATTTTGGAATTATATGTTTCTATATGAAATTTGAAACAATTTGTTAATTTCCAGGGAAAATTCCATAGTAATTGATTGGAAATGCATGCATTAATTTTATGTAGATCTTTCCGTTCATGAATAAAATCTGTCTCCTTTTGTTGAAGTTACCTTTTTTGTCCTTAAATAACATTTTATCTAGAAAGATACTGTACTTTTTAAAAAAAGGTTTCTTCCGGGGCTTTATACTTTTTCTAATTGGATACTGCTATTAGGAATGCTGTTTATTTTTTTCTTATAATCTAATATCTGATACCTTGCTGTACTCTTTGATAAATTCTGATAATTTATCGATTCCCTTGGATTTTCTTATTTTTTACTTTTTATTTACATTTTGTCATTTATTTATTTATTTTGAGACAGAGTCTCTCTCCATCACCCAGTCTGGAGTGCAATGGTAATATCTTGGCTCACTGCAACCTCCATCTCCTGGGTTCAACTACTTCTTCTGCCTCAGCCTCCCAAGTAGCTGGGACTACAGTTGCGCACCACCATACTTGGCTAATTTTTGTATTTTTAGTAGAGACGGGGTTTTGCCATGTTGGCCAGGTTGGCCAGGCTGGTCTGGAACTTTCGACCTCAGGGGATCTGCCTGCCTCGGCCTCCCAAAGTGCTGGGGTTGCAGGCATGAGCCACCACGCCCGGCCTTCTCTTGGAGTTTCTATGTAAACAATCATATCTCTTCTAAAGAATAACTTTTCTCTCTTCCTTTCCCATTTTTGTACATCTTATTTCTTTATCTTATGGTATTCGATTAAACCTCTAGCACAGTATTGCATAATAGCAGTAATGATGACTATTGTGTTGTTTCTGACTTAAATGGAAATGCTTTTAGCATTTGACATTGAGTTTAATATTGGTTGTTGTTTGGGGGGAGATCTTTTCCTGTTTTGTTTTGTTTTGTTTTTTGCTTTTTGAGATAGTGTCTTGATCCGTCACCCAGGCTGGAGTGCAGTGGTGTGAACACAGCTCATTACATCCTTGACCTCTTGGGCTTAAGCAATCCTCCTGCCTCAGCCTCCCAAGTAGCTGGGACCACAGGCATGCACCACCATGCCTGGCTAATTTTTGTATTTTTTTGTAGAGACAGGGTCTTGCGATGTTACCCAGGCTGGTCTTTAACTTCTGTGCTCAAGCAGCCCACCTGCCTCTGCCTCCCAAAGCAGTAGGATTACAGGCAGGAGCCCCACCACACCTAGCCTGTTTTTTGTTATAATTGCTAGTGCCTTTAACTCCAGAATGCGTGGGAATTTTAACCAAATGGAGCTTAGGAAGTGACTTGACCAAGATCACACAGAGAGTGACAAGAACCCACCTAAGTGGTTCTTGTCACGGTCTGTGACAAGAATCTAGAGCTCCTTATACCTTACTTCCTTATGCCTATCTTCACTGGCCTCATGCTATCATCAAATCTCATAGATTTTTTCTTATAAAATGTTCTATGCATTCATTCTTCATTCCACTCTCTGCTGTATAGAATGAAGTTAGATGTTGAGAAGATTTTCAGGTTGTTACACTAATATTGCTCCACCTTCCTAAATATATCTGTAGTGGGTGGTTGGCTTTCATTACTACTACTACTACTACTACTACTACTACTACTACTACTACTACTACTGGGAGTACTGCTGCTGCTGCTGCAGCAGCTGCTACTGCTACTGTTTTTGGCTGCATGGCATCTGAACTTCTGGCTCTGTGTTTTGGAAATGTCATACCTTATGAGTTGTGTGAGACAAAGCCCACCTCCCTCCTAGTGAAACCATAAAGTCCAGATAGTTGTTTCCCAACCCTCCTCATAGATAGAGTGCAGGCAGTTGGCCAGGTCTAGGTTACATGCACATCAGAAATGTCTTCTAGAACTTTGAGTCAGGAACTCGTGACTCAAGCCAGGATAGCAAATACCTCATTCTAGTGGCATACGTGGCAGCAACATCCAGCTTCTAAGGACAGAGAAGCCATATCCAGTGAGAGCACTCATCCATGCATTGAGTATATTGGCCCATTTACTCCTGGGGGATCTCATAGTGTTAGAATTTTGCGTTTGCAATGTTTGAAATTTAGATTACAAAAAGATACTATATAGTAAGCATATCTACATTATCCCATTTATGTTCAAATATTCACCTAGAGATAAACTTGGAAGTATTTCACTAGAATGTTGACAGAGGTTATCTCAGGGTGATCTATCAAGTATGTGCTTTTTATCCCCAATTGTTTTCTTATACTTTTGCAATCATTTGTTGTTGCTGTTTTTAACAATTTAATATGTAATATTTGTATAAACAAGAAAGCTATTTTCATTAAAGGATCAAAACCACCTTTAGCTTTTATGTTTTGTTTTCTCTAGAATGTAAACTTCTAAAGTCAGAAACATGCCTTTCCATCTTTGTATTCTCAGCATAGGGTATGGCCTTAGAGAACATTAATTGAATGAATAAGAGGAAAAAATGATAGAATAAAGAAATAAGGATCGGTTAATCCTATCACTGGGATCGAATGGAAAGTAAGGATCTATGACCAGGCATGGTGGCTCACACCTATAATCCCAGCACTTTGGGAGGCCGAGGCAGGCAGATCATTTGAGGCCAGGAGTTCAAGACCAGCTTGGCCAACATGGTGAAACCCCGTCTCTACTAAAAATACAAAAAGTAGCCGGACGTGGTGGCACCTGTGGTCCCAGCTACTTGAGAGGCCGAGGCAGGAGAATCACTTGAACCCGGGAGGTGGAGGTCGCAGTGAGCCAAGATCATGCCACTGCTCTCCAGCCTGGGCAACAAAGTAAGACTCTGTCTCAAAAAAAAAGTAGTGATCTGTTACAGGATGTTCAGGGAATTTCTGCTCCATTGGGTAGTTACATTATATTTCCTCTAAACAGTCTTAACAGCTGTTAAGGGTCTGTGAACTATCAGTATTAATGGGTAGAAATTTACATAAGATTTTGATAAGTTATAAGACTAAAGTCTTTTCTACAGAAAAGAGAGGGTCTTAATGAGTGGTAATTTTATTTGTAGATATATTAGAGAATACTCCAAGAACTAAGGCACCTGATTATGAAATTGTCCGAAACAAAAGGGATTGTGCTTTACAGACTAGTCATGTTTACATGAAGGAGCAGATACCAAGGACACAGATTTCAGAAATCTGGGAGATAAAATTTAGATGATCACAGTGTTTGGTGAGAGTCCAAGTACTTGACACGTGTGAATATATAGATGTCTTCACATGCTGGCAGCACGACAGGGAAGAGGGGTATCTGATAACAGGCTCTATGCTGCAGTCTACTTAACATCATGAAGAATTGGGGGTAGGGCGGGGGTCAGTATCACAGAGCAGGGTTCCTAAGATGGGGGTCCCCATTTGGAGGAAACTGGGAGAAAAACTAGGGTGTGAAGATGCAGTCAAATAGTTATACAGTTGAGGTTTGGCTACAGAAATAAATAAGAAAACAGCTAATTGGCCTTAGATAATAATGTAATATATATTTAATAAATGCATATTTAATACATAATTTAACACTGTTATTGCTATAAAATATTTCTTGGAAGTTATAAAATTTTCATATGTGTGTTAGGAAAGAGGGAAGGGTAGTTGATTTGCCAAGTGATTAAATTGTGTTGGCAAACTCTGGCCTGCAGCCTGCTTTTGTGTAGCTCAGGAACTAATTATAATTAGGCTTTTACATTTTTTTAATGGTTAAGGAAAATTAAAATAATATTGTTTATGCTGTGAGAATTATAAAAATTCAAATTCCCATGTTCATAAAGTTGTGTTGGAATACAGCTACATTCATTGGCTTAGGTATTGTCTGTGGTTGCTTTTGCGTTACAGCAGCAGTGTTGAGTAGAGCTGCATACCCTACAATATTTACTATCTTTATGGAAAAAGTTTGCCAACCCCCGAGTTACATTATGGGAAACATTACTCTAGCGGTTTATTATTTTTTTTCACCACTGAAACTGAACACTGAAGTGACAGTGTATAACTCTTCCCAGGAATAATTAGGGTTTTTTTCTATTAATTGTTTTAGATTACTTAATTTTCAACCCAAGTTATTAAATATTTCCCCCAAATTAAAATGAAATCACTAAGTAGTGGTCATTGTGACTTAATTAATTTAACTCTCTTGTGTCTACTTTTGTGGCTTTTGCTTACTTAATGTATGAGCAGTAGAATTAAAACTAAGAAAGATGAGGACATTTCCATTGCTACCAAAATACATTGTTACCTAAGATTACCAAGTAAATGTGAAGGGTGTGCCAACCACTGAAAAAGGACAGTGATGCAAGACCAGCAGAACACCATTTAAAGGGAAATACCTACTTTTGCTGAACACTGACATTTCCAAGCTTTTAATTTGGTAAAAATTATCTTTTATAATTTAACTGTTGAGAAAATGCTTCTGTATAATAATTTTTTTCTTTCAAAACGTACTTTCAGATCAGTGCTTCTGTGTAATAATTAAATGAAATTTTTGTTGCATTTTCCTTTTCTTTTGGACAGAAAGACTGTTGGCAAAGAAAGTCTTTTTTTTAATGTAATGTATTCTGCCACGCAGGCTTCACAAATGAAGAGCCTTATTGAGAGGAAATGAAAGTTTCTCCCAAAATCTGACAATCGACAGAGAACTACTATGAAAGAACATATTTTGTGTTTAGAGCTTGTGACCATTCTATATTATCAATAGGACATGTCATTTGGGTCTTTCCGCATTAGATATATGCTCATTCATTCCTGTTTTTTCTCTTTCTGTTCTAGCCTTGTGAAGAAGAATCTATCTGATAGGGATAGAGAAGCACAAAATGCTAGTGGAATAGAACTCAGACTGACTGAAGCTCAGTTGGGCTTTAAAATTTTTTGTAATTATTAAAGTGGTTTAGGTAAATTAAGCTGTACGTAAGAACTCTGTACAAAAGGTTTGTCTTAGTGGTAACAATAAAGATTGGATTTTTTTTTTTTTTAGACAGAGTCTTGCTCTGTCACCCAGGCTGGAGTGCAGGGGCACGATCTCGGCTCACTGCAAGCTCTGCCTCCCGAGTTCACACCATTCTACTGCTTCAGCCTCCCAAGTAGCTGGGACTGCAGACGCCCACCACTATACCCGGCTAATTTTTTGTATCTTTGGTAGAGACGGGGTTTTACTGTCTTAGCCAGGATGGTCTCAATCTCCTGACCTCGTGATCCACCTGCCTCAGCCTCCCAAAGTGTTGGGATTACAGGCGTGAGCCCCCACACCTGGCCCCCCCCCCTTTTTTTTTTTGAGATGGAGTCTTGCTCTGTTGCCAGGCTGGAGTACAGTGGTGCAATCTCGGCTCACTGCAATCACCGCCTCCTGGGCTTAAGCGATTCTCCTGCCTCAGCCTCCCAAGTAGCTAGGACTACAGGCGTGTGCCACCACACCCAGCTAATTTTTGTATTTTTAGTAGAGACGGTTTCACCGTCTTTGCAGGATAGTCTCGATCCCTTGACCTCACGATCTGCCCACCTTGGCCTCCCAAAGTGCTGGGATTACAGGCATGAGGGATTTTTAAATAAAGATGAAAAGGAAACGAGTCACTTAAACTACTTTTTTGTACTGCAGCCTCCACCTCCCAGGTTCAAGCAATTCTGCCACAGCCTCCTGAGTAGCTGGGATTACAGGTGCCCACCACCACACCCGGCTAATTTTTGTATTTTTAGCAGAGGTGGAATTTCGGCTTGTTGGCCAGGCTGGTCCTGGACTCCTGACCTCAAGTGATCCACCTGCCTCAGCCTCCCAAAGTGCTGGGATTACAGGCGTTAGCTATCATGCCCGGCCAGAAATCTAGATTTAACAGTGCGTTAAACTAATAAGAGCCTTCTTTTTCACGTAAGAAGTTACTTGAGAAAATGAAGTGGTTGCTGGAACTGGATTCGTTGTTCAGTTGTGTCTTCACGGACAAACTCTTTCCATCCCTCAGTTCCTCACCCCTCAGCATGTCAGGTTGGCCTCATGATTGTAAGATGCTTCCTAGAGTTCCAGGCATACATGGATTGCGTAGCCCTCATCTGAAATTTGAAATGCTCCAGAATTCGAAACTTTATGACTGCCAGTGTGACATTCAAAGGAAATGCTCACTGGAGCATTTTAGTCAGGTTAGGGGTGCTCAACCTATAGCTGCATTCAGGAGGTGGAGTATCCACCTCTCTTCCACACCTGTGTCCTAACAGCAAAGCAAAACATCCCGGACGCCCCCCTCACATCCTGCTGGCCCACCTTAGGTCATATGACTGCCCTTAGCTGCAAGGGAGACTGGGGAAACATGAATATCACTGAACTTTTCCAGTTTCCTTATACTAGCCGCAAGCAAGAGGGCTGAGAAATGGCAGGTCAGTTAGCCTGTCAGCAGACCTGCCAAATGCCCTTTTTAGTATCTAGTCAGTCAAACTGAGCAATAGAGCCAGGAGTTTAAAGAAATAAAAAATGAAATTTTTATTAAGGAGAGGACCCAAGGGACATCTTATAAGCTGTGTCCTTTAATTTTATTTATCGTTTTGATCAGTTTTGTTACGGTATAATTTAAGGTAAAATAATCGTAATGGCAAAATTCAGTGCATTTTGACTAATGGACCACCAGCAAGATATAGGATAGTCCCCGTATGCCCCTCTTTTGGCAGTCCTCTTTACCCTTCTGACCTCTGCCAACCACTTATCTGCCTTCTACCACTATAGTCTTGCCTTTTCTAAAATGTCATATAAATGGAATCCTACATTATTTGGTCTTTTCTGTATGGCTTTTTCTACTTAGTATAATGCTTCTGACCTTCATCCATATTATTGTGTGTTATCAACGCCATTTTATTACTGAGTAGTACTTTGTTGTATGGATATACCGTAATTTGTTTATCCATTCACCAGTGGAAGGGCTGGGGCTTTTAATTTTTTAAAAAGCTTCTGTGACCATTCACTTACAGGTCTTTGTGAACATAGGTATTTACTCAAGAGCAGTAAAAGCTATGAGTAGGTTTCTGGGTCATATGATAAGTGGATGTTTCACCTTGTAATAAATAGTCAAATTCTTTTCCAAAGTGACTGTACTATTTTGCATTCTGCCTGTCAGTACTTGAGAGTTTCAGTTGATCTGTGTCCTTGAAACATTTTTCAGTTTGGGGTATTCTAGCAGGTGTCAGAGCCTATCTCCTTGTGGCTTTAATTCACATTACCCTAGTGACTAATGTTGTTGAGCATCTATTCATGTGCTTAATTGCCACCCATATAATGGTGAGGTGTCTGTTTGAATCCTTCGCCTGCCTGTCTTTTAAATTAGGCTGTCATGTAATTGTGTTGTAAGCATTCTTTGCATATCCCAGATATGGAAATTTTATTGGATATGTTTTGCAAATATTTTCTCACAGTCTGTGGCTTACCATTTCATTAACAGTGTTTTCTAAGAGCAAAAGTTTTCATTTTGGTGAAGACCAATTTGTGATCTCTGTTGTCCCATTTCTTTTCTGTTTCCTTCCTTTCTAGTAGATTAAGGGGTTTTTGGTGGGGTTGTTTTTTGGGGGCGGGAGGTGTTTTGATTACATTGATCTCCACTTGTGAATTACTAGCTATTACGACCTTCATTTTGCCATTTTAGTGGTTGCTCTAGGGTTTACAGTATATAACTTTAACTTATTCACAGTCTGCCTTCAAATAATATACTACTTCACACATAGTATAATAACCTTACAGCAGTTTAGTTTCATTTCTTCCTTCCTGTCCTTTTTGTGTCATGTATTTTACTCCTATATATGCTAAACCCTACAATGTTGTTTTCCCCCAAAGCAGTAAAGTATTTTAAAATGAGCAAAATGGTCTTTCATATCACATATTTCCCATTTTTCAGTGCTCTTTGTAAGTATCCTTTCCATGTGGTCTCCTTTTTCTTCTACCTGAAGAACTTCATATGCCTCTCTTTTTATAGTGCAAGTCTACTGGTAATGAAGTTTTGACTTTTTGTTTATAAAAGTTTTGATTTGATCCAGGCACAGTGGCTCATGCCTACACATAGTCCCAGCACTTTGGGAAGCCAAATATCACTTGAGCCCAGGAGTTCGAGACCAGCCTGGGCAACATAGCGAAACCCCATCTCCAAAAAATACCAAAAAATTAGCTGGGCATATTGGCATGCACATGTAGTTCCAGCTGCTCACGAGGTTAAGCGGGGAGGTTAAGCGAGGAGGATCTCTTGAGCCTGGAAGGCAAATGTTGTAGTGAGTTGAGATTGTGTCACTGCACCCCAAATTGGGCAACCGAGTGAGACCCTGTCTCAAAAAAAAAAAAAAAAAAGTTTTGATTTTCCCTTCATTTTTGAAAGATACTGCAGCTGGGAGAAGAATTCTAAATTTCCCCCTACCCCCCAGTAATTGATGTCCCTCAGTTGTCTTCTAGTGTGCATAATTTCAGAGAAGTCTATTATTGTTCCTCTATGTTTTATGTCTGCCCTGGAAGATTTTATCTTTACCCTGGTTATCAGCAATTTGATTATGATGTGTCCTGAAATCATGTTTTTAAGGTTTATTCATATCTTCGAGTTTATTGATCTTTCTGCTGCTAATCTGCTGTTAATCCCATCCAGTGCCTTTTCATTTGAGATGTATTTTCATCACTAGAAGTTTGATTTTGGCTTCATTTTATATAAATTTTCATTTTTCTCTTTATTATGTTTGTTTTCTTCTAGTTTCTTAAACATGGAATATCTTTATATAGCTATTTCAGTATTTTTTATCTATCATCTGAGTTATTTGTGCTTCCCCGCCCCCACTCTTTACTCCCGGCTGTGTGTTGTTATGCGTCATAGTGGCTGGATTTTTTTGTATTGAGTAGTCTTGACTTTTTTTTCTGGTCACCAAATTACTTGGAATTAGTTGGATTCTTTTGCTTTGAAGCTTTACTAGGGTAGACCAGAGGCAACATTAGCCTTAGGACTAATTTAGCCTCATTACTGAGGTCATAGTCTTCCGAGAGTTCTTCTCAGTACTCTGTGTAGTGGTCTTTCTGCTCTCCTTGATGGGAACATTAACTCTTTTAGCCGTTGATTCTTTCTGCAGTCTCTGGTAGCTTCCTCTTAACAAATGCACAAATAGGATTCAGCTAGACTCCAGGAAACACCTCTGCAGACCTCCGGAGCACTCTACGTGGAGCTCCCTTCTCTCCTGTCCCCTGCCCCACACGTTCTAGCCACCTTGTCATACCTGAATGCCATTCCAGATCTCTCAACTCTGCAAGACCAGGCCCCATGCGCCCCTCTCCTGCCCATAGGCAGTAAGCTGGTGCACTCAGTTCATCCTTTTAGTCTTTCTTTTGTGCATCTTGTTGCCTAATGTCGGAAAGTGTTTTTCTTTTCCTTTATTTCTTATTGTTTAAATAAAACAGGAGAGTAAGTCAAGTTCCTGTTACCCCAGCTTACTTGAAATCCTCCATTCTTCATTCTTCCTAGATATTCTTCTAGCCTTGCATCTTTCTTAGAAAGCCATCATATGCTCATTGAAGCATTACGTATAATAACAAAACATTTCTTTAACCAAAATTTTGAACTGAACACACTCAAGGCTGAACTCATGGTATTCCTTTCCAAATCTCTGTGCTCCCTCCTCCCTCTTGTCCGCCTTCCCCCAAGCAATCACCATAGTAGTAAAAGGCTCCTCCATCCCAGGTACACATACCAGACACATGGGAGTCATCCTTAGCATTGCCCTCTTCCTCACCTACACATCTCATTATCACCTCCAAATGTTTGTTTTGCCTCAAGGGTATGTCTTCAGTCTTCCCACATCTCTCCATCTCCACCCTCCACTCCTCCGGTATTCCAGCCACCACCTCTTCCTGCTCTGGGAGCCTCCTAAGCAGTCTCCTTTATCCATTCTTGTTCTTTCCAATGCATTCTTTATTTAGTAAGCAGAAAGATTTTTTAAAATTATGTTTTAATCAAAGCAGTAAATGCAGAATTAAAGTAAAAAAGGCTTGTACCATGAAACTACTTTACTGCCTGATTTCTCCCCAGTGCCTGGTTGCATTCTCTACCACTTTCTACTATTTTACTGTTTCTGGCTTTCATTTTCATAATTCTAAATATGTGCTTATACTGTTACTTTTTATCAATTTTAGATATCTGTTGATGTTTTTCCACTCAATCCTTTTTTTTTTTTTTTTTTTTTTTTTTTTTTTTTTTTTTTTTGAGATTAAGTCTCGCTGTGTCCCCCAGGCTGGAGTGCAGTAGCGCGATCTCGGCTCACTGAAACTTCCACCTCCCTGGTTCAAGCAATTCTCCTGCCTCAACCTCCTGAGTAGCTGGGATTACAAGTGCACTCCACTACACCCAGCTAATTTTGTATTTGTAGTAGAGACGAGGTTTCACCATGTTGGTCAGGCTGGTCTTGAACACCTGATCTCAAGTGATCCACCTGCCCTGGCCTCCCAAAGTGCTGGGGATTGCAGGCATGAGCCACCTCACCTGGCCTCAACCCTTTCTTCTTTATTATAACTGTTATAATTTTTGGCTGAATCACTGTCATTGTTGACATTAACAAAGCAGACATTTTTACTTTCTGAGCCAAAATGTGTATTTTACCTTTCCTATCTCCTATGCCTTTTTTTTTTCCCCCTCCTTTTAGAGATGGGGTCTCACCATATTTCCCAGGCTGGTTTCTTTTCTTTCTTTTTTTTTTTTTTTTTTTTTTTTTTTTAGAAAGAGTCCTGCTCTGTCACCTAGGCTGGAGTGCAGTGGTGCAGTCTCGGCTCACTGCAACCTCCACCTCCCAGGTTCAAGAGATTCTTATGCCTCACCCTGCCGAGTAGCTGGGATTACAGGCACATGCCACCACGCCTGGCTAATTTTTGTTTTTTTGTTTGTTTTTTCTGAGACAGTCTATCTGTCACCCAGGCTGGAGTGCAATGGCATGATCTTGGCTCCCTGCAACCTCCACCTCCCAGGTTCAAGCATTTCTCCTGTCTCAGCCTCTTTAGTAACTGGGATTATAGGTGCATGCCACCATGCCCAGCTAATGTTTTTATTTTTAGTGGATGTGGGGTTTCACCACGTTGGCCAGGCTAGTCTTGAACTCCTGACCTTAGGTGATCCGCCCACCTTGGCCTCCCAAAGTGCTGAGATTACAGGCATGAGCCACTGTACCCAGCTTAGTTTTTGTATTTTTAGTAGAGATGGGGTTTCACTATGTTGGCCAGGCTGGTTGCAAACTCCTGACTGCAGGTGATCCACCCACCCCAGCCTCCCAAAGTGCTGGGATTTCAGGCGCCAGGCTGGTTTCTTACTCCTGGGGTCTCAAGCAGTTTTCACATCTTTGCTTCCCAAAGTGTCGTATGTCTTTTTATCATTTGCTACTTTTGCAACATGTATCTGTTGCTGATTTGTTTACTTTCTGTTATTCTCCTTAATTTTCAACATGATCAAATACGTTTTCAGATTATAGTCAAACTCCCCACTTTTCTTTTTTTCTTCCTAGACATCCTCTTGCACTCTGGGGTGGATATTTTCTTGGCCAAGGTGGAAAGTCACAGCCCTAGGACTTACCTTCAGCATTATCTTCTCTTCTCTCTTGTATTTTGTCTTTGAGTTTTCCTCAGTGTTAATTTGCTCTCTTATGTTGGTGGAATATATTCTCCATCAGGACAGTAAGAAAAGGTGAATGGGATGTAAATTTTGAGATATTGTGTTTGTCTTTATTCTGCCCTTTAATAGAGTTGTTGGATCAAAAATTATTTTTCCCTCAGAATTTGGAAGTCATTGTTAAATTATCTTTTGGCTTCCAGTGTTGCTATTAATAGTCCTGATAGTTTTCTTTTTTTTTTTTTTTTTTTTCTTAAGAGACAGGGTCTTGCTCTGTTGCCCAGGCTGGACTGCAGTGGCACAATCACAGCTCACTCTAATCTCTAACTCCTGGGCTCAAGCAATCTTCCTGCTTCAGCTTCTCAAGTAACTGGGACTACAGGCGTGTACTACCATGCCTGCCTAATCTTTTAATTTTTTGTAAAGATGGGGTACCACTATGTTGCCTAAACTTGTCTTGAGCTCCTGACCTCAAGCAGCCCTCCCACCTTCATCTCCCAAAGTGCTGAGATTACAGGCATGACCACCATGCCTGGCCTCCTAGTAATGTTCTTGAGTTTGTTTGTTTGTTTTATGTTTTTTTTTTTTTTTTCCCAAATCAACAGGTCTTTTATTGCATCATTTAAATATCACAAGTAGGTCTTAGGAGTCATCTGGCATCTTCTTTCTGTAGCTGGATAACTCTTAGATCTTATTCATCAGGCTGCTGAACTGTTCCTTTTCAGAGACATAGATACCATCCAAAATTTCCTGATATCCTTGTTTTTAACTGCTGTGACTTGCTGAAATCAAAGCCGCTGAATTTGAAACAAGCTCAATGTCATTTCCTTCAAGGATTAATTCGTCTTTTTTGGCTGATACTGAACAAGGCAACACCTGGTCTCATCAAACCCTGCGGATGTATTTTTCACCCAAGAAAATTTCGTGATTTCAACAACGAGACCCATTCTCCTGGATAACGACGTTGATGGGGAAGTGAGCATACACAGACCTCATCTTGTAACGGAAACCCAGTGTAACCACCCTTGATCATGTTCTGTACATGACTACAAATAGTCTGAACGGTAGCCAGTTCCTTTCTGTTACCCCACCATTTGTCAACCCGAAGCCTCTTTTTTTTCTTTCCAAGAAGACTGAGTTCTACATTGATGTGATTGAAGTCCCTCCGCAGGGTTCCTCTGGGGCCCTTCACGATAACTGTGCGTCCCTTCAGAGTAATGTCAACATTTTCTGGAATGTCGACAGTCTGATTGCTGAGAATGGTCTTCATTCTTGCAGTAGACGCAGCAAAAAAAGCTTGAGTTTTATTTTTAATCTTTTTTGTAGACTGCCTTTTCTCACTGGAAACTTTTGGGATCTGTTCTTTTCCCTGCCATTTTGAAATTTTGTAACAACGTGCCCTACCTGGTTAGGGTTTTATTTTCATTCATTGTGCTGGAGACTTCTGACCAGGGAATATTGCTTGTATTTATGGGAAGTTGTTTCATAATATTATTTCCTTGATAATTTCCTCCTCTTCGTTTTCTTTCTTCTCTCTGTTACTGTTGGTCAGACATTGTTCTTGGATGGATCCACTTGCTTGACCTTTTTTTTTTTGGTGGCTATCACATTTTAATTTTCAGTGTTTTGGGGTTTTTTGTTTTTTTGGGTTTTTTTTGAGACAGAGTCTTACTCTGCCACCCAGGCTAGAGTACAGTGGTGTGACCTCAGCTCACTGCAACCTCCATCTCCTGGGTTCAAGTGATTCTTCTGCCTCAGCCTCCCAAGTAGCTGGGATTACAGGCACTCACAACCATGCCTGGCTAATTTTTGTATTTTTAATAGAAACAGGGTTTCACCATGTTGTCTAGGCTGGTCTCGAACTCCTGACTTTGGGTAATCCACCCGCCTCGGCCTCCCAAAGTGCTGGGATTACAAGCATGAGCCACTGCGCCTGGCCAGTTTTCAGTGTTTTATATTTCTATCTGGATGTTTGTACACAGGTATTCTTAAATATATTTAAGATTTGTGGACTTTATATAAGCTATACTTCAACAGAATAGTGAAAATAAATGGAAAGGACCCTTCCCCCTCCATTGTTAATATCTAAAGTAAAATCTCTTTTTTTTTTTTTTGAGACAGAGTTTTGCTGTTGTTGCCCAGGCTGGAGTGCAGTGGTGCGATCTGGGCTCACTGCAACCTCCACCTCCTGGGTTCAAGCAATTCTCCTGCCTCAGCCTCCCGAGTAACTGGGACTACAGGCACACTCCACCACGCTCAGCTAATTTTTTTGTATTTTTAGTAGAGACAGGGTTTCAGCAAGTTGGCCAGGCTGGTCTTGAACTCCTGACCTCAGGTGATCCACCCACCTCGGCCTCCCAAAGTGCTGGGATTACAGGCGTGAACACCACCTCTCATTGTTTTTTATATTCTCCTGTTTATCTCTTCTAGATGTCATTGTCTTTTTCTCAGCCTCTTCATTAAGCATGTTGTGTTTTGTTCTCTGTAGTCTGTATCTTGTCTGTTTCTCATAAGTTATTTTTTTGTTTGGTCTCTTGTCTTTCCTGTTAGAAGGTTTGTTAGTGTTGCATTGCTGCCATAACAAGTTACCATAAGTTTAGCAGCCTGAAACAGCACGAATTTATCTCACAGTCGCTGTAGGTTAAAGGTGTATACACAGTGGCTCACCTGTGTCCTCTGTAGAGTCTTTAGTGGCTGAAGTTAAGGTGTCAGCGGGGCTGCGTTCCTTCCTGGAGGCTCTGAGAATGAATTTTGCGTGATAGACTTTGGTTCTGTGTGATTGTAAGACTAAGGTTCCCTCTGGCTTGTCTGCCAGGGGTCATTCTCAACTCCTAAAGGCTCTCCACATTGCTTGTGGCCCCCTTCCTCTATCTTCAAAGCCAGTAACAGCAAGTCAAGGTCTTCTCTCGGAATTTATCTGACCATTCCTGTCTCATCTCTCTTCTGCCTGCCTCTGCTGTTCTGAGGCCTCATGTGATTACATTGGGTTCACCCAGATAACCCAGGATAATCTCCCTAAAATGAGTTAATAAGTAATCTTAATTCATTTGCAAAAACTCCTCACAGCAGTACCTAGATTGGTGCTTGTGTAACCATGGGTAGGGATCTTAAACCTTTAGTATTCTGCCCACCACAGAAGCCTTTCTCAAGTGTCTAGTAATCATTGGCTGTCTGGCTGGGGCACTTTTTTTTTAGACAGAGTCTCGCTCTGTCACCCAGGCTGGAGTGCAGTGGCGCAATCTCGGCTCACTGCAAGCTCTACCTCCCGGGTTCATGCCATTCTCCTGCCTCAGCCTCCCGAGTAGCTGGGACTACAGGCGCCCGGCACCACACCCAGCTAAAATTTTTTTTTTTTTGTATTTTTAGTAGAGACGGGGTTTCACCATGTTAGCCAGTATTGTCTCCATCTCCTGACCTCATGATCTGCCCACCTCAGCCTCCCAAAGTGGTGGGATTACAGGCGTGAGCCACCGCGCCCGCCTGGGGCATTATCAGTGCCTAATAGGAAGCTCTATATTGTATGGATTTTAGCTCATCATCCCTCTGTAAGGTATTTAGACATATTGAGCAAGCTTTTTCAAACATCAGTATCTAAAAGATCTTTTCCCTAGGGCTATTCAGGTTCTGCTTGTAAAGGATCCTAAAGGGTGTGTGTCTGTGGAGTAGGTTACCTGAGTTTAATTCAGTAATGAAACAGGAAAGGGATGTTGGGGCAGACTAAATTTTTTCAGGTAGTCTGTCTGTTTTCTGTGCCTCAGTTTGATGATTAGAACAGTGAATCAGGGTGTTTCCCATTGGTACCTCCTTCTACAAATACCTTGGTTTTATATTTATCCAGTTTACAAAGTTACTGTTCCATCTGACTTCTGCCTCCCAAAACTTTTCTGAGATTTATTATCCAATATTTTCTTCCATTTTGGGGGCCCTTATAGGTTTATGTTTATTGTTTACATGATTTTAAAAAGGAGTGAAAATAAATGCACATATTCAGTATACTTTTTTAACCAGAAAGCTTTATCTTCCCTGAGAACCCTTCTTTATCTCAGTTTCTCAATTCCTCACCCTCATGCTTTTTTGTATGTATAGTAATTATATAGCCTGTACATATTAGACTAGATTTGTCTTCTGTTTGATAACATGCTAATTATAATGAACATTAAATGTCATTGCTGTGGCTGGGTGTAGTGGCTCAGGCCTGCATTCCCAGTATTTTGGGAGACTGAGGCCGGAGGATTGCCTGAGCCCAGGAAGTCGAGGCTGCAGTGAGCTGTGATCACACTAACACTACTTCATTCCAGCCTGGGTGACAGTGAGCCCCGGTCAATTCATTTCTGTATATTCTGTTATAGAGGTTCTAGAGCACTGCTTTGCATAGTGCCTCATAAATGCTAGCTTATCCTGATTGAAATGTAAAATTGAGCATAAATTAGTATAGTATTTTGGTATGGCCATTTTAAAGTTTTCATGTCTCACAGTCCTCTGGGTATGTTTTATTTTGATATAAATTTTTTAAAATTATTTATTCTCTCCTCCAGCCCCACTCTTACGCATTTAGAAATCTTATACAGATTTCTAAATCTATTCATTACTTCTTGATACAAGGCATACAGTAAATCAGTGAGTCCTAAATTCTCATGTCAATGAAATAATCAGTATCTTAATGTGGAGAGTTAGGTTTACTTCGTTATTGTTGTAATGAAATGAAAATCACTTATTCACACTTCATATGCAGCCAATGGCTACCCAGTTCCAATATGGAACTACCTACCATTAGAAAAATAAGAAGTCATTCTTCCTACCCTTCATTCTCTCCCTTCCCTAAGCTAGTAATTATCAAGAAGCTCGAGGCTGAGTGCCGTGGCTTACACCTGTAACCCCAGCACTTTGGGAGGCCGAGGCCGGCTGATCATTAGGTCAGGAGATTGAGACCATCCTGGCTAATACTGTGAAACCCCATCTCTACTAAAAATACAAAAACTTAGCCGGGTGTGGTGGCAGGCGCCCGCAATCCCAGCTACTCAGGAGGCTGAGGCAGGGGAACTGCTTGAACCAGGGAGGCGGAGGTTGCAGTGGGCTGAGATCGCGCCACTGCACTCCAGCCTGGGCGACAGAGCAAGACTCCGTCTCAAAAAAAGAAAAAAAAGAAAAAAAGCTGGAATCAGAATTGCTTACAGAACTTCTGTAAAACAAGCTGCTGGAGCCCTGAGCTAATGCAAAAATCTGGGGATATGGCCCCGGCATGTATTTTTGATATTATTATTATTGATTTTACAAGCAATTCTCATGGGCCCATCTAGTTAAGAACTGCTTTATCTACTTAAGACTGATGAAAAAGCTACTTAATAATCTTTTACTAATGTAAATATGCATATTAATATACATTTAATACTACCTGGTTTGTGAGCCAGACAGAAAATGACCTAGGAACAAAAATACATTTGAATCATGGAGTACGGTGACTCTCAAACCTTGGGGATATGCCGGAAACATTTGGGAGAACTTTTCGAAATGTAATGCTTGCTTTACTGTCTCCCACTCAATAGTGCCTGTGGTGACTTTGATAGAAGCATATCTTATCTCAGGCATGAGATTTGTTATATAAGGATTTGTTATTTATCCTTCAATACTTTTTAGATATTTCATCACATACTAGTACTTCATTTACTTTGGAGAAATGAATGGGTGGAGAGATAGATTACCCCACCACCACCGTCCCTCCACTGAACGTTGAAGCAGTGTAGACAACTGCTTATTCAGAGGCTTGGAATTTTCTAATGCCTTTATCTTATCCCAGTGTGGCCCCATTGGCATTTAAAGCTGAGGAATCATTGTGAATTAAAAGTAGAATTCATAAACCATTAGATCTCTTCACGTGTTAAATCTTATTCCTTTAAAAATAACTCTAGGAAATCATGATGCAGCTGTATTAGATAAATCTTAGGTTCAAAAGATACACTTGAAATCACTTCTGAGTTTCTGAACCTACCTAATTATAGCAATCATTGCTAATCCATGAAACCCCAAGAATTACATTTGAGGATAAGTGGGTTAACTTTATAACCTAAATATACAAGAATGAAGAAAATATTTGATTTTTAATTGTGTAACTTTAGCTGGAAAATGCTGTAGTATGTTTTTTAAAAAAAATCAGATATGCCTAGATGCTTTCAAGAAAGTGGCAGAATTTAAGGAGCAAGTATTTACTCGTTAACATGATTTCTGCTCTTTACTAGATGTACTTACCCCAAATTTATTAATAATTAAAGAGCAGTTATAGTCACCTACTCTGTGGTCACATATTCATTCAGGATAGTTCTTCTGTTAATTCCATTTTCAGGTTTCAGAAAACCCATCAGAAAATAGCCTGTAAAATACAGAACAAAATAAAAACCTAGTTATGTCCCAGAGTGTTCTTTCCTTTCTTTCTTTCTTTCTTTCCTTTCTTTCTTTTCGTTCTTTCCTTCCTTCCTTCCTTCCTTCCTTCCTTCCTTCCTTCCTTCCTTTCTTTCTGTCTTTCTTTCTGTCTGTCTTTCTTTCTTTCTTTCTTTTAGACGGAGTTTCACTCTCGTTGCCCAGGCTGGAGTGCAATGGCATGATCTCAACTCACTGCAACGTCCACCTCTTGGGTTCAAGTGATTCCCCTGCCTCAGCCTCCCTAGTAGCTGGGATTACAGGCATACGCTACCATACCCAGCTAATTTTATATTTTTAGTAGATATGGGGTTTCACCGTGTTCACCAGGCTGGTTTCAAATTCCTGACCTTAGGTGCTCTACCCGTCTCGGCCTCCCAAAGTGCTGGGTTTACAGGCGTGAGCTGTCATGCCTGACCGAGTGTTTCTAATAGTAACATTGAAATAACCAACAGAAAACCAGACCAAAACCCATATACTTATTAAAATAAATTATTTGGGCTTGTTATTTAAACATGGACAAAAAAAAGAAAGTCCAAGGTGGTTTGCAGTAATTGCTACCATGTTAATTTTTACATGCAAATTAACTTTGATTTGAAGAAATCTTACAGAAAAATGAGAAAATATATATAAATTATTAAAACACATGAAAAGATGTACGTTACTACTAATCAAATACATAAAACAAGAATATATATCCATCTTGTTCCATCTTTGCCTTAAAATTATATTATAACCTTTAATCCAGTAATTCTACTCCAGTGAATTCTGAAATAAAATATGGACAAAGATGGACATAGATGTTTGTAGAATTATTAAATATTGTTTACAATGGGCTCAATATTAGAAGAATGATTAAATTGTGATTTATTTACATAGAATATTATGCAGTTGTTAAAATGATCATTTACTAGTCATATTTCATCTTTTATAAGCACATTTTATTTTTTGCCCTGTCTTATGGTACTGAAAGAACACATTCTAAATGATTCAGTTATTTATATTTTGGAGGGGGGGGGTAACTTCCAAATTTCTACCATGGTGTGTGTGTGTGTGTTTTATTGTTTTGGAGATTGTCTTGCTCTGTCATCGAGGCTGGAGAGCAGTGGCCCAGTCACGGCTCACTGCAGCCTGGACTCCCAGGCTCAGGCAGTCTTCCCACCTCAGCCTCCTGAGTAGCTGGGACTCTAGGTGTGCACCACTATGCCTGGTTAATTAAAAAAAAAAAACTTTTTTTTTTTTTGTAGAGAAAAGGTCTTCCTATGTTGCCCAGGCTGGTCTTGAACTCCTGAGCTCAAGCAGTTCTCCCACTTTGGCCTCCCAAAGTGCTGGGATTACAGGCGTGAGCCACCTTGCCCGGCCTCTCTTGTTAGCCGTTTTATAATTAGAGGAAAAACATTAAGACACAAATACTTACAAAGCATTTGTTATGTATCATTTAATTTATACAACTACCTCCTGAGGCACTATTCTCATTTGAGATGAGGAAACTCAGACATTGACAGGCTGAGTAGCTTGCCCAGAGTCATACAGCTAATAAATAGTGGAACTAGGATTTGAATCTAGGTAGTTTGGCTGTGTGCTTCCACCTTAAATTGTGCCTCATCAGCTCTGTGGCAGCATGGTAGGATCCTACTTGCAGGTCCCCTACAAACAAAAAGCTTTCTGAATTTATAATACTGGGTTGAATCTAGTGGATGTCATGGGCTCCTAAAGCTGTAAACTGCCACATGTAAAATTTTGATCCAGTAATTAGCAGTCTACAGCTTTACAAGTTTTATAGTGATATGAATTGTGTTGTCTGTTCTCTTCATACTCTGGCATATAGTGTAGGGCTGCAGACATTGTAATACTCAGTCATGGGCTGCATAGCAACATTTTGGCCAACGATGAACCACATATCCAATGATAGCTCCTTAAGATTATAATGGAGTTAAAAATTTTCTGTCTCCTTGTGATGATGTAGCTTTTGTAACATCGTAATGCAATTACTTTATTTTTTAAATAAATTTTAAAAATAAATGCAGCGACTGGGCACGGTGCCTCACGCCTGTAATTCCAGCACTTTGGGAGGCTGAGGCGGGTGGATCACGAGGTCAGGAGATCAAGACCATCCTGACTAATAATAGTGAAACCCCACCTCTACTAAAAATACAAAAAATTAGCCGGGCGTGGTGGCGGGTGCCTGTAGTCCCAGCTACTGGGGAGGCTGAGGCAGGAGAATGGTGTGAACCCAGGAGGCGGAGCTTGCGGTGAGCCCAGATAGCACCACTGCACTCCAGCCTGGGTGACAGGGCGAGACTCGATCTCCAAAAAAAAAAAAACAAAAACAAAAAGGTGCAGTGGCTCACACCTATAATAGATCCCATTACTTTGGGAGGCCAAGGAGTTTGGAGACCAAACTCATGGAGCCTTGGCATCATGACAAGACCCCATCTCTACAAAAAATAAAATGAAATTGCCTAAGGACACATTTATCAGAACACATCCCCATCCTTAAGTGACGCATGACTGTAGACCTATTGCTTCTCCTTTCTGTGGCTTTTCTTTTTTACTGTTAATTTTTGGGTTCTTCATCGTTTCACACTGTTTTTTAATTAACTTTATTGTGGTATAATAGATACAATAAACTGTATCCGTTTAAAGTGTAAAATTTGAGTTGTGACAGATATTTATACCTCTGAAAGCACCACAATCAACGTTCAGAATATTTCTGTCACCTGTCAAACTTCAGCTCCCAGCAAATTGATCTGCTTTCTGTCACTACGGATTTGTTGGCATTTTCTGGAATTTTATGAATGGAATCACATATACTCTTTTCTAATTTGTCTTCCACTTAATATAATAAATTTGAGAGTCATTCATTTTATTGCATGTGTCAATAGTTTGTTTCTTTTTACTGATTGATGAGTTGTGTTCCATTGTCTAAGCAGTATACCATTGGTTTGCAAATATCACATTTTTGTTTATCCATCTGGGTTATATTCAGTTTTGGCTTTTATGAATCAAAGTTATTACAAATGTGCTTTTCATCTTCTTGGGTAAATAACTAGAGGTAGAATGTCTTGAGTTGTGTGGTACATGTATGTTTATACAGAATTGCTGAGCTGTTTTCAAAAAATTGTCTCATTTAATAGTCCCACCAGCTGCTTACGAGAGTTTGAGTTCCTCTTCACATCCTCACTGACACTGGGTAGTATGTCTTTTTAATGCTGGCCTCTCTGATGTGTGGATACCACTATCTCACTGTGGTTTTAATTTGTATTTCCCTGATGGTTGATAATGTCAAGTATCTTTTCATATGCTGCTTGGTCATATTTCTTTGAGGAAGTAATTGTCCAGATCCTTAGTTCATTTGTCTTCTTGAGTTGTTTGGGCTCTCTATATATTCAGAATACAAGTCTTTTGTCAGATACGTGTGCTGCAAATATGTTGTCCCATTATATGCTTGTCTTTTTGTTTTCTCAGCAGTGTCTTTTAAAGTAGGTAGGTTGGGTTTTTTTGTTTTTAAATAAAGGGCAATTTTTTTGTGGTTCCTTTTTTTTGTGTGTCCTATCTAAGAAATCTTTGTCGTCTTATGCTTCTAGTTTCATTATTTTGGCTGTTGTGTTTAGATAGGTGGTCATTTAGAATTAATTTTCACATATTGTTATAAGGGTTAATGGTCTTTAAAAATATATATATGAATCATTGTTCAGCACTTTGTTGAAAAGGTTTTTCCTTCGCCTTGGATTGGTGTCTTTGTCAAAAAATTCTGGTCACCCATATGTAGGCCTGTTTTGGGGGCCCACTTCTGTTTCATTCATCTGTACGTCTTTTCATAAAGCCAGTAAGTGCAGTGTCTTGATTGACACAGCTTTATGATGTCTTAAAATCAGTTAGTGCAAGTCATCCAATTTTGTTCTTTTTAAGAATGTGACTATTCTAGGATTGTTCTCATTTTCATATAAATTTTACAATCTGTCAATTTCTACAGAAAAGCAAATTGGAATTTTGACTGGCATCTCATTAAATCTTTTAGCTTAATGAGACGAACTGACTTTCTTTTTTTTTTTTTTTTTTTTTGGAGACGAGTCCGCTATGCGCCCAGCTGAGTGCAGTGGCCGACTCAGCCCCACGCAAGCTACTGCAAGCTCCGCTTCCGGGGCTCATGCCATTCCCCTGCCTCAGCCTCCCGGGTATCTGGGACTACAGGCGCCGACGACCTCGCCCGGCTAGTTTTTTGTAGTTTTTAGTAGAGACGGGGTTTCACCGTGTTAGCCAAGATGGTCTTGATCTCCTGACCTTGTGATCTGCCCGTCTCGGCCTCCCAAAGTGCTGGGATTACAGGCTTGAGCCACCGCACCCGGCCGAGAACTGACTTCTTAACAAAATTGAGTCTTGCAATTTGTGAACATGGTGTGCAGTATATAATATTATGTGTGTGTGTGTTGTGTTGGGTCATTTTTAATTTCTTTTGTTATTTTCATTTAACCATTTTGCTTGTTATCAGACTCCTCAAATGAAAATAGATCAGAAACTTGCAGCCATTTGATACAGGGCAGAATATTTGAATCAATTAAAATTTGGGATTTGGGGCCGGGCACGTTGGCTGATGCCTATAATCCCAGCACTTGAGAGGCTGAGGCAGGCGGATCACCTGAGGTCAGGAGTTCGAGACCAGCCCAATTAACATGGAGATTCCCCATCTCTACTAAAAATACAAAATTAGCCAGGCATGGTGGCACATTCCTGTAATCCCAGCTACTCGGGAGGCTGAGGCAGGAGAATCGCTTGAACCCAGGAGGCGGAGGTTGCCGTGAGCCGAGATCACTCCATTGCACTCCAGCCTGTGCAATAAGAGTGAAACTCATCTCAAAAAAAAAAAATTAGGATTTGGTAATGATTTAAAAGTATCATGACATTTACTTCATTTATCATGTGTACGTTACAAGTGAAGGACATATAAATCTCAATTTTTCTTCCAGTTTTAGATAAAAAATAAGTATATAAATAAGGGCTTCTAATATTTTCTTTCTGTACCCTAGTAGATTGTTATCTCCACTTTGAGGTCATTACATTTATTATATAGTTAGAAATTAAGAATGTTTGGGTAGTTTACGTGTCATAATCAGTGTTTTGCATGACATCAGTGTCTGACACAACTCAGACATACAGAAGGAAGTTACAAATTCTTATCCTGAAACAGATTTGCTAAGTGTAAAGTGTTTAAATTTTCCTTTGTTCTAGTAAAACAATCTATTTTTTTTTAACAGATATCAGACACCCGGAAGAACTTTCTCTCTTAAAGAAACCCAGAGATCCAACAAAGAAAAAAAAGAAGAAGCTAGATGACCAGTCTGAAGATGAGGCACTTGAATTAGAGGGGCCTCTTATCACTCCTGGGTCAGGTAAGACTTTTACCAAGCAATGGGCTCAAAGTAAGAACTGTGGACTGTGTTCCTTTGTCTTTCTGGTGGTAGGTAAATGGATCATGTAGGTCAGGAAGAGTGGTCAAATTAAAAAAACAAAAACTTCAATTAGCCAGGCATGGTGGCACGTGCCTGTAGTCCCAGCTACTTGGGAGGCTGAGGCAGAAGAACCGCTTGAACCTGGGAGTCAGAGTTGCAGTGAGTCAAGATCATGCCACTGCACTCCAGCCTGGGCAACAGAGCGAGACTCCGTCTCAAAAAAAACAAAAACTCTCCTTCAGCATTTTTCTCTGTCCTGAAATCGCTATCCAGTGTCAGTTTCTCTCGTGCAAATCGTCATGTCCGGTGTTAATAGTTGAATCAATAAAGAGCAAGCCCACTTCTCTTGTTCAGAGAGTCAGAAAGGAATAGTATCAGAATTGGACTCAGGCAGAAATTGGAAACGTTTTAGTATTTAGATCATGAAAACCACCACTATTTAATTAATGCATTATTCCTTAAATCCTTACTGAAAGTCGGGCGTGGTGGTTCACGCCTGTAATCCCAGCACTTTGGGAAGCCGAGGCAGACGGAGCACGAGATCAGAGAGCGAGACCATCCTGGCTAACACAGTGAAACCCGTCTCTGCTAAAAATACCAAAAAAAATTAGCCGGATGTGGTAGCATGCACCTGTAGTCCCATCTACTCGCGAGGCTGATGCAGGAGAATCACCTAAACCCGAGAGGTGCGGGATGCAGTGAGCTGAGATCGTGCCACCGCACTCCAGCCTGAGCAGGAAGAGCAAAACTCCCATCTCAGAAAAAAAAAAAAAAAAAAAAAACAGCAGGCCGGGCCCTGTGGCTCATACCTGTAATCCCAGCACTTTGGGAGGCCAGGGCAGGCAGATCACCTGAAGTCAGGTATTTGAGACCAGCCTGGCCAATGTGGTGAAGCCCCATCTCGACTAAAAATACAGAAATTAGCCAGGCGTGGTGGTGGACACCTGTAATCTCAGCTACTTAGGAGGCTGAGGCAGGAGAATTGCTTGAACCCAGGAGGCAGAGGTTAAAGTGAGCCAACCTGGGTGGCAACTCCGTCTCGCAAAAAGATGAAGAAAAACCACACACACACAACAACAACCTCTCTGCTTTGCATATTCTGGTTTCCTGGCCTTTCTACCTTTTTTCCTTAAAGGTTTTGCTCCTTTGAGGAGCTTTCTTAGATTCCCTTTCATCACTTTTCCAATCTGAATTAGGAATCCTTCTGTCATAAGTCAGCAGACTTTTCTGGGTTTGGTATTGTTATACTGTGTTCTTCCCTGCTAATGTGAGCTCACTGCATGAAGGGGCTGTCTCACCTTTTTGTCACCAGAATCTAACTCAGCATATGGCATTCAGCAGGCATGCAGGTAATATCTGTTGGGAAACTAGGTGGCTAATTAATTAGGTTATATTTTTCTTTAATTGTGGGCATATACCTGGACTGAACATTGCAGTTTCCTGTGTTTCCATCAGCCACAATTGATAAATCCATTACTTAGGATGGGTCCCTTTAGCAAATATCTAAATTAATCTTACTAATTTAGTTCATTCTGGTTTTTTAAATTCTGAGATGATGATGATGATACTAGTAATGAAAGCAACACTTACAGAGCACTTACTGTGCAGTGCCCACTTTACCCATGGAAACCTATCTAATTTTCACTACAGCTCTTTGCAGTAGATTCTATAATGTATAAATGTTAAATGACTTTTATAGAAGATAATGTTTTTGAAATTCAGAAAACAGTTCCAAACAAAGTTTGTGAATTCAGCTTTTAAGTTCCAGTGGTCAGGTTTTTGATGGGAAAAGGCAGTCCAAGCAGAAAGAATGATCCTAACAAAGAACATCCTTGCAGAAACACAAGATGTGAATAAATGAGTTGAGCCAGTTTATGGGGGAGAGACCTCCGAGCTCCTTCAGGATAACATTGGAACATATTTAACAGCAGGCGATGGAATTCAGGCTAGGGCATTGTAGAACCATTGGTTTCTGAATATTTTACAAAATTATCAAATCATTATTGTAGAAAGAGTATCAAATTTACTTCCAGTCAGTAATTTGTACAGGAGGGAATGTGGGGAAGGATTGCTGATACTGGTGGAAGCCTGTGGGTTGAGGAAGAGGTAAAAGAGAATAAAAGGGGCCGGTCACGGTGGCTCATGCCTGTAATCCCAGCACTTTTGGAAGGCTGAGGTGGGTGGATCACCTGAGTTCAGGAGTTCAAGACCAGCCTGGCCAACATGGTGAAACCCCATCTCTACTAAATATACAAAATTAGCCAGGCATGGTGGCGGATACCTATAATCACAGCTACTCTGGAGGCTGAGGCAGGAGAATCACTTGAACCCGGGAGGCAGAGGTTGCAGTGAGCCGAGATTGCGCCACTGCACTCCAGCCTGGGCTACAGAGCAAGAATCTGTATCAAAAAAAAAAGAGAGAGAATAAAAGATTATGTCCATGTGATATTGTGACATAGTAAGAAATATATATAGTCATGTGCTGCATAGTGATGTTTTGGTCAATAACGGATCACATGTACGATGGTAGTCCCATAAGATTATAATACTGTCTTTTTTTTTTTTAGACGGAGTCTCGCTCTGTTGCCCAGGCCGGAGTGCAGTGGCGGTGATCTTGGCTCACTGCAACCTCCGCCTCCCGGGTTCAAGCGATTCTCCTGCCTCAGCCTCCTGAGTAGGTAGGATTACAGGCGTGCACCACCACACCCGACTAATTTTTTGTGTTTTTAGTAGAGATGGGGTTTCACCATGTTGGTCAGGCTGGTCTCGAACTCCTGACCTCGTGATCAATCCACCCACCTCAGCCTCCCAAAGTGCTGGGATTACAGGTGTGAGCCACTGCGCCTGGTGTTTTTTGTTTTTTTGTTTTTTGTTTTTGAGACACAGTCTTACTCTGTCACCCAGGCTGGAGTGCAGTGGAACTATCTTGGCTCTCTGTAGCGGAAATATAGGCAATTCTTCTGCCTCTGCCTCCTAAGTAGCTGAGACTATAGGTGCACACCACCACACTCGGCTAACTTTTGTATTTTTAGTAGAAGTGGAGTTTCACCATGTTGGCCAGACTGGTCTCGAACTCCTGGCCTCAAGTGATCTACCTGCCTTGGCCTCCCAAAGTGTCGGGATTACAGGCGTGAGCCACCGCACCTGGCCCTGTATTTTCACTGTAACTCTTCTATGTTTAGAGATGTTTAGATACACAGATACAGATACTTACCATTGTGTTACAGTTGCCTGCAGCATTCAGTATAGTAACATGCTGTACAGGTTTGTAGCCTGTGAGCAATAATAGACTGTACCATCCATATAGCCTGGGTGTGTAGTAGGCTATACCATCTGGGCCTGTATGAGTACACTCTGTGATGTTCATACAACAGTGAAATCCCTTAACGACGCATTTCGCAGAACTTATCCCTGTTGTTAGTAGACTCATGACTGTACTAACCTTTGTCACTGCATCATTGGGCTGTTCCTGTGCTGCCCAATTTTTGGCTAGCTTGTGCCCAAGAAGAACATCCTTACCAATTCTTACCCTCCCCAATCTTGGGCTCCCTTGTTCTTTTTCACCCAGTTCCCTTTTCACCCAGACTGCATCTGCTTTTATTTCTGCTCTGTGTACCATTCCTCAGTTCTTTCCTTTCAGATGCCTGACCTTTGGACAGCTTTGAATGTCCTAAGGGACATTTGTGGCCTCTTTATTTGTAAGAGATCCTTTTCAGAAAAAAAAAAAAACAATATTTTTATTAAAACATTGCTATTACTGACAACCACATTTATTGAGCAACTTCTTGTCCAAAACACTACATGTAATATATTTAATCCACACAGTTAAATATATTTATTAATTGAGTAATTCTGAAAAATTGGTAGCCTGAGAAGAGAAACCCAGAGTGGCTAAATCACTTGTCTGGGAGCTGATCCCTGGTAACTGGTAGAGTTGAGCTGTAAGCCCAGGCTCATCCCGCTTCCAAGCTAGAGCTTACACCATTGCACTGTGCGCACACCCGTCTCCTTCCCCCTTCTATCCCTCACGGGTACATACAGACCCATATTTTTTTTTTTTTTTGGGGGGACGGAGTCTGGCTCTGTCGCCCAGGCTGGAGTGCAGTGGCCGGATCTCAGCTCACTGCAAGCTCCGCCTCCAGGTTTACGCCATTCTCCTGCCTCAGCCTCCTGAGTAGCTGAGACTACAGGCGCCCGCCACCGCGCCCGGCTAATTTTTTGTATTTTAGTAGAGATGGGGTTTCACCGTGGTCTCGATCTACTGACCTTGTGATCCGCCCACCTCGGCCTCCCAAAGTGCTGGGATTACAGGCGTGAGCCACCGCGCCCGGCTTCAGACCCATAATTTTAGCAAATATGTCAGTGGCCACGAATGCCACAATCTAGCTTTTATTTAATTTTTGTAGCCTTGTTTACCTTAAAGAAAAAAAAAAGTTAAAATTTAAATTATCTAACAAATCCTTATACTGTACTCTACATGAGTAGTGGCAATCTGAATCATCCCATATCAATAGAAGCAATAATGCTGAATGTTTCTGTAAGTCTTAGAGAGTTAGAATTTGGAAAGCTGAGGAGGTTTTGTTGCCCAGAAACCATGGGTGAACACCAGTATGCATAGAAATTCTTGAGAGTATGCTGGTCCAGGAAGCAGGAAATCTTAAAATTTTTACATCATACAGAAGTGGCTAGAAGCAAACTCTGTGACTATGAAAAATAAAATTATCAGCTTAGATCTTACAAAACAAAACGACAAGAAGCTACTGGTAGAATTGGAAGCACTGGATAATTTTCTAATAGTTCCAGAACTTAACTAATTTTTGCTTCTGTTCCCTTCAGCTTGGTGATAATGACAAAATGTAGGAAAGCTGATTAGTATATAACCTAAGCTAATGAATAATCATGATTGAGTTAGCATCAGTCTTTTCAATGAATTCTTAAGCTGGGCTGCCTTGATTAAGACATAGTAATTTAGATTGAGCAACCCACTAATACTTTTTCTTTTAGAAGTCACAGCTGAATACTAATCCGTATTTTAAAAATACTTTTGTTTGGTAGGAAAGTGGGTTGCAAACCAAAATCACAAATAAGCCTTATGGTTTGTTGTTTTTCCTCTTGGCTGTCTCTGATTTTTAATGGTTGGAGAGTAGTGTATACTGTTGATATAAACAGAATAAATATATGAATTTATATTCTAGGAGAAAATTTAGCCACATAGAAACAAACATATATAATGTCAGGTTTTTCCTCCTCCATGGTCAACAATTTCAAAATAGTAAATAAGTTATAGGGGCTGGATGCGGTGGCCATGCCTATAATCCCAGCACTTTGGGAGGCCGAGGCGGGCAGATCACCTGAAGTCATTAGTTCGAGACGGGCATGACCAACATGGAGAAACCCCGTCTCTACTAAAAATACAAAAAATTAGCTGGACATGGTGGCGCATGCCTGTAATCCCAGCTACTCGGGAGGCTCTCTTGAACCCAGAAGGTGGAGGTTGCAGTGAGCCAGATGGTGCCATGTCACTCCAGCCTGGGCAGCAAGAGCAAAACTCCATCTCAAAAAAAAAAAAAAAAAAAAAAAAAAAAAAAAAAAAAAAAAGTAAATAAGTTGTAAGTATTATTGAATACATAATCTTTCACTTGATCGCCACAAAATACCAGCAGTTTTGGTGATGTCTTCATTTTACTTACGAGGAAATAATTCTACAAGGGTTAAGTAATTTTCCCAGGGTCACAAAGCTAATAAGGAATGCAGCTAGAATTCACATCCAGACGCCAATGCTCATGCCTCTAACCATTAAGTAACACCATCTCTCCAATTCTTTTTTTTTTTTTTTTTTAAGAGACCCTGTGTTGCCCAGGCTGGTCATCAACTCCTGGCCTCGAGTGATCCTTTCACCTCAGCTTCCCAAAGTGCTAGATTATGGGCGTGAGCTACTGTGCCTGGCCATAATGTTTATTTTATGAATTATAATAGGAATGTTTGCTAAATTTTTTCTTTCTTTCTTTCTTTTTAAGGGACAGAGCCTTGCTATGTTGCCCAGGCTGGTCTCAGACTTCTGGGCTCAAGTGATCCTCCTCCGCCTGCCAAGTAGCTGGAACTACAGGTGCACGCCAGCATGGCCAGCTAATTTTTGTATTTTTTGTAGAGATGGGGTTTTGCCATGTTTCCCAGGCTGGTCTCAAGCAATCCTCCTGCCTCGGTTTCTCAAAAGTGCTGGGATAGCTACTCAGGAGGATGAGACAGGAGAATCACTTGAACCCGGGAGGCGGAGCTTGCCGTGAGCCAAGATCGCACCATTGCACTCCAGCCTGGGCGACAGAGCGAGACTCCATCTCAAAAAAAAAAAAAAAAAAAAAAAAAAAAAATGCTGGGATTACAGGTGTGAGCCACTGCACCTAGCCTCAAAACATTTTTTTAAAAACTATTCTTTTAAGTACAAAAGTATCACATGCTTATAGTAAATATTCAAATATTACATAATTACATATTTTTTTTCCTAACAAAAGTGGGACTGTGTTATATACACATTGTGTTTTCTCACTCGGTGATACGTGCTGATGGACCTCATTTTTTTTTTTTTTTTTTTTTGAGACGGAGTCTTGCTCTGTTGCCCAGCCTGCAGTGCAGTGGTGCAATCTTGGCTCACTGCAAACTCCACTTCCTGGGTTCATGCCATTCTCCTGCCTCAGCCTCCCGAGTGGCTGGGACTACAGGCGCCTGCCACCACACCCTGCTAATTTTTGTGATTTTAGTAGAGACGGGGTTTTACTTTGTTAGCCAAGATGGTCTTGATCTCCTGATCTTGTGATCCGCCCGCCTCGGCCTCCCAAAGTGCTGGGATTACAGGCGTGAGCCACCGTGCCTGGCTGGACCTCATATTTTTTAATTACAAAGTTTGTACATTAATACAGTCTCTTTATCATAAACTCAAGTAATATAAAAAATTTATTAAACTTAAGGTGAGTTCCTTTTAAACTTATTCCCTGGCTACTCCTTCTCAAGAGGGAGCCATTTCTTGATTACTACATATAACGAGATTGTTAAGTTTGGAGTCCAACTCGACAATACCCTTTCTGTGTGTTTATACACACATGCGGGTGTAAGATTTGCATATCTAGTCTTATTTTAATAACGTAAATGAGATCCTAATATGTATTTAATGCTCTGCAATTTGATTTTTGGTGCTCAATGTTTTGGTGATTTGTGTCAAAGCAGAGAAGACTCCCTAGTTCTTATAAATGACTTCAGAGTTTTACCTATATAAAAACTATCTATCTGTTTTTCTACCTAGGTGGTATCTAATTTTTCTATCACATGTATCCCAGAGCTGGGCGTTGTGATGTGCACCTGTAGTCCTAGCTACTTGGGAGGCTGAGACAGGAGGATCTCCTGAGCCCAGGAGTTCAACCTGGGTGCTCACACCACTGCATTTCAGCCTGGGCAACAGAGTGAGACCCTGTCTCTAAAAAAAAAAAATACATGTATGTGTGGATACATATATATCTATATACTATATCACACACATACTCTGTCTCTCTCTGTCTCTCCAGAAAGTTTCTGTGGTTTGTACTTCCATCAGCAGTATATGAAAATGCCTCGTTTCCTACATTCTGCTCAATATGGAAATGTTGTAAATGTGTATTTTTGCCAGTTTGACAATAAGTAGTATCTCAGTTATTTTGCGTTTCCCTGATAAATACTAGGATAGTTTAGTAATTTATATGTTTATTAGCCATTTCTATTCTATTTTCAAATGATAGATTTTTTGTTTTATTTATATTTTGTTTTACCGATATTAAAATTTAATGTGTTACTTCCCTTTTATATACTGGCATTTTGTTTGTGGCCTTTTTTAAAAAAAAAAAATTGTTTTACATTTTTATGTGGTCTTATATCTGTTAGCCATTTACTTTATAGTTCTAGGTTTACTCTTGCTTGGGAAAATTTTCTCAAAATATAAAAATAATACCGTAAAGGCGGGCACGGTGGCTCAAGCCTGTAATCCCAGCACTTTGGGAGGCCAAGACAGGCGGATCACGAGGTCAGGAGATCGAGATCATCCTGGTTAACCCGGTGAAACCCCGTCTCTACTAAAAAAAAAAAAACAAAAAACTAGCCGGGCGAAGTGGCGGGCGCCTGTAGTCTCAGCTACTCAGGATAGCTGAGGCAGGAGATGGAGTGAACCTGGAGGCAGAGCTTGCAGTGAGCCCGTGATCCGGCCACTGCCACTCCAGCCCAGGTGGCAGAGCGAGACTCCGTCTCAAAAAAATAAATAAATAAAATAAAATAAAAAATAATAATACCATAAAAATCCTTTTAATAAAATATGGTATAAGATAGATATTTTGGTGAAAATTTTGTAAAATTTATTGCTTTAGTACTCTTTTTAAAAATATGTAATTTATAATCAGTTAGGTAAATTTTACTGTGTTAAAATATAGCAATATTTAGGAGTTTGATTATATCGGGTTTTAAATATCTACAGTAGGTGGACTCAGATTGTAATGCTTTTTGAACTCTTTATTTCTCCTCCTTATAGTTTTTATCTTTCCATGTTGTTTAGTAAGCTCATATTTTGTTGCTAAATCTGTTACTTTATCTGAGTCTTTTCTAGTTTTCTGCCTCAGATGTATTTTAAACCAGGCATTCAGGAAAACAACTTAGTTGGGATTGTCTCTGAACTGCGACTGAGGAATTTAAAATACCCATACCCTCTGACCCAGCAGTGCTGCTAGAATTGGGAAATAACTACACAAATGTTTATTGAAGCATTGGTTTGCAATAATGACATTAGTAACAGAATTTTTTTTTTTTTTTTTTTTTTTTGAGACAAAGTCTTGCCCTGTAACCCAAGCTGGAGTGCAGTGGCGTGATCTCAGCTCACTGCAACCTCCGTCTCCTGGGTTCAAGCTATTCTCCTGCCTCAGCCTCCCAAGTAGCTGCGACTATAGGTATGCACCACCACACCCAGGTTATTATTATTTTTTTTTTTTTTTGAGACAGAGTCTCGCTGTGTCGCCCAGGCTGGAGTGCAGTGGCTGGATCTCAGCTCACTGCAAACTCCACCTCCCGGGTTTATGCCATTCTCCTGCCTCAGCCTCCCGAGTATCTGGGACTATAGGCGCCCGCCACCTCGCCCGGCTACTTTTTGTATTTTTTAGTAGAGACGGGGTTTCACCATGTTAGCCAGGATGGTCTCGATCTCCTGACCTCGTGATCCGCCCATCTCGGCCTCCCAAAGTGCTGGGATTACAGGCTTGAGCCACCGTGCCCGGCTATTTTTTATATTTTTAGTAGAGACAGTTTCACCATGTTGGCCAGGCTGGTCTTGAATTCCTGACCTCAGGTGATCCACCCGCCTCAACCTTCCAAAGTGCTGGGATTACAGGCATGAGCCACCTTAATAGTAACAGAATTTTAAAAAATATGTGCACACCAAATTGGGAATGGCTTACATACGTTACAGTACATGGAGGCAGTGTGTAACGCTACGGGCAGACTGGCTGGGTTTGTTTGTTTTGAGACGGAGTTGCACTCTTGTCACCCAGGCTGGGGTGCAATGGTGCAATCTCTCATTGCAACCTCCGCCTCCCGGGTTCAAGCGATTCTCCTGCCTCAGCCTCCCAAGTAGCTGGTATTACAGACATGCCGCCACCATGCCTGGCTAATTTTTTTTTTTTTAGTAGAGGCAGGGTTTCACCATGTTGGCCAGGCTGGTCTCGAACTCCTGACATCAGGCAATCCGCCCATCTCGGCCTCCCAAAGTGCTGGGATTACAGGCTTGAGCCACCGCGCCTGCCCAGACCGGCTGATTGATAGCTTGGCTGCAGCTTACTTGCTCTTGACCTTGAACAAGTTATTTAGCCTTGCTTTGCCTCAGTTTCCTCCTCTGAAGTGAGAATAATAGAGTTGTTGTGAACACTAAGTGAGTTATTATCACATAGTGCCTACAGAACAAATAAGAACAATGAAGTGATTAAGTATGAATTGAAGAAGATACAAACTGTAGGAAGTTGAAAGGGAGATTTGGGTGGGTGGCTGATTCTATTAAATGTGTGATTGCATTTGTTCCTTCTCGAATTGCTATAAGGAAATACCTGAGACTTGGTAACTTAGAAGAAGAGAGGTTTAATTGGCTCACAGTTCTGCAGGCTGTCCAGGAAGCATGGTGGCATCAGCTCCTGGGGAGGCCTCAGGAAACTTACAATTACAGTGGAAGGCAGAGGAGGAGCCAGCACTTCACGTGGCTGGAGCAGGAGGTAGGGGTGGGAGGGGGGAGGTGCCACGTACTTTTAAACAACCAGATCTCGTGAGAAGTCACTCACTATACAGTACCAAGGGGGGATGGTGCAAAACCATTATGAGAACTCCACCCCTGTGAGCCAGTCACCTCCCACCAGGCCCCTCCTCCACCGTTGGAGATTACAATTAGACATGCGATTTGGGCAGGGAAACAGATCCAAACTGTATCAGTGATTTAGGGGGAATATGTTTTCTGTGTTAGAAACTTTATAAAGCAAATTGTCCATTCTAACTTGACTCAGTTTTGGATAGGAATTATAAGCACACTAGGTGCACATTTTCAGTATTCTGACATTCTTTGTAACAGATTTATTTAATAGATCTTTGAAATAAACAAGACTTTGCCTAGAAGTTAATGTTTTTTCACACTTTATCTACATGCACACTCTCTGTAGCAGAAATACCCTTTGCCCAACTGAGTTGGAGTAATGTGTTGAACCCATTTATAAGTGTGGGGTGTCCAATTAATCCTTTCAAAAGGTGTCACACAATTTTAATTTTGAAAAATACCTGTCTGGTTTAAGGATCTAGCTTTTAAAGCCCCAAGACTAACGATCCCGGTGTTCTTTAAATGCTGATAAAAAGTTCACAGCTTTACTTTGTGTTTTAGGATTAACAGTGTTCGGATTTTAGAGGGTTTTTTGTTGTTGTTTTTTGAGATAGAGTCTTTCTTGGTTGCCTAGGCTGGAGTACATTGGCTCAATCTTGGGTCACTGCAGCCTTTGCCTCCCGAATAGCATGCACCACCACTCCTGGCTTATTTTCCTGTTTTCACCATGTTGGCCAGGCTGGTCTCGAACTCCTGACCTCAAGTGATTCACCTGCCTCGGCCTCCCAAAGTGCTGAGATTACAGGCGTGAGCCACCACACCCGGCCTAGATTTTACAAGTGTTTTTAGTACTAACATTGGAAGAACACGTGTCAGGGACATCAAATCAAATATCCTGTGTCTAGCAAGAGATTACATATTTTCAGTAAACACTTTTTTTTTTTTTTTTTAAACTTTGCCTTTGCTTCCTAGACTAGGTCATGACAGCTACAAAAATCTCTAGCATTAGCACCACTTTTTCACAGGTAGTGTTTCTATCATTGCATGGGGAGAAGAGTTAAAATAGTAAGAAAGGGCCAGGCGCAGTGGCTCACGCCTGTATTCCCAGCACTTTGGGAGGCCAAGGCAGACGGATCACAAGGTCAGGAGATCAGACCACGGTGAAACCCCATCTCTACTAAAAATACAAAAAATTAGCCGGGCGTGGTGGCGGGCGCCTGTAGTCCCAGCTACTCGGGAGGCTGAGGCAGGAGAATGGTGTGAACCCGGGAGGTGGAGCTTGCAGTAAGCCAAGATTGCGCCACTGCACTACAGCCTGGGCAACAGAGCGAGACTCCGTCTCAAAAAAAATAGTAGTAAAGGAGATGGATTCCTAAGCTTAACCCTACATTTAGGGAATGGAAAAGCCATTTTCTTTACATTGTTGAACAGTGTTATACCTATTACACATTTTCTTTTGAAAAATTATGACTACAGGACAAAATATAATTTAACAGAGCTAGGACTTGGGGGAGCTGCTTGTACTTAATGTCATTCTGAACATTTTTAAATGCCTTAAATTCATCTCCTTAATTTTTGTAGTTTAAATAAGCACGTACCATCAGTTGACTAATGTAACAAATAGTTATTTATGTAGCCTCCACTATATGCCTAGCCCTAATACTAAGAAATCAGAAGATAAATAAGGCAATATCCCTTCCTTTTGGGATTTGACTATTAAATATATCTCTGTTAGACTCTTTCTAGGGCAAACTTTTATCTACTCTTTTGCGTTAATACTTTATTTGTTGTACCCTAGAACTTTAAAAAAATACTTTATTCGTAAATCTGTTGAAACCTGTTTATTCACTGAGAAGACATTACCATGAAATTATTTTTAATCTATATGAATGAATTCAGTTCTATTGTGTTACCTTAAAATTATATGGATTTCAAATGGTGGTAAAAGTTGTAGACATGTTTGTCACTATGTACTTGACTAGAGCACAATTTCATTCTTTTAAGTTGAACAAAAAAAACCTGGTTTACTTAGGTTGTAGCTTCTAAGGTTCTCTTAAATCCACTTGAAATGTGTACTTCAGTTTATGATTCACAGTTAGGGAAAATCTGTTTTTTCTTTTTCTCGTTTTCTTTTCAATCTTTTGTTTCTGTCCTCTGTTGTTGCCTTTCCTTTACCTTCTGAATTCCTTTCTTTCCTTTCCTATAGGCACTGATGTTCTTTACATTGGCCCTCTGAAAGGTGAGCCTTGCCACAATTTAAAGACAAAAAATGTTGGTCTGTCTGCTTCAGCTATATCCTTATTTTCTAATTCTCTTGAACTGATTTTTTTTCCCCAGAATTTCTGCCAACTTAATTATATTCTTAAGGCTTTGTTATTACGTATTTTAATGTTATAAAAGGAGAATTAATTACACATATTCTCGTAACAGGTAAAATAATATACTAAGCTTTCCTTTCAGAATAAAACTTTTGTTTCACAATGTGCTTTTGTCATAGTATGTGTTATTATTGAAAATAAGATTCTGTACTGCATACTTACTACCTGTTTTCATGTTACTTATTAGGAAGTATATATTCAAGCCCAGGACTGTATAGTAAAACAATGACCCCCACTTACGATGCTCATGATGGAAGCCCTTTGTCACCAACTTCTGCTTGGTTTGGTGACAGTGCTTTGTCAGAAGGCAATCCTGGTATACTTGCTGTCAGTCAACCAATCACGTCACCGGAAATCTTGGCAAAAATGTTCAAACCTCAAGCTCTTCTTGATAAAGCAAAAATCAACCAAGGGTAAGTTTTAAGATACAGATAAAATTGAATTTCTTTATCCAACTAGAGGTAGAAATGTTGTCTTAATTCTATGTTGTTTTCTTCCACTATTCTTAATTTGTCCAGATGGCTTGATTCCTCAAGATCTCTCATGGAACAAGATGTGAAGGAAAATGAGGCCTTACTGCTCCGATTCAAGTATTACAGCTTTTTTGATTTGAATCCAAAGGTACCGAGGGTTTAAAGGGATCTTTTTTCCCCCCATTTATTTGTTTTGTTCATATGGATGTTTGTTTTTGGAAGTTGGTGGAATAAGGAATTATTTGTATATAGGAAATCTTGAATAATTATTAAAAACCCAAACCTTTAGGCAAAAGTATTTGTATTTTAAATACGTCCATTTTAGTAGGTTGGCAGCGTAACTAAACCTTTTTTATTGTTGTTATTAAGATAATGAAACTTTTGGTTGATTTGGTTTTGTTTTTTGTTGTTTTTTTTTTTTAATCTCTAAGCTCTTAATGTGGCATGATTTGTATTTTAAAGGTACTCGTTTGGTACTATAGAATTAACAAAGTTTAGGCCGGGTGTGGTGGCTCACGCCTGTAATCTCAGCACTTTGAGAGCCCAAGGTGGGCGAATCACGAGGTCAGGAATTCAAGACCAGCCTGGCCAACATGGTGAAACCCCGTCTCTACTAAAAATACAAAAATTAGCCAGACATGGTGGCACGCGCTGGTAATACCAGCTACTCGGGAGGCTGAGGCAGGAGAATCGCTTGAACCTGGAAGGTGGAGCTTGCAGTGAGCCAAGATTGTGCCACTGCACTCCCTCCTGGGCAACAGGGCAAGACTCCATCTCAAACAAACAAACAAAAAAAGAATTGGCAAAGTTCATTTTTAAAATTTAAGACCTCTCTTCAACTATATTTAAGTAAAAGAAAAGTTTCAGAAAGATTACCTTTTCAATTACTTTTAGATTACTAATTACGTGCCAAAAGATGTTGCTTCAAAAAAAAGGTTTTTTCTTGAGACAGGGTCTCATTCTGTCCCCCAGGCTGGATGCAGTGGCATGATCATGGCTCACTGCAACCTCAAAGTCCTGGACTCAAGCCATTCTCCCACGTTAGCCTCCCAAGTAACTGGGACTGCAAGCTCACCCAGCCATACCTGGCTAACTTTATTTTCTGTAGAGACAGAGTCTCACTTTTTCATCCAAGCCGGTCTCAAAACTCCTGGGCTGAAGTCATCCTCCTGCCTCAGCCTCCGAAAGTGCTGGGACTACTGGCCTGAGCCACCACGCCCAGCCAAATTTTTCTTAGGTCTACATATTTTTCCTCTGTAACAGGCAAACACTGTTATTTGTCTTTGCTATGATTGGTGTTATCTCTGCTACCATAGTACTTCACTTTTCTGGTAAGATTTAACTTTGCTATAAATATCTGGAACTTTTTTCCCCTGTAGAAAACACTTGGCACAGAGGTTTGAATCTTCTACTTCTGTTTCAGCCTGGGGGAAAAAACCTCTCTTGGCTACCCTCTCATCCTTTTCATGTTTAGACTATAGTCTAGATTTTAATGTTATGTTTATCATCTTTATTATATGCTTAAGTAATTCTTTATACAACAGTAAAATCTCTATAATAAAATTATAGAAAATAATTTTAATTCATTTTCAGGCCACATCTTATCTACTTTTAGTAAAGCCAAAGCTCCTTTGGGAATAGTTAACATTTGTGAGGGGAATGGAGATGTATTTTGTCAACATTCTAAAATACATGTTGAGCATTCCTAATTTGAAAATGTAGAGTGCTCCACAAGCTAAAACTTGTGAGGGCTGACATGATGCTGAAAGGATATGCTCATTTTGGATTTCTGTGTTAGGCACACTCAACTGGTATAATGGAATATTCCAACATCTATACAAATTCTGAATTCAAAACAGAAGGTCTCAAGCATTCTGGATAAGGAATACTCAATCTATAGTATTCTTAAGGCATTACTATTGACTTTTATTTATATAATTAAATGGATAGTTGAATAACATGTAAGTAAACATTTTCCACAGGTATATTTGCCCTGTATTTTGCATACTTAAAATAACTGCCGTTTCCACGGACTTGCCACTTTATCTGGGTATGCTTCTCTACAGTGAACAAAATGTTCCCCAAAATAATTTGCTTTCTGATTACATTTTAGTATGGCAAGTTGCAGTAACGACACTGAAAAATAATTGGTAGTTCTGCCTTACTTTAATGTCATCAAATTAGATTTCTTATGTTAAAGGCTACAATGTCTAGTGGTTATTCCCCTGAAAAATAACATACAGGATCTATTTTTAATACAGTAAAATCAATTATTCTCTGTCGGCCGGGCGCGGTGGCTCAAGCCTGTAATCCCAGCACTTTGGGAGGCCGAGACGGGCGGATCACAAGGTCAGGAGATCAAGAC
>NW_016814053.1:4504346-4529869 GCF_001698545.2 Rhinopithecus bieti | reverse complement strand
AGACGGAGTCTTGCTCTGTCACCCAGGCTAGAGTGCTGTGGTGCAATCTTGGCTCACTGCTAGCTCCCCCTCCCAGGTTCACGCCATTCTCCTGCCTCAGTCTCCCAAGTAGCTGGGACTATAGGCACCCGCCACCACATCCAGTTAATTTTTTTTTTTTTTGTAGTTTTAGTAGAGACGGGGTTTCACCGTGTTAGCCAGGATGGTCTTGATCTCCTGACCTCGTGATCCTCCCGCCTCGGCCTCCCAAAGTGCTGGGATTACAGGCGTGAGCCACTGTGCCTGGCCTTTAATGTCATTTTTAACAGAAAATTAGATGTGGGCATATATATGCATGACTGACCCTATAGGTATCCTTCTAATAATACTTGATTGTAAATAAAAATTCTTGCTTGTAAATTAAAATCCCAGGGAAAAAAAAGTATTACATTTTTCTTGTCAATTGAGTATTCAGAGTTTGAAATTTTTCAATGGTAAAGGTTATATATTACAAAATAACGATTTCTCTTGCTGCAGTATGATGCAATCAGAATCAATCAGCTTTACGAGCAGGCCAAATGGGCCATTCTCCTGGAAGAAATTGAATGCACAGAAGAAGAAATGATGATGTTTGCAGCCCTGCAGGTAGTTGAAAGGTCTAGGAAATGGGACCTATTCGGGTAAAGGGTAGGGAGGTATTTTTAAACAGTAAAGTGGAATAGTAATTCCAGTAACATTTCACAAGACAGAATTTTTGCCATGAAGAAAGTGAGCAGACACTTAGGAAAGCAAAACAAATACATTTTAGTTTTATTTTTTATCTTTTCCAAGAGTTTAGTGGTATACTTAAGTACTTTTCTCTATTTTGTAGGAAAAAATTTATCCTCTCACCCCCAAATATATATCTGCTCAAAGCTCCTCAGTTTTTCCTTGGAAAGAAAATATTTATTAAAAATCAGATTTCTGAAACCTAATCTGAAGCTTACCTGCATAATTTCATAAATAGCTGGGGATGATACAACACATTATAAAATGGGCTGTAGCACAGCAATACTTTTAGGTGATAAGATTTAGAGAGACTAGTGGAACCAAACCTTTTTCTACAGTGATAATTCTTAAGTAGATAACTGACAAGCTTCCTTAGATTAAATCAGTTTTTTCATATGTGGTTCTTACATATGTGGTTCTTACATGCCACCTCCTTCAGAATTATAGGGGAGCTTATTTAAAAATTAATTATCCACTTCATTAATAACCTCAAGGTGGCATCCACACATCCACATTCTTACAGATACTGAGGTCTGGTGACCAAATTAATTCATCTTTCTTAAATTTCAGGTACCCTAGTAATGCTTTGGCAAGTATTCCCGGTTATGACAGGATTCTAGGTTCAGCCTAAAGTCCTGATGAAGTTGGTGTTCTATAAATAACAGAAGTACAGGAAGCAGAGTTGACATTCAGTTGAAGAACTTTTCACTGTAGAAAGGATTTTGTTTTCCTTAGAACACAAAATGTTCTCAGTCTTCTGGATGCCTTCTTTTATGCATCCAGAAAAGTTTTCAGTTGTGACTCAAAAAGTTGCCATTAGAAAGCAAGAATGGGGAGTGAGATGAGCAAAAGAAAACCTAAATAAAGCAAGAACATCTAATTTTCACCTTAGTTTACGTAATGAGCAGAGTGGCAAAGCAGCGTAGACAAGGAAAATCTCAGGTGACAGATATTTTCAGTTATTTTCTAGGGACTTGCTTAATGAGCCAATTAAGATCCTGTATTGTGTTTCCTGATAATTCTGACTCTCTGGTGAATTTCTTGAATTAAATTCTGGAGCAGTTTGTTGGGAGTCCCCTTACCTGGTTATAGCTTTCTTCCTATATCCTTCTCACTTTGATACAGGCTCATGATTTTCTAGTGGAGGTTTTGCCAATGATAGAATAATAATACCTGTAAAATATGTATGAAAGACCACAGATTTTATACTGTTGCTTTATTTTTATATTAAATAGTCATGTTTATGGTTGTTTTTAAAACCAACAGATGCCTGTTATATGCGTGGCACATAGTAGGTGCTCAAAACGTGTTTGTAAAATGAGAGTACACACAGTTGTGTTCTCACAGGAATGACATGATTCTGCAGCCCCCCTCACCAAATGTATCGTGGACATTCTGTATCAGTACAGAAAGAACACCTCAGAAGACCATAGGTTTCAGTTCATGGAAGTGGAATGGTCTCAAAACCATAGCCCTCCAAGACCATTTTAGAATCTAGATTTAATGAGAGTATTTTGGCATACAGATAACCTTGAGTTGTTAGAGGCTTTCTCAGAGACTGACCCTAAGTTTGTATGAAACCATCTAGTATCAGAATAAGGAAACTGAAAGTATGGTGAGGAGGAGATGCCTAGTATTTTTTCTTTCAGACAGAGCCTATACTCTGAAGTATACTCTCCTTGGGACATCTGGATCGTTGTGTAAAGTAAATTTACGATAGTAAAAAGAAGCAAAATAATACAAAATAAGAAGGTGGGGATAAAAAGTAAAGTAGATGAATTAGTCACATTGTTTTTAAAGCATTTAGGTCAGAGTATGTATTAAGAAATTTAAGATATCCCTTGCACTTTTGAAAGCGAAGCTGGATTTTTTAAGTCCCATTCACAGCCAGGATTTCTCCAGTATGACTCATAAGGACATTTTGCATCAGAATTACCCAGAGCAGTGAGTAAAAATGCAGATTCCAGGCTGGACCCCAGACTTCCTGAATCAGGATCTCTGGAGTAAACCTAAGGATCTGTATTTTTGACCAGTTCTTCACTTGATTCTTTTTTTTTTTTTTTTTTTTTTTTTTTTTTGAGACGGAGTCTCGCTCTGTCACCCAGGCTGGAGTACAGTGGCCAGATCTCAGCTCACTGCAAGCTCCGCCTCCTGGGTTTACGCCATTCTCCTGCCTCAGCTTCCCGAGTAGCTGGGACTACAGGTGCCCGCCACCTCGCCCGGCTAGTTTTTTGTATTTTTTAGTAGAGACGGGGTTTCACCAGGTTAGCCAGGATGGTCTCGATCTCCTGACCTTGTGATCCGCCCGTCTCGGCCTCCCAAAGTGCTGGGATTACAGGCTTGAGCCACCGTGCCCGGCCCACTTGATTCTTAATATACTCTGACATTTGGGACCTGAGGACCTCAACCTCTACCTCATTTTCCATAATTTATGAACATGGACATTTCTACCATTGTAAGATCTCATTTCAGCACAATTGAAGTAGCCAGAGACTATTCATTACCAGTCACTAAACCTTAAAACACAGAAGAACATTGGTAAGTGGCCTCAGATTAGTTCACTAAATGCTCCCATGAAATGAATGTATTAAATGAATACTTCAGACATTTGGAGCACCATTTGTTGCTTTGAAAGATAACTGATTAAGATTTAAAGGTTTTGCTGACCTTTGTAGAAGACTTAAGGTTTAACATAAAAATCTATTAGATTATGAATATTGGTTCTAAGTCACTTACTGAAGTATATTTAAAATCAATAACTATTCTGTATCCCAAAATTTTCCTATCTACATATGAGTAGTCACCACTACTGACTGCTCTCTCTCCACCCCTCCCCACCCACGCGTATGTGGGTATCCATGTGCATACTCACGTACAAACATTCTTACATATGAGAGTACAGAGCATTGAATCGAGGATAGGGAAAAGGTGGAGCGTTAGGTTTTGACATAGTAATGATGACTTTCTCCTGGGTAATAGGAGCAAGGTACAGCATTCAGTGTTCATCTGTTTCTACAAAAGACCTTATGCATATTCTATATGTCCATTCAATATTTCTTGATAACAGGCCCTGTTATAGACACAGGGAAGATTACAATGAAAAAAAAAAAAGTCAAATCTCTGTTAATGTGAAATACAGTTGAGGACAGTTAACTCTCTTAAGTCTAAGGGCCCCCAAACGATGAATTCATTGGTGTGTGTCCAAAGACCCTAGGTCTTTTGTATAAATATTTATTAGCAGGTTTAGGATATTGATTTCAGGTGCCATGCCCTTTATTTCCTTTCGTTATAGTTCCCAGACGCTTCTGTCTTTTCCAATTAGGTACTGAAAAGCATTCAATATAGATTCAGATAGTAATTTCATCTTAGAGTTTTACAGTTATAGCAATTATTTTAATAAAATAATTCTGGTTTCAGTATCATATCAATAAGCTGTCAATCATGACGTCAGAGAATCATTTGAACAACAGTGACAAAGAAGTTGATGAGGTTGATGCTGCCCTTTCAGACCTGGAGATTACTTTGGAAGGGGGTAAAACGTCAACAATTTTGGTAGGATGAATCTTTTTTTAACCTACTAATTTAGCTTGAATTGATGCGTTCCATTTTGTGGATTTAGGTTCAAAGTATTTGGGGGGTGGTGGAGAGAAATATTTAATGCTTTAGAGAGAGAAATCAGATGTTAATTTTTCAGGAACTTTGAGCAAAGTGGTTTTGTTTTGAGACAGGGTCTTGCTCTGTTGCTCAGGCTGGAGTGCAGTGGTGCACACCATAGGTCACTACATCCTCAAACTCCAGGGCTCAAGCCATTTCCTGCCTCAGCCTCCTGAGTAGCTGAGACTACAAGCATGCACCACCACACCTGGCTAAATTTTTAATTTTTTTAGAGATGGGGTCTGACTGTGTTGTCTAGTCTGATCTCAAACTCCTGGCCTTAAGCAGTGCTCCTGCCACTGCTGGGAAGTTTGTTTGTTTCTAAAGTAGTAATGTATTCGTCTCTAGTGCATTCAACACAGTAAGAATAGATCTAATACTCTAATACTCTGCAAATTCTTTTACAAGTGATGAGAAGACATTTCTGCAGAGGAAAATAATCTTAAGTCATGGTAAAAATCCACTTAGTGATGTGCACATTTGAAATATTACAAAAAAAAATAGATCTCGGGAAAATTGTGAAATGCTGGGTTTGGTTTTTAAGTATAGGGATTAGTTACTGCTGAAGAAACACTTCGGGCCTTTTACAATGTGCAGATTTATATGCAGCTACAGTTTCAGCGGTATTAAAGATAACGTATTCTTATGAGTTGTATCAATTGCCATTTTGATGAAAATTTTGTTAACCTTTTATGCTATTTGAAAATGCCTTTGTACCAAGAATATGGTCCATAAGACCATGTAATGTGATTGTGTTAAAATCTTTATCATCTGTATTTTATGTCGTTCTGTTTATTAAGTAAGCTAGTTCTTGATATCAGATACCAAACATTAGAAAGAATTTCAAATACTAAAAAAAAATAAAAAAGGATTTAACTCTCTCCTAGGGTGACATTACTTCCATTCCTGAACTTGCTGACTATATTAAAGTTTTCAAGTAAGTACAAAAAGAGGAGGGATTCCAAATATTAACGACTGTCAGTTTTATAGTCGTGGTCACATTGAAACTAACTGTAAGTTTGACTAACGCATCTACTGTAAACAGATTTACCAGTTAGGTGAACACCAAATTACCAAGAGAAAATAACCACTTTTATGAAATTAAAATCACAATGCTCATTCTTTTATCAGATAAACATTTTTCTTTTAAAAAAAAGATTGTGGGCCGGGCGCGGTGGCTCGAGCCTGTAATCCCAGCACTTTGGGAGGCCGAGACGGGCGGATCACAAGGTCAGGAGATCGAGACCATCCTGGCTAACACGGTGAAACCCCGTTTCTACTAAAAAAATACAAAAAAAAACTAGCCGGGCGAGGTGGCAGGCGCCTATAGTCCCAGCAACTCGGGAGGCTGAGGCAGGAGAATGGCGTAAACCCGGGAGGCAGAGCTTGCAGTGAGCTGAGATCCGGCCACTGCACTCCAGCCTGGGCGACAGAGCGAGACTCTGTCTCAAAAGAAAAAAAAAAAAAAAAAAAGATTGTGAAACCTAGATTGCATCATACAGATGCTGAAACGGTAATACAGTGAGTGGCACAGCCCCTCTGGGCCTCAGTTGGAAGCAGTACATAATGAACCATGTTACTGCCAGCGATTATTTCCTCGTTCACAGCACAAGATTCTGTTGAACTCTGTTCATTTGTTCATGGAACATTTTATATAAAGTTCTAGTATATCTGATCAAGATTTGTAAACACTATCCAGCTACATTCCACAGAATCAGGAGAGCTCGGCATTAAGGCAGAGAGGAGAAAAAGGAAAGGAGGTGATGTGGAAAATACTGTTTTCTACTATATAAGATAAAACTACTCTAGAATAAAACATTTACCGTAGCTGAACATACAACAGTTCAAAATATGGAACATTTCTGAGATAAGGGCATGATTTCAGATGCCACTACCCTACTCTTTCTCCTTCCCCCTTGACACATTTCTCATCTACCTGCACCTTAAGGTCCTTACACACCCTCATGACTGCTCTGTCATCTTCCTTCTGTATTTGACATTGGAGTGGCAAGTTATTGTCACCATTGGAATTTACCCTGAAGAAAGCAGCACTTCCCCCACTTTCAGTCCTGCCAGGTAAACTTGCATCTTTATAGAGGCCCTAAGGCAACTCTGCAGACACCCATAAACCTGCAGGTAATTACAGGATTAGGACTCTTCCAATTACTGACATTTACTTCACCTTTCTTTTCCTACCCTTCCCATGTGACCTCCTAGTTAGTGATAGATGTGATGACTACAGCTGCAGAATACTGGAACATAGGCACGCTGTTCGTGTGATCTTCTAGAGTAGATTGAGAAGGGAGGCTCGCATCCAGTAACAGCAGCACTGACTCTAAGACACTGACCAAGGGGGATCGATGTCAGCATGTGTAAAACTTGACCCCAGACTTAATATTGTGAAACTTTGCTAATATAGCGTTAATAAAGTTACTTCAAAGTGATTTTGTTGTTAATTCTGTTTCATACATAGGCCAAAAAAGCTGACTCTGAAAGGTTACAAGCAATATTGGTGCACCTTCAAAGACACATCCATTTCTTGTTATAAGAGCAAAGAAGAATCCAGTGGCACGCCAGCTCATCAGATGAACCTCAGGGGTAAGGAGAGCCTGTCACGGCTGTTGATGGTGGCATCCCCATTGGCCTAACAGTCAATGAGCCACTTGCTGGGATAAACAGGTTTTTAAAAAATCAATTTCTTTACTCCTTTGGGTACCTTAAAAATGTATTTAGATATGTCTTTTTTTACATAGTCTTTTTCACAGTTTTGAAGTACTCAATTCCACATAAATATTTCGTTGTAATCTCTTTGTGCAGACCTGACCTGAAATGTATGACTCAACTTTTCTTTTTTGTTTTTTGAGAGGGAGTCTTGCTCTGTTGCCCAGGCTGGAGTGCAGTGGCACGATCTTGGCTCACTGTTACTTCTGCCTCCTGGGTTCAAGCGATTTTCGTGCCTCAGCCTCCCCAGTAGCTGGGATTACAGGTGTGCACCACCACACCCANTTACTCCTTTGGGTACCCTTAAAATGTATTTAGATATGTCTTTTTTTACATAGTCTTTTCACAGTTTTGAAGTACTCAATTCCACATAAATATTTCGTTGTAATCTCTTTGTGCAGACCTGACCTGAAATGTATGACTCAACTTTTCTTTTTTGTTTTTTGAGAGGGAGTCTTGCTCTGTTGCCCAGGCTGGAGTGCAGTGGCACGATCTTGGCTCACTGTTACTTCTGCCTCCTGGGTTCAAGCGATTTTCGTGCCTCAGCCTCCCCAGTAGCTGGGATTACAGGTGTGCACCACCACACCCAGCTACAAGGTTTCATCATGTTGGCCAGTCTGGTCTCGAACACCTGGCTTCAATTGATCTGCCCACCTTAGCCTCCCAAAGTGCTGCGATTATAGGTGTGAGCCACCACACCCAGCTGATTCTGCATTTCTAACTTGTCAAGGAAGCGTATGTTGTCTTTCCAGCTTCAGCATTAAGGACATTTAGAGTTCCCTTATTCTGCAGGGACTGCCTCCTTGTCTGTTTTGGATTCTGCCTTATTTTCAGCCACGTTGTAGTCATCCCTGGGCTTTCATCTTCAACATCCTGCTCTTCCTCACCCTCACTGATGACAGGCTGGTCCCACTCAGGGTCCTGAACCTCTGAATTTTCCTGGCTCGCCAGTAGGGTCGCTGACACTTTCAGAGTTTGGGCAGGTCCTTCCCTTCCTCTTCCCCTTACCCAACACCTCTTCCTCACATAGTTTTTTCTTTGCTCTCAGCCTGGCTTCTGAGGCCACTCCAGGATATTCCTCGGAGGCTTCTAGCTGACACCTTGAGTCTCCTTGGTTTCCTCTTGTCCTGTCTTTTCAAATCCAAAGCTATCTCAGAACCAGGGGCTGGTATTTGGGTTGCTCATTTCCTTTCCCTCAGGGCATTTGTGGCAGGCCTGCTTCCTACAGCCTGGCCTAAGCCTGGATGAAGGCTAAGCTATTGGCTTTGTTTTGGATTTTGTTTTTCCTTTTCTTCAGTAAGGTCTATGAGCTACAGCTTAATTTCCTATTTCATTGATTTCTTCTATTGGTTCTTTGTACTTCTCTTTCACCTTTTTCATCTGATGATGGCTGGCTCAGCTGGTAGGCGAATTTCCTCTCCAGATTAGTCTGGTTCTTCTGCAGATAGATGGCATTCTGCTGCTGTGATTTCTTTGCAGAGCATTAATGAGCCTCTCACTTGGGGTAATACTTTTCAATAAAATCACCTGGTTCGCTTTCAGTTTGGATACCACTTCCTCCAGAAAGCTGTATCCCCTGAGGACCACTCTCCTGTGAGCACACACCCTTGGCACCTGGCATGCCTTTTGGATGATGCAGTCAATCGGCTGGCTCCTCACCGTCTGTTCCATAGTCCTCTTACTGTATCTTCCCTTAGAGCAAAGACTAAAAAACTAAAATACACTTTCTAGACTCATTTCCAGTGAGACTTAGATCCTAGTCAGATGCATTCATGGGAGACTTGAATTCGGAATAGAATTAAGACACAGAAAATGAAAGGAGGGAGGTATTTCTAGGCGCTGGAGCTAACACCTGCAGCCATAGCCTCCTGGTTTCCCACCTGCTTGATAACAGCAAATGTTGCACCACCCTTGGAAGCCAGTTCAGAGTTATTCCTAGTGGCCCAGCCCATCTCTTCTTTGGGTACATTTGTACATATACATGTTTTTGTAGGTAAGGCAGTATATGCCTTTCTAACTCGAAGTACTCAGATGTGGACAACAGCACCAAGGAAAAGGGCTTCAGACTGATTTCACAAAAATGACTCCCAAAACAATTTCATTTAACACTTAAAACACAGACGTGCTTTTCCTGATTCATATTTCTAAATTGTACTTGGTACCGTCATGTATCATTTAACAGTAGAGATACATTCTGAGAAATGTGTCACCAGGCAATTTCGTCATTGTGTGAGTATTATGGAGTATGTGTACTTACACAAACCAAGATGGTATAGCCGACTGCACACCTAGGCTGTAGGGTATAGCCAACTGCATACCTAGGCTGTATGGTATAGCTGATTGCTCCTAGGCTACAACCTGTATAGCATTTTACTGTACTGAATACTGTAGACAACTGTAACACAGTAGTATTTGTTATCTAAACGTATCTAAATCTAGAAAAGGTACAACTTGGGGGGGCACGGTGGCTCATGCCTGTAATCCCAGCACTTTGGGAGGCCGAGGCTGGCGATCACCTGAGGTCGGAAGCTGGAGACCAACCTGACCAACATGGAGAAACCCCATCTCTACTAAAAATACAAAATTTAGCCAGGCATGGTGGCACATGCCAGTAATCCCAGCTACTTGGGAGGCTGAGGCAGGAGAATCGCTTGAACCTGGGAGGCGGAGGTTGCAGTGAGCTGAGATCACGCCATTGCACTCCTGCCTAGGCAACAAGAGTGAAACTCTGTTTCAAAAAAAAAAAAATGGTACACTTGTATAGAGCAGTTTCCATGAATGGAGCTTGCAGGACTGGAAGTTGCTCTGGGTGTGAGTGGGTGGTGAGTGAATGTGAAGGCCTAGGACATTACTATACACTACTGCAGACTTTATAAATACTGTATACTTAGGATGCATGAAATTTATTTTAAAACTTCAGTAATTTTCTTTCTTCAAACCTTTGCTTACTGTAACTTTATAAACAACTTTTAACATCTTGACCCTTTTCTAATGACACTTAGCTTAAACATTGTACAGCTATACAAAAATATTTTCTTTATATTCTTAACCTTTTGTTAGCTTAAATCACAGGCACACACATTAGCCTAGACCTCCATGAGATCCGGTTCATCAGTATCACTGTCTCTTACCTCCACATCCTGTCTCACTGGAAGGTCTTCAGGGGGAGTAACAAGCATGGAGCTGTCATTTCCTCTGGTAACAATGCCTTCTTCTGGAATCCCCCTGAAGACCTGTCTGAGGCTGTTTTACAGTTAACTTTTTTATTTAAGTAGAAGTACATTGTAAAATAATGATAAAAAGAATAGTATAGTAAATACATAAACCAGTAACGCAGTCATTTATCATTATCAGGTATTATGTACTATTTGTAATTGTACATGCTGCATTTTTCTGTGACTGGCAGCAGAATAGGTTTGTTTACACAGATGTGAGCTATGATATTATGACAGCTATAGTGTCACTAGGCAGTAGGAATTTTTCAGTTCCATTATAGTCTTACGAAGGCACTGTCGCTGTCATATATGCAGTTTGTTGTTTACTGAAATGCTTTTATGCAGTGTGTGACTGTATATCGTACATTAGGATAGATTTACTGTATTTCAACACAGTGTTGAAATCTGTACCCTAGTACGTGAGCTCTGCCTGGTAGTCACTTAAACTGTTGCTTTTAAAGTTACACAGGGCGGGCGCGGTGGCTCACGCCTGTAATCCCAGCACTTTGGGAGGCCGAGGGGGATGGATCACGAGGTCAGGAGATCGAGCCCATCCTGGCTAACGCGGTGAAACCCCGTCTCTACTAAAAATACAAAAAAATTAGCTGGGCCTGGTGACATGCGCCTGTAGTCCCCGCTACTCCGGAGGCTGAGGCAAGAGAACGGGCGTGAACCCAGGAGGTGGAACTTGCAGTGAGCCGAGATCGCGCCACTGCACTCCAGGCTGGGCAACAGCGCAAGACTCCAACTCAAAAAAAAATAAAAAATAAAGTTACACAAATTAAAAAAAGAATAGAAAAACTCATTCCTGAGTAGAGAATTGCTGTTCCCACATGTTGGAATTCTGTAATTTACCTGAAATTCTTAATTAGGCTCACTGCCTTCCTCCCTCAGTCACGGGCATTTCACTTTTGGGTGTCTGTCATTCTTTGCTGCCCTCAGGATCCACTGCAGCCTTCTCCTGCTTCCCTCTTCAGCGGCCCAGGACCAGCATAAATGATCCACTGTTGACTTTGAGACTAGATCTGTCTTCTGGCCCCTGTTCTCACTGTCTCTTGTTACATCTTAACCTTCTTTCTGTATAACTGAGAGATCAAGTCCTGGCACGGAATTAATAAGTTTATAAGTTGTTCTGTTTTCATCCCGCTGTTCCCAAGTCCTCTGAAAGGACTCATCACACTGATGATCACAGGCACCACACTGATAACACCTTGACCAAGAATCAAATGGCCTAGATGCTGCTCTTCCACTAAACAAGCCCTGTGATTTTTGTTGTTTCATTTTTTGAGACTGTGTTGTACATGCTTATCTCCAACTCTTGGGCTCAAGTGATCCTTCCACCTCAGCCTCCCGAGTAGCTGACACTGCAGGTGGACACCACTACACCTGGTTGAGATCTGTGATTTTGGAAAGATAGGACATCTGGGCCTATAGTGTCTTCTTCTGAGAAATGACAGTGTTAGACTGGATGCCAAGGCTTCATAGAGATCTAAAATGCAAAGTTCTAAAAATTCATTTCAGCTAATACTAAGTGAACTCCTGTGCCACAAACTACTGGGTAGTAGAGATACAAGGGAGAACCACTCACAGTCCCAATCCTCAAGATGGTTTAGAGCATGTTGGGGAGATAAAATTGCAATTGGGGTAATAAATAGTACTTTGGAAAGTAAGGAAAGGAGCAAGGGGTAAGGGTGCTCTATAACTTAACCTTCAGTGAGGATGGAGAGACCTCATTGGGGATAGAGAGCCAGGCACAGTGGCACATTCCTGTAATTCCAGCTACTCAGGAGGCTGAGGTGGGAGCATCACTTGAGCCCAAGAGTTAAAGACCAACCTGGGCAACATAGCCAGACCCCATCTCAAAAAAACAAAAGCCTAAAGAAAAGCACCAGCAACTGCAGAGAGTTTTGTGCTGCTGGAATATAGAATTTAAGGGAAAGGATGAATACTTCCTTAATAGCTGTTGAATGTGATTCCTACTAACATGAGAGATAGTCGCAGAAGAATCTGGCAGACATTAGATGATAAAAATGGTAAGGAGATTGTTTTTTGAACTAGCAGCAGTGACATGTCACTGAAAGAATATTAACACAAAAATGACAAGATCCATATTTATACCAGTTATGGTGCAGAGGAGTCATTTTAGAGAGATGATAGTAATCCAAATTAAGGTAATCAACATGAGATGAGAAAAGGGGCAGACTGAATAGATACTGAGGAAGTTTGGTCAATAGTCTGGGTGATTTATTTGGGAGGAGGTTGAAGTGGGGTCATTTTTCTGACTTGTGCATTGAGTGGATAGTGTGATACTGAGATAAGAATGTAGAAGAGCGAGCTGGGTTTGGGGGAAAAGATGAGTTTAATGTGGGGGTATTTTGAATTTGAGGTGCCTATGGGATATCTGTTTGCAGCTAGCCTGTAGACATTGGGTTGGGGAAAGATGCACATGCTCCAGATGCTGATAGGGTAGCAGTTCGCGGTAATGGTAGGTGCAGCCACTGGAATGGTGGTCTGTAAATGTGAGAAGACAAGATGAAGAACAGAACCCTGCAGATCACCCATGTTTAAGAGACAGGGCAGGTTAGAAGAACGGGACCTTGCAAAGGAAACAAACAAAACGCATAGGAAGACTGTGGCAATGAGGTATGATGAAAGCTAACATAAAAGTCATTTCAAAAGGACAGAGTAGTCAACAGTGTCCAATACTGTAGTAAAGTAAGGTAGTTAGGCCAGCATAGCATCTAGCCATGTGGTTCGTGACCTTGATAAGAACAAACTGAGTAGACTTCAGTGGTTTATTGAGTATGGAGCCGAAGTACAGTCATTGAGAAGTAGATAAGAGATGGGCACGGTGGCTCATGCTGGTAATCTCAACATTTTGGGAGGCCAAGGCCAGTGGTGGATTGCTTGAGACCAGGAGTTTGAGAACAGCCTGGGCAACATGGTGAAACCCTGTCTCTATTGAAAAAAAGAGAGAGAGGAGACAAAGCTTTTTAATGAACCTTATCTGTGACAAGGAAGGGGGAAAGAGGTAACAGAAAAGGGAGGTATGTTGTGGTATAAGATGGGAGAGATTCGAGGAAATTAAATGCTGATGGAAATGTGGCAGTAGAAAGAAGGAAATCTAGTGTCTGAGAGAGAGGATCTCAGTGGTAGAGCGGGGTTCCTGGGCTGGTAATGAACTCAGCCCACTTGGATAGGAAAGCTGGAGGATGACAGATGCCTCTCGCACTGTGTGGAAGCAAGGACAGCTAAGTTTATCTTCTAGGATGGCAGGAAATGGATGGACTTAACTTCTGGTGGCTTTCATTTTCTTGGAGACATAAGAGGTGGAGTTGTCCCTTGAGACTAAGTGACACTGTTGGATGTCTGAGAAGATTTGAAGTAGGCATTGTTGAAAATGTCTGTATAAGCACAGAAGGATGCAAGCATAAAGGGCCCAGTTGAGGTTGGTATCCATGAATCTCTAGTGAAACCTTTTTTACTTACTCCTTCCCATCTTGCAGTGCTAAGCAGCCTGAGTATAGGCAAGGAAAAGATAGAGGGATTTATTTACCTAGGGGGCAGATTTTACTAGGAGAATGTATAACGTGAAGACAGTGAGTCTCGGCAGTTGGAGTGGATGTCCAGTGAATGTGGTCCAGGCTGGATTGGGAAGGAGGGAGCTGTTGCTTCCTTCTGTTGCTGTTGGGGAGAAAGTAGAGAGGTTGCAGGATAGGGTTCCTCAAAGAGTTTGATAAGAGTTAGGATTGGCCGGGCGTGGTGGCTCAAGCCTGTAATCCCAGCACTTTGGGAGGCCGAGACAGGTGGATCACAAGGTCAGGAGATCGAGACCATCCTGGCTAACACAGTGAAACCCTGTCTCTACTAAAAAATACAAAAAACTAGCCGGGTGAGGTGGCGGGCGCCTGTAGTCCCAGCTACCCAGGAGGCTGAGGCAGGAGAATGGCATGAACCCGGGAGGCGGAGCTTGCAGTGAGCTGAGATCTGGCCATTGCACTCCAGCCTGGGTGACAGAGCCAGACTCCGTCTCAAAAAAAAAAAAAAAAAAAAAAAAAAAAGAGTTAGGATTAGAGATTGTGATCAGAATCGGCTGTTTGCATTTCACCTTTCACAAGTACACTAATTGGGTAACTGAGGAAGTCCAGTGGTTGCCGTGGAAGTAGGTAGCTGAGGTGGCATGGAATGGGTGTTTGTTTGAGATGTGGCCCAGTGTATGCCGCTGAGCCTACGCTAGTGGCTGAGTTACCACCCACTTTCTCTCTCCCTGTTTAGTTTTCTTGTTTTTTTAAAAGAGGCCTAATTATTATGGAATTGTATACTGTAAATCCTCTTGAATTATTGATGATACTTGTGCAAAAGATTGTGTACTTTCAAACAACTGTTTCAACTTTGTACATTTAACAGTTTGTCACACACGTTCTCATCATTCTAAAGCCTGTATAAAAGGAGATACAAAAGAAGACATTTGTGTGTAGTAAATATTTTAAAAAGAAAACAAAGGGCAGGAGGGAATCCACCAAATTCATGGTATGAGTTGCTAGGGAGGAGAATGAAGAGGGCCTCTCCTTTATTTAAAGTGTTTTTATTTAATACTAAAATATTTATGTAGAGGGGGAAAATGACAATTTTAACATTTGTTCTTTTGGATATGGAGTGTGTATGATCTTCTTATGTTCTGTGCCAAGAGGAATTGAAAAGGCAAGCCCTACTAACAGTTTAAAATTTTCCTCATCGAGCCCATTGCATGATCATATGACACTGTGCTTTGTTCATGTCGTTCTCAGACAATTGGAATAAACTTTAGGAAGCTTCGACATGTGTATTATCTTATTTATCCTTAAATCATCCCTGTGAGGTAGAGTTCAAGGTCAGGAAATGTAGACTTAGATAAGTTAAATGGCCCATAATTATTAATAAGTGACAAAGAAAAGTCTGGAACCCACATCTCTCTGCAGAGCTCTACTTTGCTGTATTTGTTACACTGTTACTACTTGTTTATGCCCGCTGTTATGCCATTATCTAACACCTAGTTCAGTAAATCTGCATTGCCTTCTGTAAAGCCTCCTACAAAGTGAAATTCTGAATAGAGTTTTTGTTTGTTTGTTTGTTTGTTTAAGAGACACAGTTTTGCTTTTGTTGCCCAGGCTGGAGTGGAACGGCGCGATCTCAGCTCACTGCAACCTCCGCCTGCTGGGTTCAAGCGATTCTTCTGCTTCAGCCTCCCAAGTAGCTGTGATTACAGATGTCCACCGCCATGCCTGGCTAATTTTTTGTTTGTTTGTTTTTGTTTTGTTTTGTTTGAGACGGAGTCTCGCTCTGTCGCCCAGGCTGGAGTGCAGTGGCGCATCTCTGCTCACTGCGAGCTCCGTCTCCCAGGTTCATGCCATTCTGCCTCAGCCTCCCGAGTAGCTGGGACTACAGGTGCCCGCTGCCATGCCCGGCTAATTTTTTTGTATTTTCAGTAGAGATGGGGTTTCATCGTGTGTTAGCCAGGATGGTCTCCATCTCCTGACCTCAGCCATTTTTTGTACTCAGTAGAGACATGGTTTCACCATTTGGTCAGCTGGTCTCAAACTCCTGACCTCAGGTGATCCACGCACCTCGGCCTCCCAAAGTGCTGGGATTACAGGCTTGAGCCACCATGCCTGGCTTATTTTCATTCCAGCTTCCCAAGTAAATGTGTATTACCTTCTGCAGCAGATGCCTCCATAAAATACTATGGCAAAATCCAACATGTTAAGATGCCACAAAATGAGAGCTGCTTATATTGACTTGAGACTTCTTAAAAGTAAATTTAGCCATTTTGATAATTAAAAATTTTTTGTTACAGGATGTGAAGTTACCCCAGATGTAAACATTTCGGGCCAAAAATTTAACATTAAACTCCTGATTCCAGTTGCAGAGGGCATGAATGAAATCTGGCTTCGTTGTGACAATGTAAGTCTTTCAGTTAAAAATACACTTCAATTTTCTTGGATTTCTAAATGAGTTGACCAGTCATCCTTATATTTTATACTTGAAAGACCCGTCTCGTGATACATTGCACACATCAGTATTTCTTTTCTCCAGGAAAAACAGTATGCACATTGGATGGCAGCCTGCAGATTAGCCTCCAAAGGCAAGACCATGGCGGACAGTTCTTACAACTTAGAAGTTCAAAATATTCTTTCCTTTCTGAAGATGCAGCATTTAAACCCAGATCCTCAGTTAATACCAGAGCAGATCACGACTGATATAAATCCTGAATGTTTGGTGTCTCCCCGCTATCTAAAAAAGTATAAGAACAAGCAGGTACTTGCTTCATTTTACTTCGTCTACTGTTTTCTGCTGGTTTGTTCTTATAATTTTATACATAACCTTGTTTTTCCCCTCTTAAACAAAACTTTTTAGTCTTAATTTTATGTCAGGTGGTTAGAATATAAAATAGAGATAAGAGTATCCCTAATCTGAACCTCTGAAATCCTCCAAAATCTGAAACTTTTTGAGTGCCAACATGACTCTCAAATGCTCATTGGCACATTTTGGATTTCAGATTTGGGATCCTCAGCCGGTAAGTGTAATGCAAATATTCCAAAATCCAAAAAAATCTGAAACCCAGAACACTTCTGCTCCCAAGAATTTTGGATAATGGATACTCAACCTGTAGGAAATAAAGTAACCTTTAGTCAAGTTTAAATTGGTCATTTAAAACAAATCTTTATCATTTTAATAGAACAGATAAGGAGGCAGAATAGTTGAGAACTTACTCTAAGCAACTTGCAGAAATCATTCTGTTAACATGATGATGTTCTTTCAGACATTTTAAGGAATTGAATATGGTCTCAGTGCTTTGTGTTCCTTTATTTAATTTTATTCCTTATATAATTAAGTAAATGTGACGTAAAGTGCAGCTAGCATTTCCCAACAAAATTTATAATACCAGCTGTTGTTGAAATTGGCTTTTCCAACTTTAGAATGAAACTTTACAATGAGTACATTTTTAGCCGTGTCTTTTCTTAACATTATCAGTCAGAACCTAACCAAAATTTTATACATAGTTACACAGTTTGGTAAATTTTCATTGAAATTTGCTTTTGTCCACTCTGTTTAGAATTCTTTTCTTTGGAAATTAATACCATAAAAGGGTTGCTACTTAGGAAAACGGTTCTTTGGTACAACATAAGAAGTCCTTTACAGGGGAATTTCACTTGGGATAGGCCCTGGTATTCTCTGCACCCAACATCATGCCATAAAAGGAAAAGGCTTCAGTTTGGGGTAGGGGGGATGAAGACCTTTAAAATAAATATTTCATTTTATCTAATTGTGCTTTAATCTTTGTTAAGGAATAATTTTAAAACATACTAAAAAGGCTCAATGAAATGCCCAGAACACTTATTAATTCCTTAACTTTAAATATAATATTGATTATATGGGTCTGAAATTATTTCTACCTAAATGTTCAGAGGTTTTAATCACAGAGTATTTGTCTTTAAGTCTCAGAGGTTGTGTAAGCCTAGAAATTGTTTATCCCATGGTCATATGATGTGGGAGTAGTAAGGAATGGAGGAAATGCTGCCCTGGGGAACTGTGTGGAATGTAGATTGTAAGTTAAAAAGGGAAAGTAAAGTAAGTGCTAATTTCATTTTTCATATTCGTAGTTATTTCATTTTAAAATTATTTATACAGAATCTTGTTTCTAAAAGTGAATATATTTGCCTTCAAAGGCAGTAAGTAATTTCAAACCTGACCAGTTTTATCATTTCACAGTAAGGCATCAGGGAGATAGACGAGCTTAAACGAGAACTGCCACACGTTGTTTTCACTGTCAACTCTTTGTTTTCTCAGAAGCCTTTTAAATGATAGTTCTTGACTAGAAACTATCAACTGAAAATTCTCCTGAGAACAAAGATGAGGATTCATCTTTAACTGACAGGAGGACAGTTTGTGTGTGGTCCATGGTTTAAGATCCTTCTGGCCTTGCCTTTCATATTGCCATCTAATCAAATGCACATTTTTAACCCTCCTTTCTCTCACCAGAGTGATAGGTTAGGTTTTTGGTATGTATTTTGTTATTTTTGAGGCAGAGTCTTTCTCTGTCTCCCAGGCTGGAGTGCGGTGGCACCATCATAGCTCAAGCTCACTGCAGCCTCCATCTTCCAGGCTGAAGCAATCCTCCTACCTTAGCCTCCCTAGTAACTAGAACCACAGGCACACACTGCCACTCCAGGCTAATTTTTGTATTTTTTGTAGAGACGAGCTCTCACTGTGTTGCTTAGGCTGGTCTCAAACTTTTTTTTTTTTTTTTTTTTTTTTTTTTGAGGCGGAGTCTCACTCTGTCGCCCAGGCTGGAGTGTAGTGGCCGGATCTCAGCTCACTGCAAGCTCCGCCTCCCGGGTTTACGCCATTCTCCTGCCTCAGCCTCCCGAGTAGCTGGGACTACAGGCGCCCGCCACCTCGCCAGGCTAGTTTTTTTGTATTTTTTTAGTAGAGATGGGCTTTCACCGTGTTAGCCAGGATGGTCTCGATCTCCTGACCTCGTGATCCGCCCGTCTCGGCCTCCCAAAGTGCTGGGATTACAGGCTTGAGCCACCGCGCCCCGCCGATCTCAAACTCTTGAGCTCAAGTGAGCCACCTGCCTTGGCCTCCCAAAGCACTGGGATTACAGGCGTGAGCCACCACACTTTGCTGGAATAGACTTACAAATTGTTGGCCAGGCACAGTGGCTCACACCTGTAATCCCAGCACTTTGAGAGGCTGAGGCGGGCGGATCACTTGAGGTCAAGAGTTTGAGACCAGCCTGGCCAACATGGTGAAACTTCATCTCTACTAAAAATACAAAAATTAGCCAAGCATGGTGGCGTGCATGCCTATAATGCCAGCTACTGGGGAGGCTGAGGCAGGAGAATCGCCTGTACCTGGGAGGTGGAGGTTGCAGTGAGACATCACACTCCAGCCTGGGCAACAAGAGTGAAACTCTGTCTCAGGGAAAAAAAGAAAATTGTTGCCGGGCGCGGTGGCTCACGCCTGTAATCCCAGCACTTTGGGACGGCCGAGCGGGTGGATCACAAGGTCAGGAAGGAATTCGAAAGACCATGGCTGAAAAACCCGCGTCTCTACTAAAAAAATACAAAAAATTAGCCGGGCGCGGGTGGCAGGCCGCCTGTAGCTCCCAGGCGCTACTCAGCGAGGCCTGAGGCAGGGAGAATGCCGTTAAACCCGCGGGCGGCGGAGCTTGCAGTGAGCTGAGATCCGGGCCACTGCCACTCCAGCCTGGGCCACAGAGCGAGACTCCGCCTCAAAAAAAAAAAAAAAAAAGAAAATTGTTTCCCGATATTACTGCCCTGGCGCCTAGTAAGTAGTGATCCTCAGAAGCTTAGTTGCTACTGTGTGTCAGGCACTACACTGGTCACACTGGACGTAGTGAGTGCTCAGTAATTATTAAGCTATATATTTTAGTTGCATTCTGGAGTCTGTAGGAAGATGTGCAGGCCACAAGGACATTCTTACCTTCCAGGGCATATCGACTGGTAGTTTTCTTTTGGGTCTATCAAAATAACCTGTTGTATTTAACCTACTTTAATTCTCTTCAATTATACATATATTAACTAAATATTCTATGGGTATTTTTAAACAAATACGACTCTCAAACTGGCTTTTAAATTTTGAAGAATTATTCTATATGTTGATTTATGTTCATCTAAATGGAAATGACTAATGCCATAAAGCCGAAATTCCTCATGTAGTATACGGCATCTCTTTATTTTCCCTTCCAGGAAAAAGGATGCAAAAAACACATGGTAACTGAGGGGTTTGCTTTTCTTGTGTAAAAAAAGAAACAGATGGGCACTGCACTTATTTTATGCCTTCAAATTCTTATTTCTGAAAAGCAGTGCATGGATCATATTATCTGACTAAATCTGAGAAAACTTTAAAGGCTTTTGAATACTTTTATTTTGCTACTAAAATAATTGGCTTTATCCTAACCAGTGAGAACTGGGTACATGATGTAGGGGAAAGAAATATTGGCTCTTTTTATTTTCTCCCTACAAATTTCTACCCTTAGGTTCTTTAGTAACATTTAACATTCTAAAATAATGTGGAGTGTTTCTCAGTGTTCTAAATGGAAAGTAATTGCTGCTTCCTCATTTTCATTTTTCATTCTTGCATTTACTTTGCTTGGTTTCTACCTAAAGTAGTTTTTTGCATGACTTTTGGCTGGAATTTTGGTTTGCAGGTGACCGCAACTTTTTCTTTGCTTCATTACCATTTTTTCTGATTGCCTTTTTTTTCTTTCTGCTTCCTTTTTCTTTCCTCGCATTGCCATCTACAGCCAGGCTATGTAAGAGATTTGGTAAGTTCTCCATATTTACCAAAAAAGAAAAAGAAGAATAAATAAAAATTCATAGCCACAACCTTCCCTGATGGAATTTACTCCTGTAGTGAAATTTAAAATAAAAATGATTACGGTGATTTCAAGTACCTTAAAGCTGCTAACAGATAATCCTGCTAGAAACTTGTATTCCAGGTATTCATTCTGATTATAGACATAGTGCTAAATTTAATTAAAACTCATCTATATGTGGATTAGAATGTGCTGTTCTATAATAGTAGTACCATTATCTGTATGCATTTGAAATATGTCTCAAGTGTGGCAACTGTGTACTCCTAATAGTACTTTTTGTTGATATGTGAAAACTGAAAGTGACTTATTTTGAAAAATCATTATATAATACATTATTAAAATTTCCAAATGTAGCTTCAGATATTTTGATTTCAACTCTTAAACAATGTGATTTTGGGGTACAGGGTGTGTAATTCAATCTTTTGATCTTTTGTCTCGATTGTCCCATGAGAGAATAATGTTCAATGGTAAAGGTGATGTTTAATCATGTTTAGATAACAGCGAGAATCTTGGAGGCCCATCAGAATGTAGCTCAGATGAGTCTAATTGAAGCCAAGATGAGATTTATTCAAGCTTGGCAGTCATTACCTGAATTTGGCATCACACACTTCATTGCAAGGTCAGTGGTTCTAAGCATCTGTGTGTAAACCTTAATCTGCATTTTTGCTTAATCTGTTATGTAATTAGATATTAAACATTTAAAGCATACCTGTGTAGACCCATTAACTCATATTACAGTAGAATTCAAAGACTGTTAGAATGTATTTTGTAAGCTTTTAATTTCTACATTAAAAATTCAAGATAATTGTGTTTGTTTTACTACTAAGGGAATAGCACTCTTTTAGGGTTAGAGAACACTTACCTTGAAGAAAAGCAGTCCAACATGTTCCCCCACAACATGTTTGTAACTGTTCTTTTCTTAAATGTTATAGGTTCCAAGGGGGCAAAAAAGAAGAACTTATTGGAATTGCATACAACAGACTGATTCGGATGGATGCCAGCACCGGAGATGCAATTAAAACATGGCGTTTCAGCAACATGAAACAGTGGAATGTCAACTGGGAAATCAAAATGGTAAACTCGTCACAATGTTACTTGAATATAGTCCTTCTGATACAAATTAGCACATTAGGAATAAAAAGGCCTATAAATTCTGATGATTGTTTGTACCACCACCTCTTAAAATACAGACAGACCATAGTTGACTATTCATTTCTCACTTAAATTTGCCTATTTCATAATTAGCCCAGTTACTAAAATTCTAAGCATATAATTTGCTTAGAATGTTACCTTTTTTGTCTTTCTGTAATGGATAAAGCCCTTCTACTCTGAAATAGCAACTACTATTTGTTGAATGCCTACCCTGTGCCAGACATAGAGGCTTCCATTAGTACCCCATCTTGAAACCTCATCACAGCCTTTTAAGGTAGTTGGATTACCGTACGTTACAAATGAAGACACTGCAATATAGAGGCCTGAGGGCCACCATTGTCTATGACCACGCACAAAGTAACTACAGAGTCATTTCAAACTCAGGTGCTTTAGGCTTAAAAACCCGGCACATTTACCACTGTACATGATGTTGCCCCTGGTCTTGGAGTACACGAATATCATTTAAATTGAACTATCTTTTACTAATAAGTCATTTGGTTTAGGATCATATTGGATTTATTGTATCAATTCCTGTTACTTCAAAGAATCTTATATTTCTGAAATATTCAAACGTGATACCTAAAGTTGAAATATCTGAAGCAAATATTAAAACACAGGAAGTAGGCTTTCCTCCAGGACTTGAAGAGAGGCATTCTCATTGATTGAATCGCCAGAGACCGTTTGAGAACTGAATGACCTAAACCCTTGCATTCCTAGTCTTCCTTTTCAGAACATGAAAACTTAAAAAAGGGTAGGGGAAGGGCAATAAACTTAGCTGCTTCTTTGGGACTTAAAGGCATTATTAGTTTAGGTTTTAAACAGACTAACTGAGGATCAACAAGTGTTTTGTGATGGGACAGGCTTTAAGTAGTGCAGTAGTTGAGTGAGTAGTTTTGTGTGGACCCCGCCACCTGGCATTCGGGACAGCACTGATGATTCTTGTCTTTGTTCCAGGTCACCGTAGAGTTTGCAGATGAAGTACGATTGTCCTTCATTTGTACTGAAGTAGATTGCAAAGTGGTTCATGAATTCATTGGTGGCTACATATTTCTCTCAACACGTGCAAAAGACCAAAATGAGAGTTTAGATGAAGAGATGTTCTACAAACTTACCAGTGGTTGGGTGTGAATAGAAATAATGTTTAATGAAACTCCACGGCCATAACAATATTTAACTTTAAAAGCTGTTTGTTATATGCTGCTTAATAAAGTAAGCTTGAAATTTATCATTTTATCATGAAAACTTCTTTGCCTTACCAGACCAGTTAATATGTGCACTAAACAAGCACGACTATTAATCTATCAGGATATAATAAACTTGAATTTGGCACACATTCCTTAGGGCCATGAATTGAAAATTGAAATAGTGGGCAAATCAGGAACAAACCATCACTGATTTAAGCTGTAAGAAACAAGCCATCTATTTTAAAGCTATCCAGGCCTTAACCTATATGAACTCTATTTATCATGTCTAATGCATGTGTTTTAATGTATGTTTAATTTGATACCATGTTTTAAAATACCCTACTTCTGGTAGCCATTTAATTCCTTCCCCCCACCCCCAAATAAATCAGGCTTGCAGGAGGCCTGATGTTTAATAATGTCATTGTGTTTGACCTTGAAGGAAAATGCTATTAGTCTGTCGTGCTTGATTTGTTTTTGTCCTTGAATAAGCATGTTATGTATATTGTCTTGTGTTTTTATTTTTACACCATATTGTATTACACTTTTAGTATTCACCAGCATAATCACTGTCTGCCTAAAATATGCAACTCTTTGCATTACAATATGAAGTAAAGTTCTATGAAGTATGCATTTTGTGTAACTAATGTACAAACACAAATTTTATAAAATTGTACAGTTTTTTAAAAACTACTCACAACTAGCAAATGGCTTAAATGTAGCATCTCTGCATTAATTAAATGCCTTTAAGAGATATAATTAATGTGCAGTTTTAATATCTACTAAATTAAGAATGACTTCATGATGATGATTTGCCACAATGTCCTTAACTCTAATGCCTGGACTGGCCATGTTCTAGTCTGTTGCGCTGTTACAATCTGTATTGGTGCTAGTCAGAAAATTCCTAGCTCACATAGCCCAAAAGGGTGCGAGGGAGAGGTGGATTACCAGTATTGTTCAATAATCCATGGTTCAAAGACTGTATAAATGCATTTTATTTTAAATAAAAGCAAAACTTTTATTTAATAGTTATTTTTGTACTTGTTTTTAATGTTTACATAGTATCAATTTAGTAGAAATGAACTTCTGCCTTTTGGAAATGCTTTGCCTACATGTTGTTATTTTGTGAGAACAACTGGTTAGTATTCCACATCATCGCCAATTAGAGACACTTTATCTCAAAGGTAGTCTTTCACCTCAGTTGAAAAGCCCTCATTTTCTTAATACTTAAAAATGAATGTGTAATACCTAAATGTTAGAAATGTACTTATAAATAGAAGTTGGCTGTGGCAAAATTTGTTTTAAACAACAAAATTATTCTTGGTTTACAAAAAAAATACATTTACGAATTTACTGCCAGTCATTACTGCTGTCATCATTCAAGACTCAGACTTACAGTCCTTTACCGTTTGCATATAGACCAATTCCTGATTTTCCCCTCACACAGCCTTGCATCTTTTCTCTTGTCATTGCTGTCACAATCAACCAAATTCAGTTCTTTGTCCTGTGCCTGCTGTAGTGTGGCACCATCTTAAGACAAGGCTGAGATCACATTCTCCATGACTTTTCTTTGCACTCTAAAGCCATAACAGGCCTTGCTCCAAAATTTAAGAGCTCCTTTCCACTAAACGTTTTAAAATATACTCCCTTTCCTCATCTTTAGTAAGTGACTGTGCAAGTCACCAACTTGCATATTTAGCATCTTGCATGTCACTTACTGAAAGCCCCAAAAGATTCCATTGAAACCACCCCTATTCAAGTGCTTTCTAGTCCCACGGCCTCCACAAGTGAGAATAGCCTCTGTGCTGATTGCCCCACCTCTGGTTTGCCCTGCTGCCCTCCCAGTGATTTTGAGATTAATCCAGCCCCAGCGTAGCACTGGCTGCATTTCAGCTCTAAAGACTTCTTATTGCCTACAGGATAAAAGCCAAAGTAAAGTGCTCAGAGGTTTTGTATGGTCTCCCAGCCCACATTTTCATCCGTATCTCCCAACAATCTGCATTCCAGTCCAGCTGGGCAGCTCACATTCTCCACTTTGCACTCATCCCATCTCCCTATCATTCCCCAAGTCTGGAATGTCTTTAGTCCTGTACCTTCGTCCAGTTTGTACCTGTCTACACCTCATCTGTCTAGCATTTTAGAAAAAGGTCAAGTGGGCCTGGCGCAGTGGCTCACACCTGTAATCCCAGCATTTTGGGAGGCTGAGGTGGGTGGGTCACGAGGTCAGGAGTTCAAGACCATCCTGATCAAGATGGTGAAACCCCGTCGCTACTAGAAATAGAAAAATTAGCTGGGCATGGTGGCACACACTTGTAATCCCAGCTACTGGGGAGTCTGAGGCAGGAGAATTGCTTGAACCTAGGAGGTGAAGGTTGCAGCGAGTTGAGATTGTGCCACTGCACTCCAGCCTGGGCAACAGAGCAACACTCCGTCTCAAAAAAAAAAAGGGGGGGGGGGGCGGGGGGGGTG
>NW_016814053.1:4495768-4503475 GCF_001698545.2 Rhinopithecus bieti | reverse complement strand
GGCCAACATGATGAAAATAGAAAACTAAAATACTAAAATAGAAAATTAGTCGGTCATGGTAGTGCGCACCTACTAAAAATAGAAAAATTAGTCGGTCATGGTAGTGCGCACCTGTAGTCCCAGCTACTTGGGAGGCTAAGGCAGGAGTATCGCTTGAACCCAGGAGGCGGAGGTTACAGTGACCCAAGATCTCACCACTGCACTCCAGCCTGGGTGACAAAGTGAGACTCCATCCCCCCCCCCCAAAAAAAAAGCTCAAGTGTTCTTTCTTCCACAAACACCTTAAAGTTTCTTTGCAGTCAAAAATTCTCTTCCTCTTCTGAACTGCCATTGAATTTGGTCCTTCTGTGGAACTGAAGAGTGATCATCCTTATTATGGTTGAGTATATCATGTTGCCCCTAACAAATTATTACATGTTTGAGGATTTGGTTGAATTTGGTCCTTCTGTGGAACTAGAGTATCCAAATTATTACATCCTTGAGGACTGGATCTCAGTGCTATAGTTCCTACTTAGGATCACTTACACATGGATTTATTGAATATAATGATGGTTATTTTGGAAATAATGAAATTATTAACCAAACCAAATAACCAAAGGAATTATTATTAGAACTAAGAATTTGTGTAGCCTCAGTATAGTTTAATACAGAGCAAACTAACTTTTTTTTGGACACCAACTATGCAATAGGAAGCATGCTAAGTACTCATATTCTCTCAAGGATGCATACAGTCCAGCCTCATCATTTTTATAGATGAGGCTCAAGGAGGCCAATTGACCTGTTTAAAGTCACACATCTATGATTACTGCCAAGGCCAATCATCTCCCTGTCTAGTAGTAGTAAAAACAAACCTTACATGAAATCTGAGAACACCATTAGTAGTGACCTCTCTAGAGAGAACATAGGTGTGTGAGAACACCAGCTGGGACTCAGAGACCTAGGTTCAGCTTTCTGCTCCATGTGACTCAAGCTCATGTGGACATGAAAGCACTGGTTACAGGACCCCAACCTAGCTCCCATCCAACTCTTTCCCTTAAATCAGCAGGTTAGAAACCTGCTGGAAGCCCCTGGCCAGGCGCGGTGGCTCACACCTGTAATCCCAGCACTTTGGGAGGCCGAGGTCAAGAGATTGAGACTATCCTGGCCAACATGGTGAAACCCCGTCTCTACTAAAAATACAAAAATTAGCCCCAACTACTCAGGAGGCTGAGGCAAGAGAATCGCTTGAACCCAGGAGGTGGAGGTTGCAGTGAACTGAGATTGCGCCACTGCACTCCAGCCTGGGCGACAGAGTGAGACTCCATCTCAAAAAAAAAAAAAAAAAAACCTGCTGGAAGCCCCTGATGCTGATGTAGTTAATCAGTAATCTCAACTCAGTACAAATTATGTTGTACATGCCTTGAACTTTCGAAGTCAAGGAGCTAGAGACATGAACTTTATCAAGGAAAAGCCACTTGCCATTCTTGACCCTCTACTCTTACAGAGGACAAAAAGCAAGTATGTCACAGACTATACTGTTATTCTGTATACTGTATTTCTACTTTTTAAAAAAACATTGAATCTTATTTAAGATGCTTTTAATGATCAGTTAGTGATGCAGTGAGATCATAATATCTATTCCTTAAAACTAAGTTTTTTTGTTTTGGGCTTGTTTTTGAAACAGAGTGTCACTCTCGCCCAGGTTGGAGTGCAGTGGTGTAATCTCAGCTCACTGCAACCTCCGCCTCCTGGGTTCAAGCAGTTCTTCTGCTTCAGCCTCCTGAGTACATGGGATTACAGGTACCCACCACCACGCCTGGCTAATTTTTGTATTTTCAGTAGAGACAGGGTTTCGCCTTGTCTCTTGTTGGCCAGGCTGGTCTCAAACTCCTGACCTCAGATGATCCTCCCTCTTCGGCCTCCCAAAGCACTGGGATTACAGGCATGAGCCACTGTGCACAGCCACCCTTATAACTAAGTTTGATAAATGATACAGCTGTTTTACACTCATCACTTAAAACATGTTAACGTCTTCACTCATCACTTCAATAATTCAGAAAGTCTGAGCATAGGGTTTTCTGAAATCCATCCCTTTGTGACGTACCAGATCACTGATACTGAATGGATAACCCTGCACAGCTGCCATCTTATCTCTCCTTAATTCTGAAAACATAGACACTGAGTTAAAAATCTATCACTCACAGAATGTTTTTGGAGCTATTGCATCGTCATCTCTTTTTGTCCTATAAATGGTGGAAGAAAGGCAAGGATGAGTTGACTTGCTACATTGGTGTAGACCTAATGAACATGGTACAGTAAGCTGATCCAACTCTTACTCTGCTATTTCCAGTCATCTCTACAAAGTAAGATCCAGGAAAAAATTGTTTACTGGAGAGCTCTGTTCTCTTCAACAAATTAACTGTGCCTTTATCTGTTTGAACTGTTTTGGTCTGGCAGCTCAAGAATGAGGGAGGTGGCAGAGATAAGTGACAGGAAATGGGAAATTTGCAATCTGGGTAAAGGGAGTAAAATTCTCAGTGAATTGCAGAGCTACCCAGAACAGGAAGCAGTAGCCAAAAAGCCTTATCTGGTGACCTTATTTCCTGCTGTGTTGATCCTCTCTTGTTTTCTCTGCTTTATTTAATAAACAGTACAAAGTTTCCCAGGCTGAATGTGTACATTAAAATTCCCTAAAGAAACATTTATCAGCAGACACACACACACACACACACACACACACACACACTCAATTGGGTTTCCCTTTTGATATTTGTTCATGGGCCTGCATAGTACTAAAAATTACAAGCACTTAAAATAATTTGAGACCATTGTTTCATGAAATCTAATTATAGTCTCATGTGGCTTCACTGGCCAGGCATTATCTGTTTTACTGCTCAGGGAAGTGGTCCAAGTTCAATGTTAATTAAATTTGTGATTAAAAACAGCACAGCCAACCAAACAAGTTTAAAATCGTATCTGTATTAATACGGTTTGCAGATACTGCATGATAAAGAGGAGGTCTGAGCATAAAATTCTCATCTCAGATCTCAATTTTGTGACCTTTATGACAAGTGAGATTCAAGTGAACACATTTACTGTCAGGTTTATGGATCAGTGTATTTCAACAACCTTGTTTATGTCTTGCTGGCCATATTATAAATCCAATTAGAAGGAACACTGGGAAAACAGAAGAGCAAGGGGCCAGGATAGCCAAAACATTCCTAAACAATAGGTGAGGGGACTCGCCTTACCAGATAACAAGTAGTATAAAGTATATTGAAAGTGTAGCGTTGGCACAGAGATCAATAAAACAACTAGAGAATCCAAACAGAAACTCCAGAATACATATGCGCACATACAGACACTTGTTTTCTGAGAGGTGGCCATGCAGATTGGGACAAAACAAAAGGGCTTCCCAGTGAATTGTGCTGGTGCTTATCTTTATGAAACAAGAATTTGGACTACAACCTCATACCTGTATGTAGAAGTCCAAATCAATTCCAAATCGGTCAAAGTCTTGGATGTGAACAGCAAAACCACACAACTTTTAAAAGATGACAGACCATTTATATGACATTGGGGAAAGATATTTTGTGTTGAGGCACAAGTAGTACAAACTGATTACATTAATGAGAACTATGAAGCTGCTATAGAGAGTGAAAGGCAAGTCCAATTGAGAGGATATTTGCAACACATAATTGACAAAGGATTGGTATCCAGAAAATGAACCCGCACACAGATCAATCAAAGGAGAAATGGACAAAACATTCGGTATTTCACAAGAGGAAATCTGAAATGGCCAATACATGAAAAACTGTTCAACTTCACTAGTATTCTGGAAAACATGGGAGAAATAAATTTTAAGTACAATTAAAGTACGGTTTCAGATCTACCCATATTAGTAAAATATTTTAAATCTGACTATCAAGTATGGACTCATTGGAATACATATTGTTGGTGGAAGTATAAATTGGAACAGAGCACTTCAGAAACACTTCGACATCATCTGGTAAAATTATATTTATCCTACCCCCATGAAATTCCACTGCAAGGTATACAAACACCCTGGGGAAACTCCTGCCCATACACACCAGGAGACAAGCACAAGAATATGCAAAGCACACAACTTATAACAGGAAGAACCTAGGAACAATCAAATGTCTCAACCATAGACTAGGGGCCGGGCGCGGTGGCTCAAGCCTGTAATCCCAGCACTTTGGGAGGCCGAAATGGGCGGATCACGAGGTCAGGAGATCGAGACCATCCTAGCTAACACGGTGAAATCCCATCTCTACTAAAAATACAAAAAACTAGCCGGACGAGGTGGTGGGCGCCTGTAGTCCCAGCTACTCGGGAGGCTGAGGCAGGAGAATGGCGTAAACCAGGGAGGCGGAGCTTGCAGTGAGCTGAGATCTGGCCACTGCGCTGCAGCCTGGGCGACAGAGCGAGACTTCGTCTCAAAAAAAAAAAAAAAAAGTCACTGCAGCCTAATGGACGTCAGTCTTGCTCTTGACAGCTGCCACTCTGCTCTTTTGATGTGCTTTCCTGAGCCTGGATGAGATCAGCACATGGCTCTGGCCTCTGCTGCCAAGTGAACCTCTAATTGACTGACTGTTTAGCTGCCGTGGTTTAAGAATGGAGTAATGAGCCCAGGGTCAGGGGTTCAGTCCCCTTGTGGTCCAGTTGGCTTTGTTCTCTGTTTCATACTCACAGGCTGTACCACTATCCTGTAAATCCCATAAGAGAGAATAGACAAGAACAGACCTATCAGCTCTATTAGAAAATCAACTCTAAGCTCAAAGATCTGGTCAGTATACAGATTACAGCATTGTGATGCATTGTATGAAAAGTTCGGCCGGGCAAGGTGACTCACGCCTGTAATCCCAGCACTTTGGGAGGCCGAGACGGGTGGATCATGAGGTCAGGAAATCGAGACCATCCTGGCTAACATGGTGAAACCCCATCTCCACTAAAACACACAAAAAAATTAGCCGGGCGTGGTGTTGGGCGCCTGTAGTCCCAGCTACACGGGAAGCTGAGGCAGGAGAATGGCGTGAACCCGGGAGGCAGAGCTTGCAGTGAGCCGAGATCGCACCACTGTACTCCAGCCCGGGTGACAGAGCGAGACTCTGTCTCAAAAAAAAAAAAGGTCAGCACGAATGTTACTAAATGACCCAAGTCATGGCTGAGGAGTCAAGGAGCTTACCAGACACCTTCTCTTGCAGCCTGGATATTAAAGGCATTCCTGTATGTAGACCCAGGCCTTCCATAAATGCTAACTTTATCAAATAGGAATTCTAAAAATGATGTTGATTCTCAAGAAATCATCCTACACTTTCACTATTTGAAAGTGCTTTATAGATGTATAAACATGAAGACAACAGTACAGGAAAGTTAAAGACTGTTGCCGTATAGCAAAGAATCTTGAAAACACCTAGAATCTATTTTGTTTTGCTTTTCAAATGCCCCTGGTTTGGCCGGGTGCGGTGACTCATGCCTATAATCCCAGCATGCTGCGGGGGGCGAGGCAGGTGGATCATGAGGTCAAGAGTTCAAGACCCACCTGGCCAACATAGTGAAACCCCTTCTCTACTAAAAATACAATGAAAAAAAAATTAGCTGGGCGTGGTGGCAGGCGCCTGTAATCCTAGCTATTTGGGAGGCTAAGGCAGGAGAATCGCTTGAACCTGGGAGGCAGAGGTTGCGGTGAACCAAGATTGCGCCACTGCACACCAGTAGAACTGTGAGAACTATGAAACTGCTGTAGAGAGTAAAAGGCAAGTCTCTGTCTCAAAAAAAGACTCTGCCTCAAAAAAAAAAAGAAAAAAAAAGGTCCTGGTTCGTATAGAGAGGACCAGCAGAAGCAGTAATTACAGGTACGTAAAACCATTAGGAGACTTAAAGATATACATATATATTCGGTAAAACTAGCTCAGGGCAGCTTCAGTGAAAATGGAAAAGGCAGAGTATCGTAGACTAAAGGAGACACACCTGAGCTTTGTCTACAAGGGTTTATTTTGAATGAAAAGCCATCATTTTTACCAGCAGTGGCAATACCAATTGATCTGTACCAAAGATGGGGAAAGGGAGCCCTAACTCTTCAAAAACAGCCTCAACAGGGAAGAAACTTACTTGCCAAGAGCAAATCGGTGACTAATAGGAGGCTAATGTTGAGATCCTCCTTGTCACTTAGATATGACTTTTGTTTCTAAACCTCATACCCAAGGAATAACTTTGTATAATCAGCCTAAATGTCTTCATGGAAGGTTTATCATACTTTAGTTTCAGGTATTCTCAAAAGAGCCTGTCTTGTCCTATGTGTCACTTTTCTTTCTGATTGGGCTTTAGTCTCTAGCTTCCGGGCTCCAAGTACTCGCCATCTGGCAGTACTTTAGACATTTCCTTCTACTTTCTCATAGATTCTGCTGAAAGCAACCACATAATGAAAAGTAAATGTCTTCTGCTTATTCTTAGCAGGAAGCCGGAACTAAGTTCCTTGCAAGGCCCCATTCCAGACCTTGCAGTGCTACAGATGGAGCCTACACTGTGACCTTGACCTCTTTCACATGCCCAGAATTCCTCCTATGAAGATCTTTTAAGAGGGAACTGGACAGATGTTTTCTTTAATCTTCTCTGGTTAAGACAAATCCATGCAATGTAGAACTTCTAGAGGATTTTTGTTTTTTGTTCTTGAGGCAAACAACATGAATGAAAATTGTCTCCTCTACTTCCAAGAACTGCTTGAGAGCAAATTATGTCGATCCTTAAAAACGATTTCTAAACCTGTAAGATTTGATTGTAAAACTTGCTCTTGAGGCCGGGTACGGTGGCTCACGCCTATAATCCCAGCACTTTGGGAGGCCAAGGCGGGTGGATCATTTGAGGTCAGGAATTCGAGACCAGCCTGGACAACATGGTGAAACCCCATCTCTACTAAAAATACAAAAGTTAGCCAGGCATGGTAGTGGGCACCTATAATCCCAGCTACTTGGGAAGCTGATACAGGAGGATCTCTTGAACCCGGGAGGCAGAGGCTGCAGTGAGCTGAGGTCTCGCCACTTCATTCCAGCCTGGGAGAAAGAGCAAAACTCTGTCCAGAAAAAAAAGGCCGGGCACGGTGGCTCACGCCTGTAATCCCAGCATTTTGGGAGGCCAAGGAAGGTGGGTCACCTGAGGTCAGGAATTCAAGATCAGCCTGACCAACATGGTGAAACCCCATCTCTACTAAAAATACAAAATTAGCCAAGCATGGTGGTGCATGCCTGTAATCCTAGATACTCGGGAGGCTGAGGCGGGAGAATCGTTTGAACCTGGGAGGCAGAAGTTGCAGTGAGCCGAGATTGTGCCATTGCACCCCAGCCTGGGCAACAAGAGCGAAACTTCATCTCAAAAAAAAAAAAAAAAAAAAAACCAATGCTGGTTGTGGTGGCTCACGCCTGTAATCCCAGCACTTTGGGCGGCTGAGGTGGGTGGATCATGAGGTCAGGAGGTTGAGATCAGCCTGACCAACATGGTGAAACCCCATCTCTTCTAAAAATACAAAAATTAGCCAGGCGTGGTAGTGTGTGCCTATAATCCCAGCTACTCAGGAGGCTGAGGCAAGAGAATCACTTGAACCAGGGAGGCGGAAGTTGCAGTGAGCAGATGTTATGCCACTGCACTCCAGTCTGGGCAACAGAGTGAGACTCCATCTCAAAAAAAAAAAAAAAAAAAAAAAAAAAAAAAACT
>NW_016814053.1:4482196-4495537 GCF_001698545.2 Rhinopithecus bieti | reverse complement strand
AAAAAAAAAAAAAAAAAAAAAAAAAAAAAACTTGTTCTTAATTTATATCCTGAGAAATTAAGCTAAGAAGCTATCTGTATTCCATAAAAGCCTGGAGCATAGTCTTTTGCAATCTGTTAAGGCAACTATTCTTTAAAAAGGGGGTGGGGGTTTTAATAACTAAATGTTTATTACATAATTGAGTGATGTCTCTATATAAGAGGTCACAAATCATGGAGGCCAGTGAATTCATTTTGTTCCAAGAGATCTACAAATTCAGAGCTGTTCCTCAGCCTGCACTGACCCCAAGGAAGCAAGTAAAGCTGTTTGGTCAACATATTCTTTTGAGAAAGGGAAGAAACTTCCCTTGGAGAGCTGAAGACCACAGCAGGTTACTAAAGTTGAGCAGGGAGAGGTAGAAAGCAAGGGGCCATTATCCTTTTAACAAATTGGGTACTTTTAGTGTCCAGAAGGAAGAGAATACTATATTCAGTGAGGGAGGGCCCAGGGATGAAAAGACTCTTCGAAGACAGCACACAAGCAGTTTGATACATATCACACGGCCGGCTGATTATGACAAGCTGCTGGGTGCATGATGGCAGGGATAAGCGTTCAGCAGGCAAAGAGAGGCCGTGGGCCACAGCAACCTGGCCCAGGGGAGAGGGCAGGAAGGCACAGACACAAGGCGGGGAAGCAAGGTTCCAGGTCAGTGAGGAACTCCAGACCCTGACATGAAAAAATGGTAGATGCTCAATAAATATTTGTGAAAACCTCCAAAAGGGATTTTTTTAAAAAAAGAAATTGGATAAAATCCACAAACGAGGAAGTCGTGGAGTAATGTAGCACATGTTTGAGTTATTCAAATGAAGCTAAACTTAGCCAACTATTTCCCAAGTGCAGATGGGTAAACCAGAACATGAGGGAGACCCTATCATTTAAAATCATCCTGAAGAAAAACAGGAAAAATAATAATGTGCCTGTGGCCAGTTGTGATGGCTTGTACCTGCAATCACAGGACTTTGGCAGGCTGAGGTGAGAGGATTGCTCGAGCTCAGGAGTTCCAGACTAACTCTACAAAAAAAAAAAAAAGAAAGAAAAAGAAAGAAAAATAAAGGAAAGGAAAGGAAAGGAAAGGAAAGGAAAGGAAAGGAAAGGAAAGGAAAGGAAAGGAAAGGAAGAAAGGAAGAAAGGAAGAAAGGAAGAAAGGAAGAGCCAGGTATGCCGGGTGTGGTGGCTCAATCCCAGCACTTTGGGAGGCCAAGGCGGGCGGATCATGAGGTCAGGAGTTTGAGACCAGCCTGGCCAATATGGTGAAACCCTGTCACCCTGTCTCTACTAAAAATACAAAAATTAGCCAGCCATGGTGGTGCTTGCCTGTAGTCCCAGCTACTCGGGAGGCTGAGGCAGAAGAATAGCTTGAACCCAGGAGGCAGAGGTTGCAGTGAGCTGAGAGATCGTGCCACTGCACTCCAGCCTGGGCAACAGAGCGAGACTCCGTCTCAAAAAAAAAAAAAAAAAAAGAATTAGCCAGGTATGGTGGTGCACACCTGTAGTCCCAGCTACTTGGAAGGCAGAGGCAGGAAGATCACTTGAGTCCAGGACCTCAAGGCCACAGTGAGCCATGATTGCACCACTGCACTCCAGCCTGGGCGACAGAGGGAGACCCTATCTCTAAAATAAATAATAACTTTTTAAAAATACATGCATGTGAAGCATCAGTTGTAACCTAAATTAGTTTAAATGCTTGTATTGTTTGTTTGTTTGTTTTGAGATGGAGTCTCACTCTGTTGCCAAGGCTGGAGTGCAATGGCATGATCTCAGCTCAGTGCACCTTTGCCTCCCGGGTTCAAGTGATTCTCCTGCCTCAGTCTCCCGAGTAGCTGGGATTACAGGCATGCGCCACCATGCCCAGTTAATTTTCATATTTTTAGTAGAGATGGGGTTTCACCATGTTGGTCAGGCTGGTCTCAAACTCCTGACCTCGGCCGGGCGCGGTGGCTCAAGCCTGTAATCCCAGCACTTTGGGAGGCCGAGACGGCCAGATCACGAGGTCAGGAGATCGAGACCATCCTGGCTAACACGGTGAAACCCCGTCTCTACTAAAAAATACAAAAAAATTAGCCGGGCGAGGTGGTGGGCGCCTGTAGTCCCAGCTACTCGGGAGGCTGAGGCAGGAGAATGGCGTGAACCCAGGAGGCGGAGCTTGCAGTGAGCTGAGATCCGGCCACAGCACTCCAGCCTGGGCAGCAGAGCGAGACTCCGTCTCAAAAAATAAAATAAAATAAAATAAAAAATAAAAATAAAACAAACTCCTGACCTCGGGTGATCCACCGCCTCCACCTACCAAAGTGCTGGGATTACAGGCATGAGCCACTGCGTCCAGCTAAATGCTTGTATTTTTAAAAAAGCAGTGGAGGAACAAAAATGAGAAAGCAACAAAAAAAAGTTTCACAGAAGTCTAAGATAAAGGGGTATAACACACTGAAGCTTCCCAAACAGGATGTCATGGAGAAGACCCGTGGGAAGCCCAATGTCCATTAAAGACACTCCTTACATTTAGGATGAGGAGACAGAGATGGGCCAGAAACAGACACCAGCACGTGAGCACATCCTCAGGGGAGGACAAAAGGGAAGGAACAAGATCACAGATAACCAGCAAGAGAGCTGAAGCGTGGGAATCTTTTTGTGACACAGCTAGGAGTGCACGGAGACCTTAGACCCAGGGCAGATGTGCTTAAATCTGCTTTTCTAAAACAAAACATGTTGTGGTGCTCAGAGCAACTTCTGTGAAGGGATTTGGAAAGCCCGTGACCCTAAATAAATCGTCAGAGACAGCTCTTTCTGGTAAATTCCATCTAGGTCCTCTAGAGAAAAAAAATGACACCGGTAACCAATACTATGCGAAGCAAGAGAGACCAGCAGAGCCCTTCTCATCCCACAGCTCTGCACTCAAGACATCTTGAGGGGACCTTCCCTGACAACCCTCTCTAACGAGTCCCCACAAGGGTCTTATTAGGTCCTCAGCGTCTGTCTCCTAGGCTGAGAACTGGGAGGCTGCCTTCATCCGCACATCCCCAGTGCCTCACAGTGCCTGGCATAGAGAAGGTGCTTAAAACTAATTCCTTGACTGAAAGAAGAAAAGAACTCCAGCCAAAGGAAAAGATTAGCCCATAACAATGTGAGAACATGGAAGTGAAAGCTGCTAATAAAAGAAACTCAGAACGGTATTCCAGGCCCGGGGTTGATATGATTCTATGCTTAGTTGATTAGCTGGAGAGATTTGTTTTTCCTTTTTTCCGCTATTTTTGGGTCTAAAATCTTAGCCTTCTCTATTACTAGCTGTTGTAAAGACAGGAAATAGAGCCAATTTAAATATTGACCCAATCAAAACAATCCAGAGATAGGTGGCCTCAAATTCAAAAGGCAAACAAGAAAAAAAAAGTTAGGGTCGTCTGCATTATCCCTTTATGTGCTATTTGTCAGGAATGTGGAGACAGTGTCATGGAGACAAAGTTCAGAAGTTAATTCTCAAGTTAAGTGTGAAGGTGAAGAGTCTACTGCAAGGGCAGAGTCCTTTCTCATTTATTCTTACCCAAATCTCCTGCAGTGTGACCCTATCATGCCAGTTCCCAAGTATCAGTCACATTCAAAATAAACAGAAAAGGATTTTTCCAAAACCAAATAAGAACAGTTTTTTGTTTTGGGTTTTTTGTTGTGTTTGTTTGGTTTGGTTTTGTTTTGTTTTCAAGACAGAGTGTTGCTCTGTCACCCAGGCTGGAGTGCAGTGGTGCGATCTCAGCTCACTGCAACCTCGCCTCCTGGGTTCAAGCGATTCACCTGCCTCAGTCTCCCGAGTACCTTGAATTACAGGCATCCGCCACCCCGCCCAGCTAATTTTTGTATTTTTAGTAGAGACGAGGTTTCACCATGTTGGCCAGGCTGGTCTCGAACTCCTGACCTCAGGTGATCTGGCAGCCTCGCCCTTCCAAAGTGCTGAGATTACAAGCATGAGCCACCGTACCTGGCCAAGAATACATTTTCCTAAAGGTGATCTCTGCCCCACTTTCCCTCCATGAGCGGTAATGAACACTTATTGAACAAGTAGTGCATCACAGGGGCTTGGCATTGCACTTTACACCAGAGGCGTGTGATCTCACATGAACGTTACAGGCCTGAAGAGGGAACCAGACTACGGAGAAGTCAAGAAATTTTCTCAAAGCCACATAGCTGCAAAATGGCTCCAAAGCTTGTAATAGTATAATGTGTTCTGTCCCCTTTATATGGATAATTGAACATTGCCCAGGAAAAGTATAGAGATGGCAGCAAACTATGATCTAGCCAATCAGTTGGTTTTTATATTTCATGCTTTTAAAAACTTACTATGAAAACATTCAAATATATGCAAAGAAAATACAGTATATAATGAATCACGCATGGCCTGCATAGATTTTTAAATCATCTTTTCAGCTCCTATTAATACATTAAAGACTGCTGGGATTATGCTTGAGATTGTACCGAATCTCTGTTTTACTTTGGGGAGAACTGACATTTTAATATTGAGTGTTTCAATTCACAGGTATGGTATTTCTTTCCATTTATTGGAATCTTTAAGAGAAAAACTATTATTAGAAGTATCTTATTCCTAGGCCAGGTGTGGTGGCTCACACCTGTAATCCCAGCACTTTGGGAGGCCAAGGCGGGCAGATCATTTGAGGTCAGGAGTTCGAGATCAGCCTGGCCAACATGGTGAAACCCCGTCTCTACTAATAATACAAAAATTAGCTGGGTATGGTGGCACACATCTGTAATTCCAGCTACTTGGGAGGCTGAGGCAGGAGAATTATTTGAATCCAGGAGGCAGAGGTTGCAGTGAGCCGAGGTCACGCCACTGCACTCCAGCCTGGGTGACAGAGTTAGGCACTGTCTCAAAAAAAAAAAAAAAAAAAAAAAAAAAAAAAAAAAGTAGATGCTGAATGAAAGATAATGGAAAGTAGAAACTCCAGTTTCCTAGTGATAACACAGGGCGGCCTCTCTCATTAACTTCTTAAAGAGAGTTGTGTGATTTGTCATAGAGAAAATCATTGGCTAGAGTGATTTGTGATTTTTTTTTTTTTTTAAGACAGTCTCTCCTGTCACCCAGGCTGGAGTGCAATGGCATGATTTCAGCTCACGGCAGATGCTGCCTCCCAGGTTCAAAGCAATTCTCCTCTATCAGCCTCCCAAGTAGCTGGGATTACAGGTGCCCACCACCATGCCCAGCTAATTTTTGTATTTTTTAGTAGAGATAGGGTTTCACCATGTTGGCTAGGTTGGTCCTGAACTCCTGACCTCAGGCAATCCACCCACCTTGGCCTCCCAAAGTGCTGGGATTACAGGCGTGAGCCACTTCGTCCAGCCTGTGATATCTTGTATAGTTTCACATGTCAACTCTTGCAACTCTACAAAGACTAAGGAGAGAGAGAGAATTCATTCTGAAATAGAAAAGGGAAAATCCTTATCAGAGAACAAAAAGAGTATGCTTTTGGTACTTTTTATGAGATTAACATTCAGCAATGGTTAACTTCCCCATGGCCAAATTAATTAGATTAAGGAGGCATTAATGAGACACATTTTGAATGTGATCCAGATACATCTTTCCCTTTGTGAATAAAAGGTGCTTTAGGGATAACTAAACCAAATTCTAAAACTATTTTTCTCTACTGTGTAGTAGAGATGATTTGGGCTAGAAGTTTACAGGATAAAAAGTCAGCCTTTAGTAATTTAAAAAACACCTGAATTCTTGAAATGTATGAATGGAACTATTAACATATCCAGTACTCTAGCCAGGTGTGGTGGCTCACACCTGTAATCCCAGCACTCTGGGAGGCTAAAGAGGGAGAATGGCTTGAGTTCAGGACTTTCAGACCAGCCTGGGCAACATGGCAAGACCTCATCTCAACAAAAAATATAAAATATTTAAATATTTAAAATATATAAAATATAAAAAATTGGCCAAGCGCTATGGCTCACACCTGTAATCCCAGAAGTTTGAAAGGCCAAGGTGGGTGGATCACTTGAGGTCAGGAGATCGAGACCATCCTGGCCAACATGGTGAAACCCTGTCTCTACTAAAAATACAAAAATTAGCTGGGTGTGGTGGCTTGTGCCTGTAGTCCCAGCTACTCAGGAGGCTGAGACAAGAGAATCGCTTGAGCCTCCCAAAGTGCTGGGAATTCAGGAGGCAGAGGTTGCAGGGAGCCGAGATCACGCCACTGCACTCCAGTCTGGGCAACAGAGTGAGACTGTCTCAATCAATCAATAAAAATAAATTAGCTGGGCGTGGTGGCATGTGCCTGAGGTTCCAGCTATTTAGAAGGCTGAGGTAGGAGGATCTGTTGAGCCTGGGAGGTCAAGGCTGCAGCGAGCCGTGACTGCCACTGCACTCCAGTGTCACCCACTGCACTCTGGGTGACAGAGCAAGACCTGTCTCAAAACAAACCACAAGCCATCCAGTACTCACCAGAGGTATCCCAGCATCAATAATACACTCTACATCTTAAATATCTTGTATTTAAACAAGTGCAAGCAATTCAAATTAGAATCATTATAAAATCATGACAAATCCCACAAGGAGATAATTGTGTGTGTGAATGTGTTGGAGATGGAGGTGAGGGTCACAGGAAGAAAATTCTCTAGTTAGAGGTTTTTCAGCACTACCATCTTTTCATTTTTCCTCCAAAGATGGACTGGCCAGACAATATCTGAAAGAAATGTTGCCAGGCCTGGGGAAGTGTCTGGTGCTGCCAGGACAGCATTAGAATAAACAAAAGAGGGCCGGGCGCCATGCATGCACATCTCTGGATTACTCATGCTCACTCTCAGGGCCTCTTCCTGGCACAGCTGTGAAGTAGGCAAAATTTATCTTTAGACTCTCCTACTTCCCCTTATGGGTCTTGGTCCTCTCTCCTGGTTCCATCCGAGCTACTCAATGCCTCGTGCTGTCCAGGGTAGCACACACCCAGGCACCCACATTCCTCCTTGGAAGGTGACCTTGTCCCCAAAGCAAAGTTTCTTCCTCTCCCTCTCCTTCTCCCCAACCCTCCACTAAAGTTAAAGTTAAAATTCTCCTCCTCTCAGCTAACTGCCTGGGAGGAAAGCAATGTAAATGAATTCATACCGGTATGTGAGTCACTAATATTTTTTATTCCTTCCATGTGTACTGGCATTTTAAAAGTTTCTTAAGACAGGGCCAAGCACGGTGGCTCACACTTGTAATCCCAGCACTTTAGGGGGCCAAGGCAGGTGGATCATGAGGTCAAGAGATCGAGACCATCCTGGCCAACATGGTGAAACCCCATCTCTACTAAAATACAAAAATTAGCTGGGCGTGGTGGTGGGCGCCTGTAGTCCCAGCTACTCAGGAGGCTGAGGCAGGAGAACTGCTTGAACCTGGGAGGCAGAGGTGGCAGTGAGCTGAGATCCGGCCACTGCACTCCAGCCTGGGCGACAGAGCGAGACTCCATCTCAAAAAAAAAAAAAAAAAAAAAAAAAAAAAAAAAAAGTTTGTTAAGTTAAAGGAATGTTTCCTTTAGAAGGAAAACTCAATCTGTAGGATATCCAGCAAAGGAAATTTGGGGAGGCCTGAGTTTCCTCAAACCATCCAAAGGCCATGGAGCCAATAGAGTCACTCCCTAGACCAGGTCTCCTCACCCCTACTGCAGACAAGTTCATGACCCACATTGACTCTTGGGCAAAGGGCTGGTGAAAAACTGTGGCAAATGCATGGATTTTGAAAATGTATTAAAAAGTGAAATATAAATCTAAAAGGTTGGATTTAATTTAACAGTTGTCTTTTCTCAATGTCAAATAAAACAGAATGATTAACAAGGATATCAAGACCATTCAATGGAGAAAAGGACAATCTTTTTCAACAAATGGTGGTGGAAAAACTGGATATTCACATGCAAAAGAATACAACTGGAGCCTTATCTTACACCTCATATGGAAATTAACTCAAAATGGACCAAAGACTCAAGTGTAAGAGTGAAAACTATACAACTCTTGAAAGAAAACATAGGAATAGGCCGGGCACAGTGGCTCACACCTATAATCCCAGCACTTTTAGAGGCTGAGGCAGGAGGATTTCTTGAGGCCAGGAATTTAAGACCAGTCTGGGCAACATAGGAAGATACCATCGCTACAAAAGATAAAAAGTTAGCCAGGCACAGTGGTGCACACCTGCAGTACCATCCATGTGTAGGCAGCAATTAGCAAGGTTGAATTTCCTACAGATCTCTCCTTCAGCTGCTAGCAAGTAGTCTAGAGCTAATCCATTCTGATAGATAGCATTTCTCATCTGAGTTTCTTGCGGGGCCAGAATAGTCAAGGTTCTGCCGGTTTTATTAGTGATTGTTTTTAAGATAGCTTGTAACCATATGATTTGGTTGATCATGTAAATGGGGGTCCGGCATCCCCACAAGCCGTCTTGTGCCTAAGTAGCAGCCCTCTAATATTGTATGATTCTCTCAGGAGGCCATTTAAGGCGGGAGAATTGCTGGAGCCCGGGAGATTGAGGCTGCAATGACCCCTGATCACACCACTACCCTCCAGCCTGAGTGATAGAGCAAGATCCTATCTGAAAAAAAAAAAAGAAAGAAAGAAAACATAGGAGTAAAACTTCATGCTATTGGATTTGACAATAATTTCTTTGATATGGCACGAATAGCATGGGCAACAAAAGAGAAAATAGCTAAACTGAATTTCATCAAAATTTAAACCTTCTAAAGGAAACTATCAACAGAATGAAAAGGCAACCCACAGAACGCGAGAAAATATTTACAAATTGGCTGGGCATGGTGGCTGACACCTGTAATCCCAGCACTTTGGGAGGCCGAGGTGGGAGGATCGCTGAGCCCAGGAGTTCGAGACCATCCTGGGTAACATAGTGAGACCTCATCTCTATGGGAAAAAAAAAAAAAGTAAAAAAAGAAAATAGTTGCAAATCATATGTGATAAAGGATTAATATCCAGAATATATAAAGAACCCCTAGGCTGGATATGGTGGCTCACACCTGTAATCCCAGCACTTTGGAGGCTGAGATTCGGGGATCACTTGAGCTCAGGAGTTTGAGACCAGCCTGGGCAATATGGTGAAACCCCACTTCTACAAAAATTACAAAAATTAGCCAGGTGTGGTGGCACTCACCTGTAGTCCCTGCTACTCAGGAGGCTGAGGTAGGAGGATTGTTTGAGCCCAGGAGTTGGAGGCTGCAGTGAGCCAAGATTGCATCGCTACACTCCAGCCTGGGTGACAGAGTGAGACACTGTCTCAAAAATAAAGTAAAATAAAATAAAGGAAATTCTAACATATGCTACAATGTGGATGAATCTTGAAGACATTAGGCGAAAAGAAATAAGCTAGTCACAAAAGGACAAATAATTATATTATTCCACTTATATGAGGTGCCTAGAGTAATCAAATTCTTAGAGTCAAAACCTAGAATGGTGAATACCAGGAACTGGGGAGGACAGAATGAGGGGTAACTATTTAAGGGGTATAGAGTTTCAGTTTGTGGTGATGGGAAAGTTCTGGAGATAGTGGTAAATGTGGTTGTACTTAATGGCACTGAATTGTACACTCAGAAAGGGTGAAAATTGTAAATTTTATGTTTTGTATATTTTAACACACACACACACACACACAACCCTACATGAGCTTTTAAGATAATTATCTCACCCCACAAGGTCAGGTTTATAATCTAAAATGTATTTTCAACTTTTTAATATCTAAAACTAATACAAGGTGATTTGATTAGTCCATTTTGACCCTAGAATATAAATCAAGACTTCCAAGTCTCTCTGGATCCAGTTTAACAGCAAATTGTTTGGCTGGGCTGGTAGAAGGCCTGGAAGCTCTGGCTGACACCTGAGAATAACTGGCCCAATGGTTGACCCTGCTGGCCCCAGCAGCACTGGTATCTACCTTTCAGAAGAGACATCACGGCCCTCACATAGAAGCCCTGTGTTTATTACCTCCCAAGCACAAGTCTGAGAAAGGCTTTTCCGCCTCTCAGATGAACTGCACCAGGGCCTTCACTCCCCACTTCTGCAGTGGGCAATCATATTTAGTACGTATGACAACAGCCTTCTCCTTCGCCAAGCTTTGGTCAGCCTCCTCTGAGTCCTATTCTCAACAGGCCTGGACCTTGGACCCTGTTGTCACCAGCTGAGGGTGTCCAGCCTCCTGCTGTTTTGAAAAAAGAATTGGACAAAATGCACAAAGCAAGGAAAGAATGAAGCCACAAAAGCACAGATTTAAAGAAACAAAAGCACGCTCCACAGGATGGGAGCTACCTGAGCAAGGGGCTCAAGGGCGGGGTTACAGAATTCTGTGGGTTTAAATACCCCCTAGAGGTTTCCCACTGGTTACCCGGTGTATGCGCATGTAATTGAAGAAGCTGAAGTGAAGTTACAAAGTTATTTACTTGTTGTACCCCCTATGCAAATGAAGAAGGTGAAGTGAGGTTACAAAGTTATTTAGTTGGTGTACCTCCTATACAAATGAAGAGGATGTTTCCTGTCATAGCTGAAGTAGAGTTACAAAGTTATTTACTTGGTCTTAGAAAGCTGGGGTTTTTCTGTTGGATTTAGCTCTAGGAAATCCTTAGGTTCCCTGCCCCAGACCCTATTCTCCTGCCTCACTGCCCTTGCTGGGTCTCCATAAATCCAGTTTTAGCAAGAATCCTGCCGAGTCCACACAGAGAGAATCCCCATCCCTCAATATCTGACCAAGTTCCTCATCCCCCGGGGACCTTTGACATGTAAGTCCTTGACCTGTCTTCAGCAAGAATCCTGTGTTATCAGTTTAGCAAGAAGCCCCCTATCCTTGATGTCTCTTAGTAATTTCCATCCACTGACTCCCTCACTCTGCTTGCTGGCCATCAAACCTCAGCTGTCTTGATTATATTCAGAGTTGAGCTCAGTCTCTCTGTTTCAAAGCTTTTACTGCAATTGTCCTGAACAAAGTCCGCCTTACTATTTTAACAAGTGTGTCAGATTAGTTTTTTCTTTAACACATAGCAGGAACCTTGGAAGGCTTAAAAATGTTGGCATTTCGGCCGGGCTCGGTGGCTCAAGCCTGTAATCCCAGCACTTTGGGAGGCTGAGACGGGTGGATCACGAGGTCAGGAGATCAAGACCATCCTGGCTAACACGGTGAAACCCCGTCTCTACTAAAAAAAAATACAAAAAACTAGCCGGACGAGGTGGCGGGCGCCTGTGGTCCCAGCTACTCGGGAGGCTGAGGCAGGAGAATGGCGTAAACCCGGGAGGCGGAGCTTGCAGTGAGCTGAGATCCGGCCACTGCACTCCAGCCTGGGCAACTGAGCGAGACTCCATCTCAAAAAAAAAAGAAAAATGTTGGCATTTCAAAAGCAATAGTCCCATGGGAATCATAGTTACTGGCAAAGTAACCAATGATTTATCTGATCATCTAATTGCATTCTGGTAAATAAAATCCAACAGTATTTGTCCTATGAGCCCATAGGTTCATGACCTTCTAAAAGCTAGAAAATTTAGTGATTATATCCAAGCCCTCTTGGGAGAACAGAAAAAAATTATTCAGGCTGGGCCCAATGACACACCTGTAATCCCAGCACTGAGGGATCGGCAGGCGGATCACCTGAGGCAGGCGGATCACCTGACGTCAGGAGTTCGAGACCAGCCTGGCCAACATGGTGAAACCCCGCCTCTGCTAAAAATACAAAAATTAGCTGGGCGTGGTGGCAGGCGCCTGTAATCCCAGCTACTCGGGAGCCTGAGGCAAGACAATCACTTGAACCCAAGAGGTGGATGTTGCAGTGAGCTGAAATTGCACCATTGCACTCCAGTCTGGCCGACACAGAGAGATTCTGTCTCAATAAATTAATTCGTTAATTAAATCAGGAATTTAGAAAACAATGCCTAAGGCTTGAAATCCTGTTGCAGGCAGTCTAAATCCTACACACATTTACTGTCACAACCTGCCTACCCCACCCCTGACCCAGCACACTTTCAGCCCTCGCCCCCACATACGGGCACACGTGCTGCTCTTGTTAGGTGACGCACAACAGTCCTTAGTGACCCGCATTTCCCTCCCACTCTGTAGGCTCCTTAGACATGTTCCTTGGTTTCTCAGGGCCGTGGCACCTGGCAGAGTCTGCAACCCACTCCAAGAAATTGGAGGGGGCTGCCGTCACTGTCGGTGACGTGGGAGGCCATTGCTGGGACGCCACCCTGTCTGTGCTTAAAAGAGAACACACCCCGGTGGCTGGAGGGTGTCCGTCTGCATGACTCATTGGAGAAGCTGTCTCCTTGGGAGGAAGTGTGGAGCAGCCTCTCTAAATTTCATTTAGGTAAATTAAGGGGTGGAAAACCACTTGAAGTAGGAAGGCAAAGGCCAGAATTTATCCCTGGACATGCAACTGCTTTCTACATTTGGCCAGTACAGAGTCATTCAGATGGAAACAATTTATTCCCTTCAAACCATGAGAAAGAAACATGCCTTTGTCCTCTGTCAAGGTGTCCAGGGACTCATGGGTGGCTCTCATTAATGAAAACAACTGTTTCGCATTCACATCACACCTAATCTCCCGTATGGTAAATAATGGAAAGTACTTTAGAAAAGTGCTTGGAAACCTCTATTTCATCAAAGATGCTTCTCTGCATGTAGTATTAGCAGACCTCTCTTTGGCCCAAGGCCATTTGGGTTTCCAGGGAAGAGGCATTGATGGGATTAGGTAACTAGGTCATTTGTCTTCATTAACTTTATTACTAACTTCCTGACTCTGGTTATAGGTCCCACAATTAGTTTGTTTCTAAGTGAGAATCATATTTAGGGTTTTCAATGGCAATTGTTTTATTCATTAAGTTTTCTAAGTAACACAAAAAAGCTTTCTTTTTCACAAAAATAACATCTGCTACCTGGGGATTTCTGCCTGGTAATTAGCTAACTGGTAATCACCTAAATATGTACCCACCTCATCAAATTTTAATATTTTTCCTGTTTTTTTTTTTTTTTTTGAGACGGAGTCTCGCTCTGTCGTCCAAACTGGAGTGCAGTGGCCGGATCTCAGCTCACTGCAAGCTCCGCCTTTCGGGTTCACGCCACTCTCCTGCCTCAGCCTCCCAAGTAGCTGGGACTACAGGTGCGTGCCACCACGCCCGGCTAGTTTTTGCTTTTTTTTTGTTTTGTTTTGTTTTGTTTTTAAAGTAGAGGCAGGGTTTCACCGTGTTAGCCAGGATGGTCTCGATCTCCTGAGCTTGTGATCCGCCCGTCTCGGCCTCCCAAAGTGCTGGGATTACAGGCATGAGCCACCGCACTCTGCCTGTTTTTTCTTTAAAAAA